>NW_027555514.1:54748034-55120534 GCF_003287225.1 Phascolarctos cinereus | reverse complement strand
AGCAAAGATAGTGTTGGTTTACTTGGGTACAATTCTTGTGTCTTTGTTTGTTATGATGGCATACGCAATCAGAAGGCTATGTTGACTCACATAGCAGTGGGAAATCCATAAACCTGAGGAGGCTGTAATGCCTTTGGAAACCAGGAAGCTTCATGAGCTGAAATGATTAAGTTTTAAGGATGATTTCATTGCCTTTCAGGGCAGCACCAGCTTATGTGTCAAGGAATATCTAACTTTCCTGCCATAGGTCTCAACCTGCATGACACAGGGCATTGTTGCTCCTACCAAAACTGTTTTTCATTTTCCTTTTGCAAAGCATCCTTTACCCCCACAGCCAGGGACAAGCAGATTCAGATGTAAGATCTCCTTTTCCCAAAAGGCACATAAGGCACACTGGCACCTAAGTAAAACAAGACAAACACATTCCCACATAAGAATTTTAAAGGTCATATCACCAGATAGGGATGGACGAGGAAAGGAGAACTGACCTTTTGAAATATCTCTCTCTGAAAGTTTGGAGAGCGGCTAGTCCAAGTAGCCAGGTAGGCTTGCACTCTGCAGAATCTTCACTAATGGCAATGCTTAGCTTACTGCGGGTAGTCCTTAAAGCCCCGTCCTGCCCCCAACAAAGTGCTGGGGCTAATTATTCACAGCTTCCTGAAAAAGGAATGCAGCTATTACAAGCCTTTTCTTTTACCTTAATGGGTTTGGACCTTGGACAGCAGCTAGCTGTCAGCACATACATTCATAAATCTATTTTGCTACTTGTAAACCTTAAAAACTGTGTTTGGCAGGGGGAGGAAACTGATTCTATTAGGGAAATAGGTTTTAGGGATTGTCTATGGAATTGAAGTTATCATCGTCTTCCTTTTTAAGGGCTGGCCTCATACATAGAGTAATTTTTTTTTTTTGGTGAGGAGACCAGGGTTAAGTGACTTGCCCAAGGTCACACAGTTAGTAAGAGTTAAGTGTCTGAGGCTGGATTTGAACTCAGGTCCTCCTGACTCCAAGGCCAGAACTCTATTGACTGTACCACCTAGCTGCCCCTATTTTTTTCTTTTATAAAAGTTTTTATTTTTGACCATTTTAGCACATATTTATGACCTACTTCATAGGATGGGTAAGGATTCCATTTTACATAGTGGTTGGGATAAAACATACAGTTTTCTTACAAGTTTCAAAAATGCTTATCACT
This sequence comes from Phascolarctos cinereus, assembly GCF_003287225.1. Classification (NCBI taxonomy): domain Eukaryota; kingdom Metazoa; phylum Chordata; class Mammalia; order Diprotodontia; family Phascolarctidae; genus Phascolarctos; species Phascolarctos cinereus. The sequence continues at coordinate 55,119,339 of NW_027555514.1, read as the reverse complement.
GAATTGACTCTGAAAAGCTTCAGTGGAATATTTAAGTTCCCTGTAGATTTAAAGATCACATTACTGCATATCCTTAATTTGTTCTATTAGTCAGATGGAGTAATTTTGGAGGCTGCGTGGCCTCCAGAAGGAAAGGACAATAGAAGTGGACAATCTGGGCTCAAACCCTTCCTCTGACACTTATGGCCTGATTTTAGAAAAATATTGAGAGGTAGAAGGGAATCACTGGATCTAACTCTCTCAGTTTGCAGATGAGGAAACTGAGGGCCAGAAAGGCTATGTCACTTGCCCAAAGCTGTTCAGTTATAAATGGAAGAGGTGAGATTTGAATGTGGGTCCTCTCACTGCATAGTCAATGTTTTTTGTTTTTTTGGTTTTTGGGTTTTTTTCCATTCTGTTACATTTGGCCTCACATTCCTTGTGAAGCAATTAGGTAGCATAGTGGATGGAGCACTGAATAAGAGGCTCTTAGCTGTGTGATACCAGGCAGCTCACTTCACCTCTGTATGCCTTGGTTTCCTCATCTATAAAATGGGGATAATAATAGCACCTAACTCATAGCATTGTGAGGATTTAATGGGATAATATTTGTAAAGTGCTTTGCAAACTTTAAAGCACTACATATTATTATATTGTTAAAATAAGGAGGGATTGGAGTTCACTTTTAGCTCTAAATCTGTCATTGTATTACTTTAATTGCCCTAGAATCAGAGAACCCAAGATTAATCCTACCTCAGACATTTATTACCTGTGCATGCATGGGCCAGTCACTTAATCATAGTTTCTTCATTTGTAAAATGATGAAATTAGACTCCATAACCTCTGAAGTTCCTTCCAGCTCTAGTCTGAAGATGCTGATGCTGATGGTTTTGATAATGATGCTGATGATGTGATTTCAGGGCTGTCAAAAGGACTTCCCATTCCTAAAATACATTGCCCACTCTTTACCAATCCCCTGAAATACTTTTAACTGTGGACAAAACTTTTTATTATAGAATAAAAAGAATGGCTTGAAATTCCGATGAGAAGTAACACTAATTGAAATTTACAATACTATGTCAAATAGGCTCTTTCCTAAATGTTATGGCTGCTATTGTTGTTGCTTGAAAGAAAGATTAGGAAAGTGTAGGAACATGGTGTTCCCCAAGTGGGTAAAGTTGGCCCAAAGATAAGAGCACAAAAGGACACAAAACAACGACTGGGAACACCAAAGTTACTTGCCAATTTTATCCCTGATTCCTGTGATATATACAGGAAGCAGAAATGTGATTGGAGTGTTCATCTTACAAACTTTGCCCAGCTTCTAAGGAATTTTTTTTTACTAAAAATGTAAAAGAAATAAATTTGGGCCCTGATCTTTTATACATAATATTTTACAATTCTTTTTTATGTAGTTTATAAATGTGATTCCTATGGCTTAAGCCTATCTTCTCTCTTTATATTCTTGCAATTAGTTAATTTCCTTAAATTATGGATGATGACTCAAATTATTCTATAGAATCAATTCCATTAGAGACTTAGACAATTGGTTATATTTGGTAAGTGAGCATTTAGCCTATTGAGATATTTTATTTTATTTTAATTTTTCATCACAGCTTTCCTTTGTGTATGCGAGAGAAAAATATCCTTGACCTCAAAGAAAAAAAACATCCAATTTATTCTACAGTGATTCTTCAATTTATGTATCAAGGTTCTTTTATTATGAACATTATTCTGATATTCTGTTTAGTGTGTCAGCTGTTCTGACTACATGGATAGATAGGTAGGTAGGTAGGTTGGTAGGTAGATGGGTAGATAGATAGATAGATAGATAGATAGATAGATAGATAGATAGATGGATAGGTAGATAGATAGATAGATAGATAGATAGATAGATAGATAGATAGATAGAGATTGAGAGAGAGAGAGAGAGAGAGAGAGAGAGAGAGAGAGAGAGAGAGAGATGCCATGTGCTTTTTGAGGATTTACTTTTCTTGGTCTTAAGAACATGATGCATATTTGTCATTTAGGGGCCAACAATTCTAATCTTGTTTCAAGATTGAAAAGTTATTCATTACAACAGCTATAGGTTACTTTTTCTACTGCCACCCATTTGTCATATCTATTATGCAATAATGATCAGATAATTTTAGTGCCCATGTTAAAAAGGTATACTTTATTGCAAAGCAGTTTGGTCACCAAAAATTACCCTTAGCATGAATAGAAAAGTAATGCAGGAATTTGGCATTTATCTGTTCCCCAAAGTCCCATTAAAAGAATTCAGTAAACAGGAAAATGGTTTTCAGGAATACATGCTAAATTATCCTGTCATTCGTATCTCATCCTGACTACAGCAAGATATAAGTAGATAACCTATTGGAAGAAGGTACCATTGCCAAAGTGTTATTTACAACACCACTAGGTTGGAATCTCAGTTTTTCTTGCTTACTATCTATATAAACTTGGACAGTCATTTAAACTCTTAGAACTTAATTTCTCGTTTATGAAAAAAAAAGTGAAAATGTTAAACTTAATGACCTCTAAAATTCCTTCTAAATCTAAGGATCTTATATGTCTTCTTTCCCAGGTTTATCTAAAAATAGTCTTGAGATTATCTGCATTCTTTCATGTTAAATTTCTATATATTTATTTGCCTCTCCACTTCTCTTTGCTCTTTTGTAAGATGATTCAGTTTATAATTATCTTTATCCTTTTACATAAGATTTCACAGATGAGCTTGTGCTCTAAATAGGTGGCCTTAGCTGACATTCTTTTCTGTATGCCAAGGAGATCAAGTATTTGATGGTTGAGGTGGTTTCTGGGTTTCTTTGGCTACCATTTTGTAATGACTATTTTACATCAGGTAAAATTCTCTGAGAAATGGTAATAGAGTCCATTTCTTCATGTTTATCTATCTCCCATTTTCCATAGTTAGTTTTAATAAGTTGAAATAGTTTAAATAAGTCAAATTTAAGCTATTATAGTCACACAATATCTACTTCTCATCTTGATTTTTTCTTCTGGTTTGATGCTGATGTCAGTCTTCCAGAGAGCAGAAAAAGAATCAGCCTTTGTCCTGAGTAGTCAGTGGTCTGACTGAAAAGCACTGTGAGTAATCAGTACTGTCCTATATATTCTGTTTTAAAGATCAATAAAGCAGGAAACAATATTTAGCCCTGTGAGAAGAATTAGTATACTGATGAGTAATATTAGTATCATTTGGAAATCAACTCTAATTCATCTGCCTTGCAAGGTGAGAGGGAAAGCTAGATGAAATCTTAGAGATCCAACCAAAAGTAGTCACTTGCCTCAATGTCCATTTGTCCAAAGGGCAGAATAAGAATCAACTGGTGAAAATTGAGGAGAGACAGCTTTCAGCTCAATGTAATCAAGACTATTTAAAATAATTAGAACTGTGCAAAAATGGAATGAGATAGTCTATAAAGTAATGAGCTCCCTACCATTGAAAGAATTTAAGCAGATGGAGGATTACTATCTGCTATACACATACAGACACACATAGACACAGTATACATGTATATACAGTACATCAGTACATATAACAGAAACAGTTTGCTGCCTAAGATAGGATAGAGGTATTACAAGGTATTACAGATATGAAAAAATAAATAAATATAATATCATGCCCCCCCTAAAGCCTCATTCGTTGCTCAAGAAATATATAAGATACTAGAACATGGTTATTATTAAGGAAGAAATGAAGAACAGGACAAGCTGATGAAAAACTCAACAAACTGAAATATTTTTGAGGATATAATTGCAAAATCAGCCAACAGAAAATAATACTGAAAAACAACATCAACAGAAGAATGCTGAGAAACAGAAGTGATGGATCTGAGGAACAATGCTCAAGAAAATAACCTGAAAGGCTTTGGATTCTCAAAAAAAATGAAGAAAGAATCTTCTTCTATATCAGAAAATCATACAGTAAAGTTTGCCAGAAATATTGAAATCAAAGGACAGCAAGCAAATTGACAGAATCCACAGGTTATGAACAGGATGAGCCCTAGATTAAAATGATCCAAACATACTATTGTTGAATTCTAAGACTACAATGACAAGGAAATTATTTGATATGCAGCCAAGAAGAAAAACATCACACATCAAAGAACATTGGTTTTCTTTGTGTAGAATTTTCTGAATAAGATGAGAATACCAGAAAATGCTTGAATATAATATATCAAAAATCAAAGGAAATAAGACTGCAAATGACTGTGAGTACTAGGCATTCTGTGAACCCCTGCTTTGATGCTTTTAAAAAATACTTTTAATGTTTTTTGAACTGCAAAAGAATTTTGATACCAAGGTTTTGTTGAATCAATAATTAGACCTTTTTTCTTATTGTATGATTGATTAAATTTCAACTTAGAGACATATTATCCATCCTTCCCTTCCCTTCTTTTCCTTTATCTTATTCACTATATCTCCTGCTGCTCTCTGATGGTCCATTTCCTCTTCTCAGTGGCCACATCTCAAGTGAGTTCCTCCTCAGCATGCTCTGATTGCTCCTTGAACAGCGGATTTATGTGAATTCTAGGGTCTCCCACCATGGGGCCTTGCATTTTAAGGTTTAAGATCTTTCTTTCCATTAACTAAATTTGTCTTTAAAAGTTGGTTTGAAGACACCTTTCAAGGTCTTTTCTCTAGGTTGTATTTTGTCGGTCATGTCTCAGGTGCCAGAATTGTTAGATATGACTCAACATGGGCTAAAATCTTTAGAGGAAGACAGCCAGGGAGGAAGAAAGCAAAAACATGAAGAGAAACAGTTTCAGTGAGGAGCAAAATTGGAAGTTGTCTAATAAGCAGATTCTGATGATCAGGATGTTCATCAATCAAGTTAGATTTTTAAAATATATGTAGCAAAGATGTAATCAAGGCCAGAAAACAGAAAGGACATAGAGATATGCAGCAAAGAATGAGGTGAGACATGCTCAAATTCAGAATGAGCCAAGGATGATGAAAAAAGCTAAGGAAAACAAAAAGATGGTTTTTTAAAAAGTTGTCCTAATGTTATCATCTGGATCCCATGAACAGATGGGGCCATGGGTAGGTGGCTGACAGTGACCCAGTCTTGTCTTCTATGCTGGCACATCTTAAACTCTTTCTTTAGGATTATATATCACTTAGCAGGCAGTGTTATATACTGCATATAGAGAACCAAGTGCCGTGTCAAAAAGGGCTATATTTAAGTTCTATCTTTGACAAATATTGATGCTGTGATCAAGTTACTGAAATTCTCAATGCCCCACAAAACTCCTTAAGACTATAAGTTATGAACTAGTTGCTGATCTCAGTTGGTAGAGAGACTTCCTCAATGGGAGTTCCCTAAGCTAATGAAATCATAGCTCTGGCCCCCAAATAACTGTCAGTTGTGATGTATCATACAATTCTGCCTCCACCTATCAACCACACATCTCCTCTCTTCCTGATTCAGCATATTATATCAGCTACTCACCTCCATTCAAGATCAAAGGTGAGCAAATGGTTTTATGAAGCTAGATGATTTGATAGATCTATCTATAGATCTCCAATTTACTATGTTTCTATCACAAAGCATCACATTCCTTTTCTTCCAAGTTCCAACCCTCAAGGCAAACAAACAAATAAAACCTGGTGTTGGAGTATGGTTCCTCCTTCTTCAGCCTCTGAAATACAGCATAGGGGCAGGAGAGAGCAAACCTAGAAATTGTGTCCTATAATAACTGCCTATCTTCCACTAAAGTAGAGTGGGATACAGGCAGTTAACTCACAAGAGGTGGTTTACTCTAGGGTTAGAGAATATTGTGGAAATTTTCAGTGATTCTCGGGGTCATAGCTATATGGGTGAAGAGGGCAGCAGGTCCCTTTCTAGGGTCTATGGCTACTCTGTTCATTTGTCTGGTTTGCATACCTGTCCATCCTTGAAGACTCTCTTTTACTGGAAAGTGGCATTACTTAAAGGATCCTAGGACCAATGCCATTAAACCCAGCAGAAGAGGAACGAATGGGATGTGCTATCTCTTTGGCTGCAATTTCTTCTAAGTCTCTATCCTTTGCCTTTAAGCTCCATGAGCCTGTATCTAGAATCAGCATCCTTTCTCTGCTGTTCCCAGATGTTGTAAATCCTGAGAAACAAAAGGGCTAATGAACTCAGGACCAAATATAAAAGTGCTGGAATAGGGCTAGGATGTTCCTTTTACAAAGCTATATTTGGAAAGAGAAGAAGATTAAAAGAAGGATAGAGCTGCTGCCTAGATAGCACAATGATAACTTATCACAGACAGGAGAGATTATTTTACTTTCATTTTCTCTATCAAAGAGAATAATCTTTGGACTGGAAGGGACAGATGCAAAAATGGCTACTAGGGAGTTTAGACATCAAAGGAATGGTGAGGTAGTAAGGTGGGTACCTAGGTGTCCTTGATGAGTTAATGTCACCAATTCTAGATGAATGACACCCTCAGGTCCAAAAAGAATTGGCAGATATGACTGTTGAGCCACTGGCAGTGATCTTTGCAAGACCCTGGAGGGAGTATTATTAAAGGATTGGAGAAGCAACTATGGTTCTGGTATTTAAAAAACAAAAGATCAAGGAGTCTGTAAACTTTCATTTAGCGAGGTTGGCTTTTGATTCCTGGGAAAAAAAATCTGTAATGTCTATTAAAGCAATGGTTATTGAATATCCAAAAAGGAAGTTTTGTTTACAAGTGGTCACCATAAATTCCTCCAAAAAAGGCCATGCCTGACTGACTTCTTTTCTTTTATCAACAGTGGTATTAGATTGACAGATCTGGGGAATGCGACAGAGGTAGTGTACCTAGATTTTTTTTTTATTGTCGTATTTTTTTAAAAAACAACAATAATTTCCTGACATAGAACTCCAACCTTCCTCTATAACAAAGAAAAACAATTAAGTGAAACTGGCCAATAAAATGACCATAGGGGGACCAAGACTGTAGTCCCCTTACTCCTTACCTCTTCAGACCTGCGATTGTATACCTAGATTTTAGTAAAGGAAGAGGCAGCATGGTATAGTAAATAAAGCTGACCTGGAAGCCAGGAAGATCTGGATTCAAATCCCACCATTGACATATAATTGTTTGTGACCCTGTCAAATTTCTTAACCTCCCTGTCACCTAAGCAATTCTCTAAGACTAAAAGTTTCAGGAAAAGTGTTGACTTGCATTGATAGAGTGGTTTCCTCACCCAATAGCTCCTGACACCAATGAAATCACAAATCCAGAGCCTATCCCTTAATAAAGGATAGATAAAAACAGGAATGTGCAAGTAAATGTTTAATAACCAGCTCTCTGAAAAATGCATGGTAGGACACACTGTTAAGTTTAATTTACATATCTAACACTTTCTTTAGATTATCAACAACACAATAAAATTAATCCCTGATTTGTAGCACTTTCAGAGGTTTAAATGTTCACATTGAAAATTTAACAATCAGCTCTCTTGTGCCAGTTAGAACAGCATGAGCTGTTCCATGTGCCAAAGCCTCTCATTGTGCATTCAAAAATCACTGGATAGATAGATTCAAAGAACCATTAATGGTGTGGTGTCATTATGAAAGAAGGTCTGGAGTATAGTGCCCTGGGATTTTATGCTTGGCTCTTTGCTGCCGAATAGCCTTTATTGATGACTTGGCTAAAAGCCAAAATGACATACTTAACAAATTTGCAGATGATGCAAAGCTAGGAGGAATAGCTAACATAATCTAGGTTACAGTCAGGAACTAAAAAGACCTTGATGGAGCAGAATGTTGGACCAAATTGAATGATATAATGTAATAAGAATAAATGTATTGACTTTAAAAATATACTTCATAAGCTCAAGATAGAGGATTTACTTTATCTTTTGTTTGTTTGTTTTTTTAATTGGGGAAGAAGTTAGGAGGAGGGAGAGAAAATAAATTTTTGTCAATTAAAAAATTAAATTATAATAAAAACCAAATGCAAGCTAGGAAAGGTGGGAGGCTCGTTCACCATTCTTCAGGTTATTTTAGTGGGCTATACAGCCTTGGCTTCCCCCTTCAGGATTTTCTAGATCTGTTTGGAGGAGTTGGGGGTAAGGGAAAACTCATTTCTTTACCACATCTCGCTGCTCCATCATCTTGGTTCCACTCCAATTAAAAAGTAAATATGAGTAAACAATGATATATGGCAGTCAAAAAAACCTAATGTACTCTTAAGCTGTGTTAAGAGAGGCAGTGTGCCTCTGAGCTGATGATTAACGTTTTACTGTACTCTGACCTGGTCAGACAACAATTAGAATGTCATATCCAGTTCTAAATGCTGTATTTTAATGACCACTTTGATAAAGTAGAGTGTTTCTTTAGTGAAAGGCCTTAAGGTTATGAAGATTTGCCAAAGGAACTGGGGATCATTAATAGGGAGAAGAAAAGACTTAGGAGGGAGAGAAATGTCCATTGTCTTCAAATATGAAAGAGAGGATTAGATTGGCTCTGCTTGCCCCCTGGAAAGCAGAAGTAGGAGCAATGTGGGGAAGTTATGAAGAACTGATATAAGAAAGCACTAAATCTATTTTTAAAATGGAATGGGCTACCTTGGAAAGAAGGGGGTTATCTCTAAATGGAGGTCTTCAAACAAAACCCAGAGAAGCCCTCATTGGGAACATGAAAGGAGGAGATGCTCATGTTTATATGGGTTGGACTGGATGGCTGGAGGGTCCTTCTGATTTTGTGATTCTGTGATATATTGTAGGCACTGCTGAGGCTGCAATCCTGATTCCTGCTGGATGTCATTGGCTAGTAACTCTTCTTTTAAAAAATATTTTGTGTTCATACCATTTGACCCAACAATAGCACTTCTAGGCTGTATCCCAAAGAGATTATACAAATGGGAAAAGGACCCACACATACAAACATATTTATAGCAGCTCTTTTTGTGGTGGCAAAGAATTGGAAATCGAGGGGATGCCCATCAATTGGGGAATGGCTGAACAAGTTGTGGTATATGAATATAATGCAATACAATTGTGCTATAAGAAATGATGAGCAGGCAGACTTCAAAAAAACTTGGAAAGACTTAACATGAACTGATGCAGAGCAAAATGAGCAGAACCACGAGAGCATTGTACAGAGTAATAGCCATGTTGTGTGATGACTAATTGTGATAGACTTAGCCTTTGTCAGCAATGCAAGGATCTAAGACATCTCCAAAGGTCTCATGAGGGAAAATGCTATCCATACCCAAAGAAAGAATTATAGAGTTTGAATGAAGATCAAAACATAATATTTGCTCTTTTTTTTCCTTCTGTTTTGTTTTGTTTCCTCTTTCTTGTGGTTCCTTCTATTGGTTCTAATTCTACCTTACAACATGACTAATGTGAAAATATATTTAATAGGAATTTCTATGTATAGCCTATATCAGATTGCACACTGTCTTGGGGAGGGAGGTGGGGCAGGAGGGGGAGAAAAAATTTAAAACTCAAAAGCTTATGGAAGTGATTGTTGATAAGTCAAAATAAATTAATTAATAAAAATAAATTTTAAAAATAGATTTTATTTTAATTAGCCAAAATCTGCCTTCTTCACCCTCTGTCCCAAACTGTCCTCCCAAATGAAAAAGAAAAACATAATCCATTACAAACATGCATAGTCAGTCAAAAACTTTTCACATTGGTCGTGTCCAAAAACACATTGTCTTATTCTGTATTTTGAATCCTTCACCTTTCTATCAGGAAGTGAGTAGCGTGTTATAGAATTAGCTCTTGGGAATTATGATGTGTCGTTACTTGGATCAGAGTTCAGCATAATAGTATTTCATCACATTTATGTATCCCAACTTATTCATGGATTCCTCAGTTTATGAGCACCTTCTCAGACTCCCATTCTTTGCCATCTCAAAAAGAGCTATAAATATTTTTGTATACCCTTAGAGTTTGTTTCCCTTAGGACTAATTCCTCCTGTAATCTACTCTCCTTCTAATTCTCCATCCTCCCTCTTCCCTTTCCCCCTAAACTATTTTTGGGTGAACTCTTATGTCCAACTCTGTCTGTATGTGTGTATTCTTTCTTCTTTTGACTAGTTCAGATGGAAGCTGCTCTGCTTTGGAATTCTCCATCATGCCATCATGCCCCAGTAATCTCATCATTAGGAAACTGTAGCATCTTGCAAAACTGAATTAGTTTTGGGACTCACATCTCATCAGCACCCTCTGCTCCTCTGATTAGAGGGGAAAGGAATGAGATCCAAAACTCCCATTCAAGGAAGGGGCTCAGGACAGTCAGTCATCTCATTTCCTACCAGCTGCACTGCTTTCGGATTCCTTTGGACTTCTCCATCATGCTGCTATGCTGGGGGTCTTCTTTCCCATCTTCCTTGTTTTGCAGTTTCCTGTTGCGTGTTGTCTTTATCCATTAGGTTGTAAGCTGCTCATGGACAGGGACGGTCTTTTTTATTTATATTTGTATCCTCAGCATTTACAAAAATACCTGACATGTAGTAGGTTTTTTTCAAATTTATTTGTTTTTAGTTTTCAACAATCACTTACATAAGTTTTTGAGTTCTAAATTTTCTCCCCTCCCTGCACAGCATACAATCTGATATAAGCTCTACATATACATTCATATATATACATACATACAATGTACAAACATACATTCTTATTAAACATATTTTCACATTAGTCATGTTGTAAAGAAGAATTAGAATCAATAGGAGGAACTACAAGGAAGAAGAAACAAAACAGAAAGGAAAAAAAAAAGAGCAAATAGTATGCTTTGATCTGCATTCAAACTCCATAGTTCTTGGGGCAGCTAGGTGGCACGGTGGATAGAGCACCGGCCCTGAAGTCAGGAGAACCTGAGTTCAAATCTGGCCTCAGACCAAACACTTGACAGTTACTAGCTGTGTGACCCTGGGCAAGTCGCTTACTCCCAGTTACTTAAAAAAAAAAAAAGAAAGGTAAACAAACTCCATAGTTCTTTTTCTGGATGATGTAGTAGGTTTTTAATAAATGTTTAGTGACTGACTGAAAGAGTGAGGTTCAAGTGACAGTCACTTCTTCTCATCCCTTCCTCCTTTTTTTGTATAGATATCTACTTGCGCACCTTGATTATGTAAGATAATTTCCCCAAACTTCCTCTCTCTCCCTCCTCCCCAACCAGAATATTCTTCTTCCTCTCTCTTTTCATTCTTTTCTTAAGATCATCCAGACATAACAATCACTTATCTAATTGGACTTCCTCTATGAGTTCTGACAATAGGATTCAGAAGAAACATACATACATATCATCTCCCCATATTTGAATGTCAGCAGTTTAACCTTGTTTAGTTCTTTATCATTGTTTATTCATCTTTACCTTTTAATGCTTCTCTTCATTCTTGTGTTTGAACTTCAAGTTTCTATGCCACTCTGGTCTTTTCATCATGAATACATGGAAGTCTACTACTTCATTAGAGGTCCATTACCACCCCCACCTCCCCATAGTATTATACTCAGGGTTTGTTTGGGTTTTTTTCTGGATATTATTCTTTCCTATGAGCCGAATAACCTTTGCCTTCTGGAATATTATATTCTAAGTTCTTTTACCTTCCATTTTAGTGGTGGCTGTTAAATCATGTGTGATCTTCAGTGCTTGAATTCTTTCTTCCTGACTGCTTGTAGTATTTTTTTCTTTGATATAGAAATTCTGGATTTTGGCTATGATGTTTCTAAGAGTTTTCATTTGGGGATGGAATCTTTCTATTTCTACTTTGCCTTCTGATTTTAGAGCTCTAGCAGTTCTCTTTTAATAATTTTTGAAAAATTTGATGTGGAAGCTCTTTTTTTGGGGGGGGCACCTCAGGGCATTCAGAAAGTCCCATGATTCTTAACTGTTTTCTCCTCCATCTGTTTTCTAGGTTAGTTGATTTTGTTATGGAATATATTAGATCTCCTTTTCTTTTTTTAGGTTTTTGGCTTTGTTTTAATATTTCTTGTTGCTTCACGGGGTCATTGGCTTCTATTTGGTTCATACTCATTTTCATGGAGTTTGTTCCTTGGATGAGATTTTGTACCTCTTGCGAAGCTATTAATTTCCTTTCCAATTCTTTTTACTATACTCTCATTTCTTTTCCATTATTTTCCTCAAGTGGTCTCATTCCATTTTTGAAAATTTTTTTTTTTAAGTCTTGCTCCATCTCTTCCAAGCCTAATTGAACTTGTGGTACTTTGTTTGTACACATTTTGGAAACTTTCTCTTCTTCAAAGATTGTGTCTTGCACTTCTCTGTCACCCTAATAGCTTTTAATAGTAGGTTCTTTTTCTAGTTGCTCATTCTTCCAAACTAGTTCCTGACTTCAGACTTGATATTAGGGTTGGGCTTTGCAACACTTCCAGAGGGAATGTCTGGGCTGATCCTATTGCAGGATTCTTGGGGTATTGAGTGTTGTGTTATTCCAACATCTTAGGGATAGACTGCAGATCTGTAGGCTTTTCATGCTCCAGAGCGGCCTAATTAATGGCAAAGTTTGATTCCTGACCATCTTGATCTGAGCTCTGCAAGTGCCTGGCCTGGGTTTGGGTCTGAGGAAAAGTAGACTGTTGCTTGATTCAGCTCTTATCAGTCAGCTGGGAAACTGCTGGTTCAGGGTGATACAACTGTTGGCCTCCCTGATCTATGATTCCTGAACTGATTATTCTTCTGCAGGCTTCATACTGGGCTAGAAGCTGGAAATACAGCCTTGCTTCCCTCCTAGGGTCTGAGCTACACAGCTGCTAATTGCTTCTGAACTTCCTCTTATCAGTGGACAAATATGTTGAATACATGTGACTTCTTTTTTATTTAAAAATATTTATTTTTAACTTTATTTTTTTTAATTTTGAATTCCAAATTCCCTCCCTTCCACCCCCTCTCCCACCTATTGAGAAGGCAAGAAATGTATCAATTATACATGTGAAATCGTGTAAAACATATTTCATATCAGCCATATTTACAAAAAATGCAAGAAAAATAAAGTGAGAAAATTGTAATTCAATTTGCACCCAGAGTTTATCATTTCTCTCTCTGGAACTGGACAGCATTTTTTTCTTCATGAGTCCTTTGATCACAGTATTGATCAGAGTAGCCAAGTCTTTCGCCGTTGATCATCATTACAACGTTGCTGTTATTGTACACAATAATCTCCTGAGGTTTTTCTCATTTCACCTCCCATCAGTTCATATAGGTCTTGCCATATTTTTCTGAAACCACCCCCTTGTTATTCCCCATAGCACAATGGTACTCCATCACAATTATATGCCACAATTTGTTTAGCCATTCCCCAACTGATAAGCATCCCCTTGTTTTCTAATTCTTTGCTATCACAAAAAGAGCTGCTATAAATATTTTTGTTCATATAGGTACTCTTCCTTTTCCCTAGCTCTCTGGGAATACAGACCAAGTAGTGTTATTGCTGGGCCAAACAGTATGCACAGTTTTTTAGCTCTTTGAGCATGGCTCCATAGTGCTCCAGAATGGCTGGACCACTTCATTACTCCACCAACAATTTATTAGTGTACCTATTTTCCCTCATCCCTTCCAGCATTTGTCATTTCTGATAGGTGTAAGGTGGGACTTCAGAATTATTTAATTTTTCTTTCTCTAATCAACAGTGATTTAGAGCATTTTTTCTTTTTAAAAAAATCTATTTAGTATTTTATTTGTCCTCAGTTACATGTAAAAACAATTTTTAACATTCATTTTTAAAACTTGGAGTTCCAAATTCTCTTCCTTCTTCCCTCCTTGCCACTCCCTCATTAAGAAAGCAAGAAATTCAATATAGGTTATACATGTGTAGTCATTCAAAACATTTCCATAATAGTCATGTTATGAAAGAAAATGTAGATCAAGAAAGAAAAAAGAAAGAAACCTAAAGAAAAATAAAGTATAAAAAGTATGCTTCAATCTGTATTCAGACATCTGTTCTTTCTCTGGGAATGGATAGCATTTTTCATCATAAGTCTGTTAGAATTGTATTGCTGAGTCATTCACAGCTGATCATCTTGCAATACTGCTGTTACTTTGTGCACAGTACATTTCACTTTGCATCAGCTCATGTAAGTCTTTCCAGGTTTTTCTAAGGGCATCCTGCTCATCATTTCTTATAGCATAATACTATTCCATCATAATCACATTCCACAATTTGTTCAGCTATTCCCCAATTGATGGGCACCCCCTCAATTTCCCATTCTTTGCCACTAGAAAAGAGCTACAATAAATATTTTTGTACATATAGGTCCTTTTCCTTTGGTTTTTTTTAATGTCTTTTGGGATGCAGACCTAATAGTGGCACTGCTAGATCAAAGGGCATGCATGGTTTTATAGCCTTTTGGGCATAGTTCCAAATTGCTCTACAGAATGGCCGAATCAGTTCACAACTCCTCCAATCGTGCATTAATGTCTCATTTTTCCTGCATCCTCTCCAATTTCTCATTTTCCCTTTTAGAACATTGTTTCACATGACTATAGATAACTTTGATTTTTTCTGAAAACTGCCTGTTTATATCCATTGACCATTTATCTATTGGGGAATGGCTCTTATTTTAATAAATTTGATCAATCTTATACAGAAGTATTGCTTTACACAAACTTGACTTGTTTCTTTTTGGTTGCTTGAAGTATTTTCTCTTTGACCTGGGAGCTTTGGAATTTGGCTATAATATTCTTGGAAATTTTCATTTTGGGATCTCTTTCAAGAGGTGATTGATGTATTCTTTTAATTTTTATTTTACCTTCTGGATCTAAGATATTGAAGCAGCTTGCCTTGATAACTTCTTGAAATATGATGTCTAGGCTTTTTTTTTTTATCATGGCTTTCAGATAGTCCAATAATTCTTAAATGTCTTTCCTCTATTTTCCAGATCAGTTGTTTTTCCAATGAGATATTTCACATTTTCTCCTATTGTTTCATTCTTTTAACTTTGGTTTATTGTTTCTTGGTATCTCATGGAGTCATTAGCTTCTATTTAGCCAATTCTAATTTTAAGGGATTTGTTTCCTTTTTTAAATTTTTTTAAGGAGTTCTTTCCTTCAGACACTTTTTGTACCTTCTTTTCCATTTGGCCTATTCTGCTATAAATAAGGAGTTCTTTTCTTCAGTAAATTTATGTGCCTTTTTTTTTTTATCATTTGGTCAATCAGTTTCTTCAGTATTTTTTGGTGCCTCTTTTACCAAGCTGTTAATTTTCTTTTCCCAATTTTCTTGCATTGTTTTCATTCTTTTCCCAATTTTTCTCTATCATTCTTATTTCTTTCTTTAATTCTTCCAGAAATTCTTGTTAGGTTTGGGTCCAATTAGCATTTATCTTTGAAGCTTTGTTTGTAGCTGTTTTCATATTGTTGTCTTCTTCTGAATTTATGTCTTGGTCTTCTTGCCACTGTAGTAGCTTTTTATGGTCAAATTCTTCTGTTATTGTTGTTTACTCATCTTTCCATACTATTTCTTGAATTTAAACTTTATGTTAAAGTTGAGTTCTGCTCACCTGAGAGTGAGAAGACCCTGTCCCAAGCTTCAAGCTTTTTTTGTGCTGCAATTTTCAGAGCCAGTTCTGGGTATATGCAAGTTTTTGATGCTTCCAAGGTGGTGTGATCCTGGGAGAGGTATGGTTACTGCTCTTCTGGTTTGCAATCTGACCTTTACCCAGGAAGGGACCTTGGTCCCCTGAATTGACAAGCATTAGCACTCCTCTTTGCCTTGGAACTGTGATGTGAGCTCCTGCTTCCTTGTGACTGACCTCCAGTGCTCTTCATGGGCAATAGAGTTGCCAGTCAGTGCCACCTATACCTAATGCCAGCAAAGCATTCTATGTAATCTCTTTCTGACTAGTTGTCCAAGCCCCCGTTGTGAGCTCCCAAAGCTACAGCTGCTGTGTATGTGGGTTATGGACAGGCTTCCACCCTGGTGTCAAAGATGTCTCCTGCTGACCTTGTAGGTTTTCTTAGTCTGGAATATTGCCTCGCCCTGACCTTTTGCTGATTCTTCCACTCCAAAATTTGATTTGAAGCATTATTTTAAAGTTGTTTGAAGGGGAATGTTGGGAGAATTTTGCTGCATTGCCTCTAATCTACCATCTTCACTCCATCCCCTCCTGAATGCATCTGACTTCTTAAAGAAAGAGTAAATTTGGAAATATAATATGTCCCAAAAGTCTTTGTACAGTTTTAAACTTAATTACTTTACAACTACACAAAGACTTTAGGGATACTTGTATAGTAGAAGGATCAATTTGTGTGTGTGTCTGTGTGTGTCTGTGTGTGTCTGTGTGTGTCTGTGTATATATACCTATCCTTGAGTGCTATGTATAATAATTCCTTTCATAGCATTTACCTTTGACTTCATGGATTCCAAGCACCACCTAAACCTTAAACTTCAGAACCTCTTATCAGGCATTATGCAGTGAAACTTTTATCTGATTATGAAAATGAAGGCAGAAGACTAATTGATTTAAGCAAGGTTGCACAGTGATTCAGTAATGGCTAGGAATTGTGGTGAGTGAAAAATGAAATGACTGAGGAAACAAAGGTTTCAACTTCCAAGCATATCGATTTATTAAGCAATGCATACCAACTGCATAACAAATTGGGACCAGGCTTCCTCAGCTTAGGGCTGGACTCTGAATGCAGGGGGAGACAAACTTTTATACATTTTTAAAAAAACAATTAATCAAATAAGACCAATTAGTTAAAAGAAAACAATTAATCAGGATACAAAATTAGGAAATTAGATTTCTAATTGGAGGAAAGATTAGGGACTTTCCAAGAGGAACAGCAAACAGGTACAATTCCGTGAAATCAGAAAAGTGTCCCAATTTCACCAAGTGTCTGTATGCAATCAAAGGTACACGGAAACAATAATTGATTGATCAGTACGGGTCCAGTTTTCAGATTAGACATATCGGTTGCTTGAGAAGCATAATTGTGGGAAAACTCTTTGCGTCAGTCTTTGAATCTCACCAGGTCACCAGGTCAGCATAACCTAAGTCTTCAGGTAAAGGTCTCTAAACAATAGGTAGAGGTGATCCAGCCTCCCAGCCATGCAGGGGCAGTTTCAAACAATGCCAACAAAATTTTCTCCCAATTCCCACAACTGAATAAAGTTTTCCCACAAGACAGAAATTGGACTAGACCCATAACTGACTAGAAAGGGAACTGAGTTAGATCCAGAACTGAGTCACAAGATGGTGTCACTGTGGCTTACTCAATTCACGCTACCACTTGCTGTTCTAATTCTCTCAGAATTGAATGCAGTCTCCCATACTTTTCCTCCAACTAATAAAATATATAGCCTAAAGATGTATTAAAATTAAGGACATATTAAAAATGCTATCAAGTAGGCAGCTTTACGACATTTGGTACAATCATTCTGTTTGTTCCAGGATAGCATAGAAGAAAATGGCTTTTTGAATAAACAGTGCTTAGCAGTTTTTAAAGGCAGTGATTGTGAAAAATTTACATCTCCTGTACCAGAAGACAGAAAAATGAATTAATTTGAGGATAGAAAAAGGTGGTTTAGCATTGAGTTATAAAAATGCATTGGGTAGTAGCAAAATGATTGCCTGAGGCTTATTTTAGTTTGCAATGAGGGGAATCAAGTAACAACATAATGTAGATTCAATATGCTCAAAACTGTCATCATTCTGATGTGCTCATATTCCTAGATAATTCAGGATATTCTTGTAGTGAAATTATTGAAAGAGAATGGAATCTGGTTAAAGTCCAGAATCTAGGAAGGTTCTTTCATATGCTGAACCATTACTGATCTGTGATCCAAATAAACCTTCATCTAGTTATTATAGTTCACGGTCAGCCTTTGTCCCTGCCAAGTCCTTTCTGGGAAGCCAGAAACAAAAGGACTCATTGGCCTAGACTTACTTCATTTCTTTGCTTGCTACTGTAGAGGATCACTCTGCTTTTTCTTGATTTTGGGGACATTTCTTAAAGTTGGAATCTGTATGAACAGAGCACTGGGTCTTAGTAAACTGCTCTTTGCTTCGATGGAGCTCAGGCTGACATAGACCAAGCTGTCACATCGGGTGAAAATTCTAGCTGCTGTGTCATGGAGAGGACAATGTGAGGATTTATTTTGTGTCAATGCTGGCAGGTTCCTGTTCTTAAAAATGTGGGCTTTGAAACTTCACATGTTTCCGTTACACTGTCATGTGTTGAAGCCACTGCAAGATTCTTGAAGTTTTTTTTTTTCTTCAGATCTAAGCCTTCAGCATAAAATACATTACTCATCTTAAAATTACTGCAGAATGGTTAGGTAGAAAAAGCCATAGATTCAAGGTGAAAGGACCTAGGATCATTTTGGCCCTACAACTTACTAAACTGTGATCTTGAGCAAGCCAGTTAAATTCTCCGGCCCTCAGTTTCCTTGTCTATAAAATGGCAAATTTTTGCAAATCCAATATTCTGGTACAATGAACACCGGAACAGTTCAATATGCTGACTTGCTTTTTTTCATCCAAAGCATACAGCAGTATTCAAGGATACATAGTCAGGTATAATAATAATGATAATAATAGCTAGCTTTTATATATGTCAAGTCCTGAAATAATCAAAGCCATGAGTTGAGGAATAAAGCATCTTTAATTGAGATAACAGGGCAGCAAACCTGCCACCCTGGGGCAAGTCCAGTGGATTTGCCAAAATAGAAACCCTGGAAAAGTCTTTTATACCCTTAGGAGGGAAGAGGGAGGAGGCAGAACGAGGTAGCAAGGCCTGGTCATGAGATCCCAGCTGCCCCGGCAATCTGAGCAAGGAGTATCACTTCATTCTGACTATTTTGCCCTTCATGCCATGAATTCCAATAGGAGGAGCAAGGACATCGAGCACCTAGGTATAACTTGAGCTAAGTTCCCCCACAAGGCAAGATGTCAGGATGGGACTTAAGGTCTGACTCAGCTCAGCCTCATCAATACTATCTTGCTGGGAATGCTACTGACCTTCTAACATCACTAGGGTCATTTAGAGAGTGGCAGGTAACATTACATTTGGTGTTAACAATTTCTGTCCTTATCTTAACAATTTTCTATCATATAGCATTTTAAGATTTATAAAGTACTTTACATTTGTTATCTCACAACAGCCCTATGAAGTTGGTGCTATTATTATCCTCATTTTACAGGTGAGGAAATTGAGGCAAACAGAGTTTAAATGACCTGCTAGGGTCACACAGCTAGTGTCAGGGACAGAATTCGAACTCATGTTTCTGATTTCAAGTATAGCACTCCAGCCATTGTACGTAGCTTCTTAAACATCCTTATTCTCCTTCAAACATACACTCATGATCCTGGAATGATCCTTGGACAGTTCATACACCCTCCCATATATCACAAGACTCTATATAGACTTTAGCAAGTAGGCCTTTGGGGGCATATGGTTCCCCCTCATCTCCTAATTTCCTATGAATAGGGTGGTCTAATAGGGCACCACCTTCCCCTTCTTGTTCTCAGTTGGACTTCTCAGCTAGGTCCCAGGACTCCACTAGTGTATCCATTGTCTTTCTACTGAGCCAAACTACTTACTGTCTCCGAGCTTCAGTTTCCTTCTCCATAAACCAAGGTGGTTGGAGACAAAGACCTCTGAGATCTAGCAATTAATAAGTATTTGTTAAGTGCTTACCATGTTCCAGGCACTGGGGATACAAATTAAAAAACATGATTATAAGATCGAAAGCTTTAAGAGACTTAGAAGCCATCTTGTCTAATGCTTTCATTTTCCAGATATGGAAACTGAGGCTCAGAGCTATTAAGTCATTTGCCCAAAATCACACAAACAGTATTGTACGAAGATGAGATCCCACTGCACCATACTGCCTCCTTCACGTTGCCTGCCTTTGAGGATCTTGCTTTCTACTGGAGAGATACAACAGAGAACTGTAGCTTTGGATATGGAATGAACCTTAGAGGTCAACTAGTTTGACATTTTCATTTTACAAATGAAGAAACAGGGGATCAGGGAGATGTGATTTTCCCCAATATTTTACAGAGCCTTTATTTGAACCCTGTCCTCAGACTCTGAATCTAGTATTCTTTCAGCCAAACCATTACACTTCATTTTAGCTGATGAATAAATATAGGATATGTATACATGGTGATTGGGGCTGGAGGTGGGAAGGGGGTAGGAATGAGGGTGAACATTCCAAGCATGGAAGAAAGTCTATGCAAAGGCACAGAAATGGAAAATGGACATTCTCTTCCAGTTATAAATCTATAATCCAATCATAGGATTATAGAGTTGAACCTAGAAGGGACCTTTGAGGCTGAGTCTAACCCACATAGTTTATAGATGAGGAAATTGAGGCACAGAGTCACACAGCTAGTAAGTAGCTGAGGCTAGATTTGAACTCTGGTCTTTCTTACTCTAAGTTCAGTGCCCTTTCTACTACAATACAGTACCTCTCCTTAAGTGCTTTATGCTGATCATGCATATTTTAATTGTTCTTCCCAGTGGATCTATGAAATAGGTTAGGATCACCATCTAAAATATCCTGTTTTGCAATTCAGAAGATGAATGCACAAAAAATAGAAATAATTCACCTAGTGCCTAGCTCCAGGTAGAGTCAAAACTAGAGCTCTATTCTCTAAACTAGAGATTTGCTTAAATGAACGAAGCTGTGGTCAGTCTAGTGAATCTTCCTTGTTACCAGGCATTTTTAGAGACTATCCCAAGGGGATTATGTAAATTAAAATCATTAGTATGCAATTGGTCTTGTATATTAGGTTTCTCAGTTTATTCCTTCCTCAAGGAATTAAACTTCCCCAACTTTATTCTATAACAATATTGGTAATGATATGCCTAAAGTGTACTCATCCTCATTTATCATTTTGGCAACTAGATTTAGATTAGTAAGAATGCTTTAGTTAATTTTAAAATCATGTAGCAACTTTGCAACAGAAAATTTGGGGACTTTAGTTAACCATCCTTCATGATCTCCTATTCCAACGCCTCATCATGGCATCTAGGTGTCCCTGAGTTTTTGAGAGCTACGTCATTAGAGCACATAAACTGTTAAAAGGCTTTGAGAATGGCCCCAGCAACAGAATCTGCTCTCTAAGGACCAGCCTAGCTAGTAAGGAGATGCGTATCACTTGTAGTCAGACAACTTAGTGAAGAATTCTATGGTCAAGGCAACCCACGACAAAAAGAAAAAGTCCAAATGGTCATCAGCCCTCAGTGGCTGCAATCTACTTCTTTATGTTGGTGGTGTAGTTGCAATCTGCAAGAGCTCAGAGAGTACAAAAAATCACAGGGTATTTAGACTGTTTTTAGACTGGTCCTCTCTTAATGCGAGATCTTTGTCTAATACTAACAATAAGACTTCCTACAAGAGGAAGTGAATCATATTACCTTGACATTGTTGCTGTGAATGAAACCAGGAGACAAAAGGAAGTTGTAAGTAGTGGAAAGGTGACTCACAGGTTCTCCTTAGACCTGGTTTTGTTGGACATCTAGGTTTCTTAAATAAGAATTTATTTAATAAAAAACATCTACAAGAATGTCAACATGAAAACAGTCGTAGATTATGTGCCAACATCCACTGCAGGGGATGAAAAGATAAAAAATTCTATGAAGAACTCAATGGAACCCTCCAGATTACATCAACATATACAATAGTCAAAGGCTATGGACAGTCAGTTTTGAAAAGAAGAAAGGCAACCTATCAACAACCATATGAAAAAAATACTCCAAATAGCTAATAAGAAGAGAAATACAAATTAAAACAACTCTGAGGCTTCATCTCATCCCCCATTAAGTTGACAAAGATGAGAAAAAGGGAAGAAAGGACAATGTTGGAAGAGCTACTGAAGGCTAAGCATAATAATATATTACAGGTGAAGCTATGAAATGCCCCAACATTTTAGAAAGAAATTTGGGAATATGAAAGTCACCAAACTGTATGTGCTCTTTTATCTAGCAATACCGCTATTAGGCATATATGCTAGAGATCAAAGAAACAAGGGAAAGATCCTATATGCACAAAAATATTTATAGTAGCATTTTTTGTTATAGCAGAAACTGGAATCAAAGTACATGACTATCAGTTGGAGAATGATTGAACAAATATTAAGTATTAAATAGTTGTCGCACACCATAGGAAATTAGGAAGGGGATAGATTCAGAAAGCTCTGTAAGCACTTGTATGAACTGGTGGAGAACAAAGTGAACAGAACCAGAATAATTCAAACAATGGCTGTACCATTGTAAAGAACTTAAGAACTATCATCAGTGTAATTGCTAATCATACTTCCAGAAAAATTATGTGAAATATAATCCCTATTTCTTAGCAGAGAGGTGATGAACTAGAGATGCAGAATAGCACATGCATTTTCAGAAATGGCTAATATGCAGATTGATTTTGTTTGACTATGTTTATTTCTTATCAAGCAACAAATAGACATGTTTTTTGATAACTCAGCAACTTCAGAGCAAAAGGTGGCATAGTAAGGATGGCAAAAAAAGTTTAGATAATATGGTTCAGAGGTTAGAAATGAGAGAAGCCAACAGTTTCTAGATCTTGCAACAGTTTCGTATCTGTAAATCTTGAATGATTCCTTCAAGAAAAGAGTTGGGAGGTTGTAGAAATGGCAAAAACCAAATATCTTGATGGATTGGTGATCAAATCAATTGTTCCTATGGCAGAGACTGCAACTCATCCATCCTGTGTGTCTCCTTTATGTCTTTCTGTAAATTTACCAGAGAGGTTCACCCAATGTTCTGATGGGCTTCCTATAGGTTTCCTAACATTGCACAGATACTACTCAACGGCTTGGATGGTTCATCAGCTATCCTTCACTTTTTCTATGAACCCACCTAAAAACAGGGAGAGGCAGTATATAGTATGATGGAAAGAGGGATGGATTTGGAGACAAAGAGCTTGGGCTCAAATCTCACCTCTGCCACATACTATCTGTGTGACCCAGGGCAAGTCACCTAACTTCTTTGGGTTTCACTTTCCTCATTTGTACAATGGTCTCCACAGTCCCTTCCAGTTCTAAATCTATGATACTTGGAACATCACAAAAATTGAAATCAATTATTTTTTAACAGATGGTAAATAGAAGGCATTTCCAGATCAACTATTCGATATATAATCAGGCCATGAACTTGTTAGAACAAAGATAAAAATTAATATAAAACTAAAGTAATAAAAATAAGGAAAGATGTGACTTATTTCAAAAAGGGGAAGGGAATAAACTACTATGTGCCAGACACTGTGCTAAGTGCTTTTTACAGATATTATATTATTTGATGTTCATAACAAGTTGATATTCCCAAATGGAAAATGAATGGAGGAATGGGCATTGAAAGAGATTATAAACATTTCCTAAGATTAATTAACGTAAATTAACTGTCATAATGAGGGGATCTAAAGGGTCTTAACCATGAAAGCTTGATCTCTTTGTCATATGGAGACATAACAGCTGAAGGCTACGTGCATTTGGGCTATAAACTTGTTTGGAGTAGCTGGAAGATTGTGATCAGCATTGGCTCAAAAAATAGCAAGAAACACTAGAGAGGAAAATAAGTTTTCTTTCTTTCTTTTCTTTTTTTTTTTTTAGGAAAACAAGTTTTAAGAAACTTTGTGAGCTACTTTTAGTCAAGTCAACACAAGAACAATTAAGGATGAAATCAGTACAAGAACAACAGGCAAAACATCTAAAAACTCTTTAAAGATCTTTATATCAAAGATTAAATATCAAAAGATTAAATATAGTGATGTGAATTTCACCATCGCATACCATGAAGCCTTGCTACATGGCAGTCAGGCAACATAAAGCTGATTAGCCACAGTCACATCTGTAGAACGGGAGTAATAGTAGCACCGAGCTCACAAGGTTGCTTTGATGATTAAATAAGTTTATATATGGGAAGCATGTTGGAAATCTGAAAGTTTTCTATATATATCTAAATGTTGGCTCTCATTATTATAGCATTTGGAGTATTATAATAGCACACCCTTGTACAATGTTAAGAATGGAAATGATATTGAGGGGAGGTTCTGCTTCTGGCAGCCAAGATGGCGGAGTAAAAAGGTAGTCACTCTCATTCTCCCTATCAACCTCTGAAAACCCAGAAAATATCATCCCAGAAAAAAACCTTGGAAAAACTGAAGTAGAAGAAAGACAGGGAGCAGCAGTGCAGCAGCCCAGCAAACGGGTCTCCCAGTGCCCCAGCAAGAATGAGGGAAGCAGCACCACAAAGGGCCCCAGATGGATAAGCACCCTGCAGCATTCATCTGAAAGGAGTTGAAGAAAGCAACCTAGAGTCTTCCTAAAGTCCCAGCCTTGCTGATTCCAACCCAACACAAGGTAAGCTGTCGGAAATGATATTGAGGGAAAAAACAGAAGGAAAGAATAACTTCACTAGACTAAGTAATTGCAGAGAAGGTCTGCGCAGGAGGTGACTGCCAATATTGAGGTCATTGAAGGAGTAATTTTTAAGATAACTGAAAATGTGGAGGATACCAAAGGGATGGGAGAAAAACTGAACCTTATTATTACAAAAAAGTGGCCATTATCATAAGTAAACTATCGACCCATATGCTTAATTTCCCACCTCTACAATTTTTTTATGAGAATAGTTTTTAGGAATAATAAACATTCAGCTTGGGTATCTTTGACATAGGTATGAGAAAGAACAGCTAAGCTTTCAAAAATGATAGTCTTTTAAAAAAATGACATTCTACAGAAGACCACATGTGAACCATAATACAATGGACTGAAACATGTAGAAAAGTCAGAATCCTATTGCCCTCGTTGTTTGTCGACTATTACAATTTTCATCAATATTAATGCAAATTTCATTAAAATTAATAAGGCAAAACACTATATTAAAGGCACTCTTCCAACAAGGTGAGTCCCATACTTATGTCAAAGTCATCTACGATTACTTCAAAAATGTGACAGAGATAATTTTGTTCAATGAGTCTTTCATTATTAATATCAAGCAAAGTCTAAAATGGATATTTGTTCAACGAAAGTATTTGTCACTGTCATGGAGAATGTCCAGAATAGGGACCAAACGGAAGAGCTGAGGTCCTACAGACGTAGGTTGATGTTGGAGGGGATAGAATGCTGGTCCTGGAGTCTGGAAAACACGAGTTCAAATCCAACTTCAAACACTTACTAGCTATGTGTCTCTGAACAAGTTACTTAACCTCATTTTGCCTCACCTTCTTCAACTATAAAATAGAGATAATAATTGCACCTACCCCACAGGGTTATTGTGAGGATCAAATGAGACAATAATTGTGAAATGCTTAGCCCATGGGCTCGCACAAAATAGGCACCATAGAAATTTTTATTCCATTTCCCTCATCTCACTTGTGGCTGGAATTTTACAGATAGCAGCACCAAGCCCTCAACCCCACAAAACCTCCTAAATGAGGTCCATGATTGGTCAAAAAAAGTTTAACCTAACTATTCACACAAGAACAAACAAGGCATGAATGCCTAATTCTATGATGGGTAGTTGTACGGGTAGCCCACAGAGTTGGTCTAATACCATTTTCTGGGCTCACTGCCCACTATATTTTGCTTCCTCTTCTGAGGGCTCTACCTTCCTTTGGCAGTGGTAATTAAAAACCTATTTCCCTAAATCTGGTCCAGTCTTTAGCAGGAACTCCCAGCTTTTCCAACTTCATCCTCAGGTAGGTACAAGTACATCTTCCATGTTTTAAAAAGTGTTTTATTGAAACTTCTTGTTTATTCTAACAGGTTTTATAATAACTCCCCCCAGCCCCACTGAACCTTCCCTTAGAAGAATCACAATATATACGATAACCGCACCTCATGGTGTATATATAGCATTTCATACTCATAGTCCTCTACTGCTTGATTAAGAACAGTATCCCTTGGAATCAAGATTTTTTTTTTGCAGTTGATCTGAATTTTCATCTTTTAGTATGACTTTTTATATAAACAATGATATCAACAATAGTAATAATAACAATATAATAAAATTAATACTTAGCATTATTGATATAATAATTTTATACCAATAATATTAATTTATATTGATAACAATCATCATGATGATAATAGGTCACATTTATAGAGTGCCTACTACGTGCCAGGTATAAGGGTTTTACAACTATTTTCACATTTGATCCTTATAGCAATCTCGGGGCGGGGAGTACATGGTGTTATTATCCCCATTTTATAGATGAAGAAGCTGGGCAAACAGAGTTTAATGAACTTGCCTTACATGTATAGTAAGTGTCTGAGGCCCAATTTGAGCTCAAGTCTTTTTGACTCTGAGCCTGGTGCACTACCCACTGTACAACCTAGCTGCCCATATCATTGTGGTCACTGTGGTCCTATAACTTTTGACTTGCATTAGTTCATACAGTTCTTTTAGGCATGCCTCGAAAAACATCTTAATTTTGTGTATATATTAATTAGTATCCTATGATTTCATCTAAAGGAGCTTTTAATATGAGCTTATGAGTAATAGGAAGAATAGTATCTAGCTTTTTAAGGTTTACAAAGTGCTTTCTCTATGTTATTTCATTTGCTCTTCTCTGGAAGGTGGGTGCTATTCTTAACCCCATTTTATAGCTGACACTGAGACAGGTGAAGTGATTTACTCAAGGTCTCCCAGCTAGTAACTGGATGAGGCAGGATTTCTATTCCTGTCTCCTTAACTCTAGGCCAAGCATTCCATGGAAATCAAAAGCAGAGCCAGAGTACTTGAGTTAGAAGATGGTTTCTTTCATTTTTCTGGCCCCAAAGTAATAAATGACTAAAAATTTCCAGTTAATTTATGAGGACAATTGCAAGATCAAAAGTAGTGCTGCCACGTGGATTATTAAGACTTCATAAAAATGAAAATCTTGCAGAGTTTATCTATAACACATTACAATGCCATAAATCACACTTGACAAAATAAATGAGCAATAAAGTTTTGTGTTATGTCTCCTCGATCATTTTTCATGTTTTTTCCCCCACTCTTTAGTTCTCTATATTTAGAAGTTCGTGATGGAATTCCCAAACCTTTTCAATTAGCAATGGAATTCTGATCTGTGACCTCCAAATAAGCTAATATAATTTTAAACTACAATAAGAAAAGGATAACCACAAACAAAACGAAGAAGGTAATAATCATGTGGCACTCTGTCTTGGTTAGACCACATCTGGACTATGGTGTTCAGTTCTGGATGTCATAGTAATGAGCTAGAGAACAAATATCCCCAGGAAGGTAACTATGATGGTGAAAGGCATTGAGAAGGATTAGCTGAAGAAATATTTAAGAAATATTTAGCCTGGAAAAGAAAAGACTTGGAGAAGGGAAGGGAGCCATGATAGTTTTCATTAAACATCTGAACTGTCATGGGGAAGAGGGATCAGGCTCTTTCTGCTTAGTCCCAGAGTGTAGAACAAGGAATATCGGGTAGAAGGTTTGGGGAGACAGATCTAAAAAGTAAGAGAACCAGTTAAGGAAAAAGGAGTGGCAATAATCAATCTATGCAGCGAGGCAGAAGAACAAGTGAATCTCCGGAAAGCTATCCAAGTCTACTCCAGGATGGGTAAGGTGGTTGATCCTCTTTCCTTCACTGTAAATTTCCGGGTTATTAAAACTCTGAGACAATCCAGGCAAAGGTTATCACTTGTACAATTAAGGATTATTGCTATTGAAAAGATTTCCATGTTTGAAAAACACAGCAGGCAGTCCTGACAGCAGGAGAGAAATAAGCAGATCTTAATAGAGAGAGGACGGAGTTCATCTATAATTGTTTAGGATTTCGACAGACAGGAACAGTAGGGAATACCTGAAGATACAAGACACCACCATTGTTCTGAGTTGTCTAAGCCGGAGACAATAGATAAGTGAATTAATTTGAAAAACTTGCTTTTGGTGTGGCAGTAGACAAAGAAAACCTGACAAAGTCTGCTCTGTGAGATTTTTTTTCCTTTATATAAAGAGCAAGTATTCCACAGAAAGGAATATTCATTATATACTCAGTGTTAAGGTAATATTTGTCTTTGAAAGGCAGGATGTTCAATAATTTTAAAATGGCAACATTGAACTCTAAACAACATAGAATAAGATGCAGATAAATGGCCTGCTGGGGAGAGTTAATGGAAGAGGGAAAGAAAACCCTCCATTCTCTAAATTAGAAGGCATTTTATAATCTTGCAAAAGCAGACATAGAGGGTGGAATTCTTTATATTTTAAAATGGAGAACACAATTTCACTGAGACTGTATGCAAAGAGGATTTCTCAGGGATTAATGCCTATCCTATTTCTAGAATGATCTTTTAGCATTTCCTTTTGTTATAATTACTTCCAATATTGTGCAAGAATATCTTATTTTCACTTGACAAAGCTATACAGGAGAACGATATTGAAATACTCCTTTGCCCTGCACTAGGCCAAAGTGGTTAGCCGACCCCTATCTAGGGCAGGATGATCAAAGCTTTGCCCCAGGGCACTAAAATGTAAAGGCATCTACAGTACTTGAAGTCCTCCAGTCCTGAAGGAACAACTTGGCTTAACACCTAATTAGCAAGAATAATTAGCTAAAAAGAAAACCACCAACAGCACCCTCAACTGGATTTGTCTTAAAAAGAAAATGAGACTTGAAGGAGACATATTGTACTGCTTGCCTTGGGCATAAAAACTTCAAGTTATGTCTCTGCTGCTTGGTTTTATTGTCGTCTTGTATAATTTCAGTAAAACAGGAAAGAAGGAGAAATAGATTACAAAAATTATTTTTAGAGATGAAGCAATAAATATAATATTTTGTCTATTATAAGGCCATCTTCTTTTCACTGGGCATATGGGAATTAAAGTCCTTGGAAACCTCATCACAGTGGAGAGGTAATTCTAGGTTCTGGAAATCTCTATTTTAAAAGCCTAAGATCTGTCTGGTCTTACCAAACTAGAAAGGCTTCATGCTTGGACCTGGTGAGGAAATGTATAACTCTTGTCTGAGAATCACCCTGAGTCTGGAGAACTTCTTCACCAGGTTGGCCCACACTGACAAATTTTTCCACCAGAGCAACTCTTTTTTAAAAAATATTATTTATTTTATTCTGAACTCAAGAAATAAAACAAGCATTTCTATAACATAGAATAGAAAAAAGATAATTGTGCATGAAACTGCAAATGTATTATGCACAGCCTGCTATTCCTTTTAAATATATAATAAAGTTATGTAACGTCCTTTTTCTTTCTCTTCTTCCCCCCCCCCCAGATATGGCTACCATTAGACAAAAAAAAAAGTATACATATGTACACATCTATGTAAAATCATTCTATACGTATTTCTATTTTGCCAGTTTCTTTCTTTGGATGCAGATAGCATCTTCCATCATATGTCTTTTGTAGTTAATTTGGGTATTTATAATAGTCAAAATGACTTAGTCACTCAAAGTTGTTCTTAAAACAACATTGTTGTTACTGTATATAATGTTCTCTTCTGCTCATTTTACTTTTCATTATTTCGTGCAAGTCTATATTTTTCTAAGATCACTGAGCTCATCATTTCTTATAGCACAGTAGTATTCCATCACGATCATATATCCAGCCATTCACCAATTGATGGGCATCCCTGCACTTTCAATTCTTTGCCACCACAAAGAGAGCTGCTATAATGTTTTAGAACATATAGGCTCTTTTCCTTTTTCCATAATCATCTTGGGAAACAGACCTAGTAGCAACTCTTGAAAGACTGTGAATAAATGGCTAAATTAAAGACTGGACAAATAATAACACTAGCTAACATTTATATAACACTTTAAGGTTTGCAAAGATCTTTCCCTATACTATCTTGTTTGATCTTCACAACCATCTTGGAAGAAGGTGCTATTATTACACCATTTTTCAGATGAGGAAACTGAGGTTGAGGAAGGTTAAGTGATTTGCCCAGAGCAAGTCAGTCAATTAACCAGTCAACTTAGCATTCACTAAGCACTTACCAAGTGCCAGGTTCTGTGCTAATTGATGGAGATGAGAAGAAAGTCAAAAAAACCAGCCCCTGCTCTCAGGAGCTCATAGCCTAATGTTTCTGGGTCACGAATCAAACAGAGGTTTTCCTTATACCAAGTCCAGTGCCCTAGTCACTATACCAAGTTGCCTAATTAAGCACTTATAATGAGTCAGGCACTGTGCTAAGTGCCAGCAACGTCCAAGAAAAGGGTTGTGATCTCCACTTATAGAGGCTTGCATGGATGGAATTACAGATCTTGAAATATCTAAGTAAATGTTCCTAAAATTGAGGAAAGCCAGACTTCCATGAGGGGTTGAGCCACCTAGGGCTTAATGTGGTCAATTTCCATTACACCAGGTCAAAGTCACTAGGAAGAGCCAGGTCAGTGCAAATTGGTTTTCCGCATTGAGCAAGGAACAAAAATTATATACATGACCCCAAAAGTCACCAGGAAAGTACCCAGTTGTCTTCTAGAGTGAACTAAGTGAGTGTAGCCAACACTATGGAGGAAACTAGTACTATAGAGACATGACCTTGGACTTCAGGCAGTAATTTGCTAGAGGGGAATATAAATAGGGAATATTTCAGAAAGGAAAGGCTGCTCTCTTTAATCTATTGTGCCGTCCCTACCAATTCACAGAAATGTTTACATCCCACCCCGCCTTTCTCTCAAAGTCACATTGAGCTCTGAATGGTGAAACCACAAGAGTGGTATGCTGTCCAAGACCTCCAGAGGAGAGTGAAAAAGTTACCAGAGAAAACCCTGAGTCAACTAGCATTCAGGCTCCATTAAAGGAATTACATAGAGACCAGTGCTCCTATTCTGTTTTAGTGATGAACAGATCACAATGGTGGGTAAGCAACAGACCATTAAAGGCTGAGCTCAAATACATCTAGTTTACTGTTATATCAAATGAAACTTACAACAAAGTTAATGTGATGCATATTTAATGACACGGACAATTGTTGTTTTGCTGCACAGTAATTAATCTTTAAATGGTAAGCAACTCCTATATATCAGAGTAATTAGCCTATAGCATGGTAGAGGGGAAAGAACTTTGAGTCTGAGGCTGAAGATGTGGATTTAAGGCACAACTATCCCTGCTACCTCGCTGTGTGTACGTCTAAGCTCTCTAAGCTCTAGCTTCCTTGTCCATAAAATGAGAATAATAATATTCACTCTACTGTATAGAAAGCACTCTGGAAAACCAGGAAGCACTACATAAATACCAGCTATTATTGTGACTTTTTCCCACCTAAATATCTTTTTTTCATTTTTTAAAAGTCTCAACAATTTTCTTCTATTAATAATCAACATCATTGTCATTGGTTTTATTTGGTATATGCTTCGTTGAGGGCAGCTAGGTGGTACAGTGGATAGAGTGCCAGGCCTGGAGTCAGGAAGATGGTGCTATTATTACACCATTTTTCAGATGAGGAAACTGAGGTTGAGGAAGGTTAAGTGATTTGCCCAGAGCAAGTCAGTCAATTAATCAGTCAACTTAGCATTCACTAAGCACTTACCAAGTGCCAGGTTCTGTGCTAATTGATGGAGATGAGAAGAAAGTCAAAAAAACCAGCCCCTGCTCTCAGGAGCTCTCAGGAGCTCATAGCCTAATGTTTCTGGGTCACGAATCAAACAGAGGTTTTCCTTATACCAAGTCCAGTGCCCTAGTCACTATACCAAGTTGCCTAATTAAGACTAAGTTATAGAGAAGGTGATACTCTACATTGGTAGAGGGAACTCCTGACCTGGGAGTTCCCTACACCAATGAAATCACAGTCCCTGTCCCTATTGCTATTGTTATGTAGTATTAAATCATAACCATCACCACCACACACATGAATAGAATCATTCAACTTTATCCCCAAACAGCAAGAATTTGTTTACCTTTGACTAACCCAATTCTCAGTTTAGTCCCTTTATGATCCAGGGCTGAAGTTACTCTTCCTCTGTCCTTGGGTTTCCCTCTCCCCAGCTCTGTCTCATGTCCCCTTCTCCTTCCTCAATATCCTCATACTCCTGAAGGGTTTCTTGGGTACTTCTTCCTACCTTAGAGGTACCAGATGTTAAAGGGATTAAAGTGACAGAAACTCTGGGTCATAGAAAACCCACTGTGTCATGTAAGGGCAACTAGGTGTGCAGTGGAGAGAACATCAGGCTTAGAGTCAGAAGACTTTAATTCAATCTGTCTTCACACACTTAGTAGCTGTGTGACCCTGGACAAGTCACTTAATGCTGTTTGCCTCAGTTTCTTCATCTGTAAAATAAGCTGGAGAAGGAAATGATAAACCAGTTGTGACAAATGAAAAACCTCAAGAGACAGAGTTTCTGGATAATTAATCAATTTATTAATTAGGCTAGCAATAATCAATAAGTTGATGATCATTGTTAATAATTAATAAATTGATTATCACTGTTTTTTCTCTAACCAAAGACAACACATAGAGAGCCTGAAAGTTTTATGTAATTTTTTTCTTAAAGGGAATGCTCCTGACAAGTGAAAATCAACCCTGATTGGTGGACATTTAATGAGGAGTGGGGTTAGAAGTCTTCAGGTCCTCTGACTGAGAACATGGCTTGATCATGAGATTCAGCCACCTCCAGCAATCTGGACAGAGGAATCCATCACCATCCAGACCACTCTGGTTGGTTTTCTCCTTCATGAGCTGGGTCACACAAGAACAGCGGCTTCTTTTCCTAGGGTAAGAACTCTCCCAGACTGGATTTTGTTTATACTCTAAACAGAAGTTAGGCCTCCTAGTTGGGGGTTGAAGAGCATGTTCCTTGAGGCTAGGGGTGATCTCAATCAGTCACATCCTTCAGAAACTGACTTTTTATAGGAGCCAGGCCTTAATGAGGAAATTGAGGAGAAAAAACTGGATCCCAATTTAATAATTGGTTATTAATGTAATAGTAAAATAATAATTTCTCTCACACTCCAGTATCTTTACTGAGAAAACCTCAACTGGGATTACAGTCAGACATGCCTAATTGACTAAACAACAACAGTACCAGTAGGAGCAGTGGGTCACTGTGAAATTCAAATGTTATCAAATACAGAAAGCAATTTGCAAATCCTAAAAAAAACTAAATTAGATTTTTTTTTGCCTTTTTGGTGTCAAGGGCCGCTTTAACAGTATGATGATGAAATAATATATTTTTTTAAAAAATCATGATTGAAGGAATACTTCAATTTCATTTAGAGATAAGTAAAAATAAAAGCATAACTTTTTCCCCATATAATTCACAGACATTCTGAAATCTGTCTATAATCTCTTCTAGGTTAAGAACCCCTGTACCAAATAAATAGCAGTAATTGCTCTATTAAGAGGAAACAATGAATTTTTAAGTATTTCAGGATTTTTTTTAAAGTCAGGAGCAATGTCTTTTAGGATCTCTCATGAAGCTCAAGTGGTTTTTCTTCTTCTAGGGTCAGCATCTTATATGGGTGGGGCACCTTGTTCTTTCCCCACAGATTAAATCAGTTAAGTGGGGATCTAGCACAGAAATGTGCTTGCCTATCATGGTGTACTAGGCCCAAATTTAATGATTCTGAGACAATTATCCACACCATGGACTGCAGTTTGTAAAGAAAAGGTGCCCACCGTTAGTTAGCATTGAAACACTTGCATTCTTCTCCATGGGTATTTGAAAATTGATTAATATGCCTTTTCTTCATTTTAAACTAACCTCTTTTAGTTTTCAGGCTAATTCTTCCAGCTCATAGTTCATATTAGCTTCTGTCTAATGCATTTGGATTGGAAGGCAGGATAGTAAAGGTTATTATAGGTCTAGTGTGAAGTGGCTTAGATTTCCTAGGGTTTATTTAATGAAAACACGCAGACACTCATACCCAATTCATTTCTCTTGTTTCAAAAGGTTTCTCAACTTGCACAAACCTGCAAAAAAAAAAAGGCATGAATATCGTAGTACGTTGTGATATTTTTAGGCAAAAGTGGAACATTAACAGTATCCTGAGCAAATGGTTGGCTTGTCCTCTGGCATGGACATAAGGCCATATTTTAAAGCAATATTCCCTGATCCTGTGCCTGTAAAACCCACCTTAATGAGGGCAGATCAAGTAATTTGCTGACAGAGCTCCCAATTTGGTACTACAAATGTGGATTTTGTGATGGAAAAATTTTATGAGTAAAATTAGAAACCATTAGAAGGGAACATTTAGATCCAAATGACTTCAGTTAACCAAGGACCAAAATGTCTTTGTAGATCAAAGTCATTAGCACGAATTGCACTCAGAAGTAAAGGGGGAGCCAGTGCAGACTGTAACACAGTCGTTCATGCTTCTGGGAGCCAATGAGGATGAGATGCTGCTGTGTCCTGGACCAGCTGACATCTGAATAGTCTCCAGGGGCAGCCGCAAGTAAAGTATATTTACTCACAGAATCTGGAAAGGAGGCCTGGAATATTGTGTTGACTGCCTCATAAGGGTCATTTCCATAGCCAGCAGCAAAATCCACAGTGTCGGGGGGAGAATCCGAAAAAAGAAATGGGATATAACTAGAATTTTTTTTAAAAAAAGTTTTCTTTTCAGGGTGATCTGAATAATTGCCTTAATTATTTTGCATTAACTAAAAATCTGACCTTGAAACGAGTCTTCGTAGCCTAGGGAGAGGGGGAGCAGTGCTTAGCACAGTGCCTGGCACTTAGAGGGCACTTAATAAATGCTTATTGAATTGAACTCCTGATATCTTGCTTAATGAAAGACTATCTTCAAAAGTATATTCAGTCAGGTTACTCCAAAAGCCAAGGAAGTAAGTTTTCAACAGGGTAAGACTCTCTATGGAGAACCTGAGAGAATATGTTATTATGGCTGCTCCCAGGATGTCTTAAAGTTTTACATGACATCTCATAGAAAAGACTTTATGGGTTTGCATATTTAATGGGAGTTTTACGAGTCCAGGTCACCTAAGGTGGAGGCACTTCTGAGAGAAGACGTGCTGTATTTGCCCACCACGTGGGTAGCAATAGCCTCTTTCTGTTGGCTGAACAACCAGAACAGGTTAGGTGGTTGAAGCTATGAGACTACAGAGAACGAGGCAAACAAGACTAGTTCACCTTCAGCTTGGGTGCCATGAACTGACTGGTCTTCTTTTAGGCCCCATGGCCCTAAGAAATGGGTGGAGGGCTTTCATATGGCCTGTTTCACTTGTCCTTTTCAGTTCTACATGCAGGCTGTGAAGTGGTCACCGAAACCTGGAGCTTGAGCCTGGGAGTCAGAATTCCAGGCTAGATATTGGTGGCAGGCCAGCAAGGAAGCCTTGAGAAGCCAGGATGCTTGGGGCTGTAGCTCAAGGGAGGCTTTGGACTCAGAATTTGGTGCGTTTGTGCTGTTCAGCAACTGAGCTAACTGTCAACTTCATTGCCTTCCCCTCAGCAGAGACTGGCATAGGGGGTATGGATTATATCCCCAGGTTTTGTGGGGATGGTTGTATGTTTGTTTGTCTGTCCCTTCACAGTAACTATTCTTTTGTAAAAGGTAAAGTAGTTAAATGAAACTGGGCTTCAGTTTCCCCTACAACTAGGGGAACAATTGTGATGGGACCTGGAGCCTATGGCAGAGAGACCAGACAGACCCCAAGCTCCATTAAGGGTAATAGAGAATGCTAGGGGAGGGAATGCCTTCAGGCAGTGTGGGCCAAGGTAGCCACAGGTACACATTCAGGTAGGTTATGAGAGGAGGAAAAGCAAAGCGTCTTTGTAATGCAGAGAGATGGACTAGAAGACTCTGGTGCCATCCCCTCCTCCAAAGTAACTCTGGACTATCCCAACTTCCCAGTCAACTCTAATAGTGCAAAGAGACAATGGATAAGCAACAACATCGAATAATGTATCTGGAGCTGGACTTAGATATTTGGGCCAGTGTCTTGTTGCTTACAAGCTGTGGCTTCATATTAGAGGCACAGCAGGGTCTCAATGAATCCATGCTGTGCAAGAAACAAGAGCATCTGAAGGTTTCCTCCTCATCCTCACCTGGCTGGATGCTGGCTACTCTCAGTTAGACTGCAGGGATAATGGTTTGTGGCCCAGGGCAGAGAAAGTGCTTGTAATCAAATGTGTGTGGTTCCAAGTGGGTATTCCAAAGCCTGAATAATCACATCCCAACTGCCCTTGGTATTGGAAGGCAACTACAGTGTAGTTAATTTTAAAATCATCTTTGATTTGGTTTTCTCCCCTTCACCTCCATATCCAATCTGGGCTCAAGTCATGTCAATTCTACCTCCGTGATATATTCTCCTTCCTGTCCTATTTCTGGCTTCATAGATTTCAATGTTTTCTTTACTGCTGGCTCATCCTGGGACCACCCTTAGCACCTGAAGCCTCTTTGCTGTAGAATAACTTACTATTCCTGAGGCCTGCTCACCCCGAAATATTCCTCCATAAGGCCTATCCTGCTACTCTCATTGGAGAGTTCCTTTTGGTACTTTTATCTTGTGGAAAGGCCCAGGCTGGCCTGCATTGATTCTCCTCCTGGTTCCATTCCTTACTTTTTGGACTTTGAAACCATGCCCCCTGTTCAGAGTACCTTCTCCACCACTGGTTTTTCAGGTCCCTTTTGTGTATTGTCTTCCCATGTTAGAATGTAAGCTCCTTGAAGGCAGGGGCTGTCTCTCTCCTTATATTTGTATCACTGCTTGCTATGGTGCCTGGAACATAGTAAGTGCTTAATAAATCCTTGTTTCCTTTTTTTTTTCTCCCATACCTACCCTTTCTATTACCATCCTTACTTTAATGTACTATATCTCACCAGAGAGATATAGGGACAGCTAGGTGGTGCAGTGGATAAAACACCTGGCCAGGAGTTAGGAAGATTCATCTTCCTAAGTTCAAATCAGGTCTCAGATACTTACTAGTTGTGCGACCCTGGGCAAGGCACTTAACCCTGTTTGCCTCAGTTTCCTCATCTATAAAATGAGCTGGAGAAGGAAATGGCAAACTGCTCCAGTATCTTTGCCAAGAAAACCCCAAACAGTATCACAAAGAATTGGACACAACTGAAAACAACGTAACAACAACAGTCTCATCTGAACTGTTTCAGTAGCCTTCTAGTTGGGCTTTTTATCTTCAGGCCCTCTCTCTCATCTTCAGTTTACCCCATACGTGGCTAACCAAGTAATCTTCCTACTACACAGGGCTGACAATCTGAACCCACCTGTTCAAAATCCTTCAATGACTCTCTAAGGCCTACAAAACGCCAAATTCAAAACCCTTCCAAATCTGGCTTCAGATTGCAATTAAAACCTTATTTCACACAATTCCCTTTCATTTATTCTCCATTTTTTCCCAGAAGGGATTCCTGAAATTCTCTACCTCCATGCATTTCCTTGTCCTTATGCTTGAGATAGGGAGAGTTGTTCAAAAAAATCAGATTTTAAAGAGACAGACCCAAGATCAATACTAAAGCAAGAAGGCCTGCGTGGCAAGAAGGAAGAGGTATAACATATGGAAAAGTAAGTTTGGGCCAGGTTGTCAAGGGCTTTAAAATCTAAACAGAGAAGCCTACATTTGAACCTAGATGCAGTAGGGAGCCGTTGGAATTTATAGAGCAGAGGAGTAATATGGTCATGTCTGTGCTTTAACAAAATCACTTTGATTTCTATGTAGATGATGGTTTGTGTAGAGGGGAAAACTGACCTATTCAATATCTATTCAATGAGGTGGATTGGACTTAATGGTTTCTAAGTTTCCTTCTGGCTCTAAACATATGACCTTATGATCCTTTTTTTAAAAACCTTCTGTATACTTCTTTTTTATTTAATATTTCATTTTTCCCGATTACATGTAAAACAATTTTAATGTTCTTTTTTTAATATTGAGTTCCAAATTCTCTCCCTCCCTCCACCCTCATTGAGAAATCAAGCAATTTGACATGTTACATGTGTGCAGTCATACAAAACATATTTCCATATAAGTGATACTGTGAAAGAAAACATAGACAAAAAATCCCCCCCAAAAAATAAAGTAAATAAAAAGTATGTTTTGATCTGCATTCAGACTCCATCAATTCTTTCTCTGGAGAAGGATAGTATTTTTCATCATAAGTCCTTCAGAACTGTCTTGGATCATTGAATTTCTGAGAATAGCTAAGTTATTCATACAATTATTGCTGTTACTATATGCAATGTTCTCCTTGTTCTGCCCATTTCACTTTGCATCAGTTCATGTAAATCTTTTCAGGTTTTTCTGAGAGCATCCTGCTTGTCATTTCTTATAGCATAATAATATTCCATCACAATTAGGATCCTTCTTAAAGAGAGACTAAAACCCAAGATAAATGAGGAGATGAAAGGGGAGAAGCTAGCCACTCTCAATGCATACAAGGCAGCAGGCCCAGGCCAACTGCAAGGCATTGAAAAAAAACTTGTAGGTGTGATTGAATTACTTGAATTACTTGCTGTAGGTGATCTCTGAAAAACTGTGGGCCATGAGAGAAGTGCCATAATACTGGAGAGGGGGAAATGTGTGATCTTCCAAAAGGAAAAAGAAAGCACATTCTTCAAGCTTTCGGCCAGTGAGCTTTACGTTGATTCTTGGGAAAAGTCATGGAACACATTACTGCATCACCTAGCCTGGCATACAGCAGGTTCTTAATAGGGGCTTGTTGATTGATTTGATCAGATGGGGCCATATCATATCTGCACTATTGTGGATATGTGCTCCATCTTAGAAAGGATATTAGCAAAAAGGACAGTGATTGAAGAAACGGCTATGTACACCCGGGAGAAAATGAAACTATCTGATTACTTTATACTTGCGCCTTATTCATTCATTCATTCATTCATTCATTCATTCATTCATTCATTCATATTCTTGTGAATATATGTAATATATCTACATATATACTGCATTAATATTAAAAGTAGCCTTAGTTCCTTTAGCAAATATGGGATATTTGATATAGGGAATATAGGCGTGAAATCGCACCAGATGGTGGGAGATGTAAATCTAGATCTTTTATAGCTAAATCACAGAACACATATTTAAAAGCTGACTGTTTAAAAAAAAATTAACATTGCCCCTGTTTTGCGTTATCTGTTTCTCAGTTTTCTTGCATAGCTATGGATCAATAATGCAATGTTAACCATATTCTGCTCTTCTCATTCCCCAGAGCAAAAGCAAAAGCAAAACCATTAAAATCCTATGGACATTTTCCCTTAGCAGTCAAATTTAAAGTGTCATAGTCACCATCTTCAGGCTAATCGAATAGCAGCCATCTACTGTGTTGTGATTATAAACAAGCTGAAGCTTGCTCACAAAATAGTATATAATTCAAATATGGTTCAAATGCAATTTTCATATTGAGATTGTTTTGGTTTTTTTTTTAATTAGTTGACAACATAGCTTGAGAATCCTGGTATGGGAGCTACTAAGGTTATCCAATGATATAGAGCAGTGGACAAATTATGAAAGACTCAGAGCCATAAGTAGGGTGGGTGATGGGACATTCAGAGGGCATAAGTCTTCCCCATAGCAGTCTGGAAGCTACTGCCTTGTACTTTGTACCTCATTATCGTTGTTGTTCAATCATTTCAGTCATGCCTGACTCTCCATGACCCTGTTTGGGGTTTTCTTGGTAAAGATACTAGAGTGGTTTGCCATTTCCTTCTTCAGCTCATTTGACAGATGAGGAAACTGAGGAAGACCAGGGTTAAGTGACTTGCCCAGGGTAACACATAGTAAATGAGACTAGATTTGAATGCAGGAACATGAGTCCTCCTGATTCCAAGCCCCCTACTCTAACAACTGTGCTACCTAGCTGCCCTACTTTGTACCTCACATGCCTCCATTGGAATTAGCTGTGCGACAGGATCCTTTTCCCTTGTCTATCCTCAGGCTGCTAACCCAGGCATCCCTTCACCATTCTCTCTGTCTCCCAGGCACCACATTCTTCCCAATCCCCTGGAGAGAGGCTGAATGTTTGAGGGTGGGGGAGAGGAACAGTATCATAACATCACTTTACACATGCTGTGACTCTCTTCTGTATCACTTCCTCCTCACCTCTTCAATTATTTTGGCTCAGATAAAAAAAGTCCCACTGTTAGCATTTCAAATCTTCCCCTCCTTGGGAAGCTTACTAGCCTAGCACGCAATACTTCTCCAGACTCACACAACACCCAGAGACACAGATATAAACACCCCAGAAGAGCTGTCCATGAATTGTAGACTCCTACAGCCTGACCCTTCCAGCACCACAGAGATCTACCAGGATGTACCTTTTTCTATAAGTTATGATCTAAGTACTTAGGCAAACCATCTAACCTCTCTAGGCCTCAGTTACCCCCTCTTTAAAATGGGAATGATTATACCTCAGCACCTCAGTTCTCTGAAAGGAAGAGGCTGAATTGGATCATTTCTGAGATCTGGTCAGCTTTAAGATCTATGTTTTATAAAGCTATTAAAATTCTGCGCTAGAAGCACTAGAGTCTTTTTCTTTCAAAATGGTGGATTAAAGAAGCAGCCAGAAGTCGCAAGTTATTGATTTTTCAAGGATTTTTGTTTGCCTGGTTATAGCTTCTGTACTTTATTTTCTCATACGTCCAGGTATATTTATCGCAAGCCCATGCCTTTAGCAGTAGGGAGAACGAAACTTTCCAATGTTCATGTCAAAACCACCAAGAGTCTGAATTTGAGTTCAGACTTTAATTTTTACCTACCACCCCTATTTTAGCCCTTTGTAAAGTGATCGCTGTAAAGGGAAGGTGACTCTTCACCTTCTTAACGGGGGTGAGGCAGTTCATTGTCCCTCTCCTGAGAGTGTGGAGTGCGACATGTCTCCTTATCATTTCTGCTTCACTGAGAATGCTTGTGGGTTACATGGGACTGCGAAGCAACTGGGAGCAGCCTAGAATTCACCCAGGTAACAGCCATCCGTGAAGCAGCTACTTTCCAAAAGTTTATCTGATGCCTAAAAATACAATTAACTTCTAACAACCAACTAGACAGGTTGCTATACCATGCGAATTAAGACAGCAGACCTCCATAACAACCCGCCAACACCAAATTGCTGTAAGAGTGAATTAAATCCTACCAGATAATCTTCTAGTTGTTATTTTACAAGACAGGAGCTAGGGATTGGATCTGTGATTTCATTGGTACAGGGTAGCAGGCCTTTAACCTGTGGTCTATGAACTTTAAAAAAAGTGTATTTTTAAAACTGCATTTTTATGTAACGAGCTTCCTTTGTAATCTTATGTATTTTATTTTATGCACTTAAAACCATTCTTCTAGGAAGGGGTCCATAGACTTCACTAGACCCTCAAAGGGGGTCTGTGTGGATTCCCAGGCCAGGAATGTCTTTCTATCAAAGTAGGTCTCCTCTTCCTGCCTCCCCCACCGTCTTGACATTATCTTCCGCTTGCCTTGTGTGTATCTTCTATGTACAATTTTTTTTTGCACGTCATCTTCCTCATTTGAATGTTGAGTTCTCTAAAGGCAGAGAATGCTTTTTCCCTCTACACCTCCCCCCCACACCCCAGTACTTAGCATAGCTCCTGGCATTGCAATCTTTATTGGCTGACTGTTGACTTGAAGCCAAGATCAGCTGGCTCTATACACTACATCTGATGCATTCGGAAGTTGGCTGCTGAGACTTTACCTAACTTTCCTGTAAAATTTTAGTGAGTAAAAAACCTGTTGCTGTTGTTCAGTCATGTCTAACTTGCAGTGACCCCTTGGCAGAGATACTGGAGTATCTTCTCCAGTTCATTTTACAGATGTGGAAACTGAGGCAAACTGGGTTAAGTGACTTGGCCAGGGTCGCGTAGCTAAAAACAAAATACCTACAGAAACTTAAACTCAGTTTTCAGAGTTCTAATGTCACCTTACTTCAGTATGTTACCACAATAAAGAAACCAAAGCAGCTGTGGTAGGGTGAGGGTTAGGGGACTGGCAATGCAAGGAAGCAGCTATGGGCAGTGGTTCTTAGGACTATAGAAACCCCCATGCTGGGGCTTTCTGCAGTCAGATTTGAACTCAGGTCTTCTGATTCCAAAGGCAGCATTTCTTATATCACACTGTATATTGGCAGGATAGAAACTGAGATGGTACAGTTTGGCCCTAGGGGGTCTGGTAATCATGGGCATCTTCCCCATTGTGTCTGTGTTTCTGTTCCCTAGAGTGGAATGCATTTCTGGGAAGTCTAATCTGCTGGGCCATGCTCTTGAGTTTACCAATTTCTCGGGAGCCCAGAACACTGAAAGATTTAGAAGTGGTGAGTCTGTGTTATGTCTTTGACCATACAGCGTGAGGATTCCCCATTCTCTTAGATGTGCACCAAAGATCAGAGGGTCCTAATAGTCATGGGGTTGGGAAGCTTTGTGAAGTCTTTCTATCTCATTTTTAGAGAGTCTCTCATATTGGAATAGGGCTGAGGATCTTGCCACCCTTTTCCTTCTCCTTTCCCCTCAGAGGGATCACTTCCTGAATTAAAAATAAACAAGGGATTTGTCTCTAGTTCTTAAAAAGGTTTTTCTTTTATTACCATGCTAAGTTCCCCCCCTTTTTTTTTTCCATTAAAAGATTGCCTCTGGGGCTGAGGTCATATTAGAATCTTTTTTTTAAAAAGTAGATCTGAAAAAAGCATTTTCTACAACTTTATTATTAAGTGAATGGTGAGCTAGTTGAAGTTTGTATCCTATGTTGAACTAATGTATCAACAAAAAAGTTATTAAATGAAACAAAATTATTTACTGTGTTTTAGCTCTTTCCTCACCAAAGAAACAATTTCTTAGCCTCTGTTCCTTTGCAACTGGGAAAGTATGCTCATGGTAAGTAGTTTAGGAATGGTAAGTAGCATGATTTGGTGGGGACATAGAGCATTTGAGCTAGATCTTAAAGAATTCATGGGATTCTGACAAGTGAAGCCCGGCGGTGGAGCCAAGATGGAAAGAGAAATGTGGCCTAACTACAAAATATGGCAAGCACAGGGTCTGTTCCAGGAAGGACAGCAGGGAAGACTGTCTGGGACAGAAATGGCAAACCCTTGGCCTCTGGGTAGCCTGTGGCCCATAACACTCCTGAGTGCATAGAACCAGAATAAAGTATAATTGGGAAATGTCTAGGAAAATAAATAAAAATACAATAAAACATATATAATGTAAATATGCGGTTTTCTAAGTCAATAGAAATAGATCCTTATGGCCTGCAGGGATCCTTATGTATGGTTCAGTGGCCTTAATTCTATTTAAGTTGGTGTCAAATTCAAATAGAAATGGATCTCTGCTAGCAGAATATTGACTTAGAAAACCACAAATTAACATTATCTATATTGTACTGTGAGGGTAGTTAGGTCGTGTAGTAGATATAGTGCCAGGCATGGAGTCAGGAAGATGCCTGACTTCAAAACTGGCCTCATACACTTACTGGCTGTGTGACCCTGGGCAAGTCACTTAATACCCTTTACCTCAGTTTCCTTATCTGCAAAATGAGCTGGAGAAGAAAATGGCAAAACCACTCTAGCATCTTTGCCAAGAAAACCTGGATTGGGGTCATGAAGAGTAGGACATGACTGAAAATGACTGAATCACAAAAGCAAGACTC
Organism: Phascolarctos cinereus; assembly: GCF_003287225.1. Taxonomy (NCBI): domain Eukaryota; kingdom Metazoa; phylum Chordata; class Mammalia; order Diprotodontia; family Phascolarctidae; genus Phascolarctos; species Phascolarctos cinereus. The sequence goes on along the minus strand of NW_027555514.1, from coordinate 55,075,869 downwards.
AGAATCTTGGCCTGGCCATGCCCAAGTCCAGGCTCTAAGTGAATCCTTCAGAATAAAGAGCTAAGTCATCCCAGCAACTTAGTGTTCTTAGGCTTTGCTTCCATGGGCTCCTTTCAACTACAAGACTAGGTGCTGTTGCTCAGCGATCTCACCCTACCTTACGGTGACTAACAATACACTTCCTAAACTGGAATCTCCACTAGCCAGGCCATACCCCAGGCAATGGCTATTTTCCCAGTTACCTTGACACAACAGCTCCGATGTTCAAGATTTTCCCAATTTTTCTTCCAAACTTCTCTTAGGTGTAAATGAATGAGATGGAAAAAAAGGTACAAAGCAATTCTGTGCTCTGGAGGCAAAGTCATTATCTTTGCTAACTGTTCAATGATTTCCTGGCCTTTCCATATGCAAATGTTGCCACTTAAGGTCTGAAAAATGAACTATCTGAAAGGGGCTTTGGTTCCCCTCCCTCCTCCTTTAGAATCATAATATTAATTCATATTTTATCTTACATTAGGCAGCAAGTTGTTTGACCTTTCTTGGCCTTGCTCTTTTCCCCCTCTAACATGAACAGGCTGGACTAGACATCTCTAAAGCCTCTCCTAGCTTTCAATTCTACCATCCAATGAAGGATAACAACCACAAAAATAATGACAGCTAGTATTTATATTGTGCTTTAAGATTTGCACAGGGTTTCACAAACATTACTTCATTTTATCCTCAAAAAAACTCAGGAGGTAGGTGCTGATATCTCCATTGTACAGATGACAAAACTGAGATAGATAGAGGTTAAGTGAGTTGTCCATGGTCACATGGCTAACTGAATCTGTGCTCAGATCTATCCTGAGGTCAAGTCTAAGGTGTTAACCACTACTGAGCCTAGGTGGTGCCATGATCAAGAAGGGCAGGACAAGGGTGACAGGGTGTAGGTCTGTGCTGGCTAATGAAAAGGAGAAATACAGATAGCCATTCTTCAGTTCTACCTAAGACTGGCCCAGGTGCCAAGCATGCTATCTTTGTTGCAAGAGACCTCAGTGATCACATGGTACTTCATTTTACAGGAGAGGAAACTGAGGCTTGGACAACTTGACCAGAGTCACAGATAGTATCAGAGCCAGAATTCAAACCTGGTCTTCTGCCCCCAAATTGAGCAAGCCATCCAAACTTCAACTCATATGCTAGGCCAGCGATTCCCATTAGTGGTTCACAAATTAGAGGTTCAAGTGAATGGTTCAAGGAGTTGGGCTAAAAATTCTTAATGAATGGTGTCTTAAGGAATAAAAAAAATTGCCCATTATATTATGTTAATAATATATTTTGTGTATATAACACACCTCCTCCCCACCCCCAGGTTCACAACACATTTTTGTTGTGTTGTAGTTATTGAAGGGGGTTTGGGAAACAAACACAAACCGTTGTGAACCTAATGCCTTAGGCCATGCCGTTCAAAATGTAGTCATCCTGGTGTCCCTAACACAGGCAGCATGGTACAAGGGAAAAATGAATGGGTGTGGAGTGAGAGGCCTCCAACATAGTAGATAGAGTGCCAGAACTGGAGTGAGAAAGACCTCCAAGTTCACTCACTTAAAGTACTTCTCAGCAGGGGGATACTGAGCCTCTCAGCCCTGGTTCCTCATCTGTAAAATGAAGGGGTTAGACGAGATGGCCTCTGAGGTCCCTTCCAGATCTGCAACTGTCATCTTATAAGTCAAGAATCACTAGAACTAGGAAGACTGGATTAAGCTTTAGCTTTTGGAAAGCCTGGAACAAATACGATACAGACTCTTTCACAAGTGTTCTTTAGGATTAGTGACTGGGTCAGAATGGGGAGGTTCCCTAAAATAGTGATACAGGTAAGTTGCGAAAAGTCTGTACTGAATCATGACACGTGATGTTGGTACTTCTGCACAATTTGCATGCCCCACATTCATTACTCATATCGAGACAGGCCCCAAATTATTTATTAGGCATTAACTATGTGCCCTAAAACTGGGCCAAGTATCATGGGAAATGCCGAGTAGAAGATACTGTTCCTTACCTTAAAATCTAATTAGGTACACCAGATTTATGAACAAGAAACGACTAGAAAACAATACAAAGAAACAAATAGCCCCATATTTAATTTTATGATTCAGACAGTAAGTGCTCTAGGAATTCAAAGAAGGGAGAAATCAAAGTGGGCTCGAAGAGACAGAGCCTGAGTGGGACTCTGAAATGTGTATTGGGAGGAAGATGGAGGAGGAACTTTTTTTTTACATTTTTAATGTTTGTTATGTTTAAAATGTTCCTAAAGCCCTGGTCCCTGAAAAGAAATCCACATTGGGAAATGGTAGGAAACTTAAGAAAGGTGAGAAATGTAGGTGTTCTAATCATAAGACCTATTGTTTCCTATATAATATGCAAACTCCTCAGCCCAGTAGGGCATACCTTCTTCAATATGGCTCCCACCTACTTTTAAAGATTGTTTTTAATGTTACTTCAGTTTACATTCGCTACAATCCAAACAAATTGTCCTCTTAGCTGTGTTCTCATCTCAGCATCTCCCACTTTCCCACCTCTGTACCTTTGTACAGGTAACCCTCCCAACTTTCCCCTATGCCCAACTTAAGGACTGGAAGGTACTTCCTTTTCCTAGCCTGCACTTCTTAGAATCCTTACTTCCCTTCATGGCTCGACACAGGTGCTGCCCCCTACACAAAGCCTTTCCTGATCCCACCTGGTATTTAGGTGGGCTCTCTCTGTCTCCATCTCTGTATCTGTCTCTCTCACTCTCTCCAAAATACATCATATTTATTTATCTATGTCTATGTTATATCCCTGTAGAATACAAACTCTTTGAAGAAGCAAACTATTTCCTTTTCATCTCTGAATAACCAGAACCTAAGACAATACACTGCATATAGTGGTTACTTAAATGTTTGGTGAATGGAGTTGAATAAGAAACAAGTCAGAGAGCAGATTGGTGGCAGGGAGTGGCACTTGAGTATACAGCTGAAAAGTATGATAGCTTGTGCCTTTTCTTTTAAAAAAATTTTTTGAATCACAGAATTCTTTATTCATTTCTCTTAGTTCCAAATTCCCCCTCCCCAATGAGAAGGCAAGAAAAACAAAAACTATTACAAATATGTATAGTCATGCAAAACAAATTTCTTCATTAGCCATGTAGAAAGAAAGGGAGGGAGGGAGGAAGGAAGGAAGGAAAGAAGGAAAGAAAGAAGGAAGGAAAGAAGGAAGATGCTTCATTTCTGCACTCTGGGTCCATCATTTATTTGGAGGTGGATAATATTTTTCATCGTGAGTACTTCAGAATTATGTTTTGTCATTGTCTTGATCAGAGTTCATAAGTCTTTCACAGTTAACCATTTTTACAATGTTGCCATTACTGTGCAGATTATTCTCCTGCTTCTGCTCACTTCATTTTTCATCAGTTCATATAGATCTACCCAGACTTTTCTGTAACCATCCCCTTCATCATTTTTTTAAACAGCACAATAGTATTCTATCACATTGATAGCTTGTTTCCAACGGAGGAAACATGTTCTAGATCATACTTGGGCTGTGACCTACCAGCAACAAGTGTGAGGAACTGCAGGTGCTCCACCCTACCTATATCTGTGGTATGTCTTTTTATTTCCCTTTGGGTCAGTTGCAATTTTTATTCATATGAGGATCAGTGTTGATACCTCTGATTTGAAGGAATATATCACCAAGAGATTATCTATGATTAAAACCAATTGGCCTGGGATAGTTTCACCAGAAGCAACTGTCCAAGATATACATGCTGATGAACTAAATAAACATGTAGCTTATCCAATTGTATGCCATTATCTTAATAATGATGTGCTTTTCATCCACTTTGTTTTTATATGTGGATGTTTCTTTCATTTACTACCCACCCACATTCCCTCACCCTTCAAGGCAATCTGGTAAAATGGATAGAGTACTGGATTTAGAATTAGAAAGGACTAGGACCTAGGTTAAAATCCCTCTTTTGATACTTCCAAACTGTGTAGATAAGTTACATAAGTGTCCAAGTCTCAATTTTCATATCTATATAGTAGAGAGACAGTAGTAGTTCTACTATCTACTTGATAAGATTATTACAAAGCTGAAATGAAATATCTGCAAAGTGCTTTGCAAAATTTAAAGCACTATGTAAATATAAGAATTTTTCTTATTCTGAGGATGCCTTGTAGCCTTCCAGAGCTTGATGCAATCAGCACAATAGCATATGAAAATAAGAGCATCTAAATAATCTCTGCAATAAGGAATCTGTCTTTGATTTGGACTTCATACATTATATCTGCTGTGGTGATAGTCACCAACTTCAGTAAGATATGTTTCCTTGTTATATGCTTTGTGTGATGTCATTTATCTTTTTAAAAGGTTGCAATCTTTTCTATTCTTCAGGAAATTTCCATTCTTTAAGATTCTTTAAAAATCTATCCTGATATGCCTTTAAAATTATGTTGTGGTCAGAATGGATTTCTTTGGTATATGTACAGCTGCTCTTTGTGACTTCATTTTCCAAAGTGTCGTTGCCACTTTCTCAGATAGTACATAATATATTAGGTACTGAAATTCAGGTTCCAAAGACAGTGTTTCTATTGTTACTAATGAGCTAGATAATCATAGAAGTGCAGGAGTATCTGCTTAATTTCACATCTATTTGTTGTCCTCCTCCCACTGTCCTTGTGGAACATTTCTTCACTGTAAAAATGTTCTTGAGATACCCTGGTTTGTCTGGGTCTCATGCCAAACTCTTGGAAGGCTTGTTTTCTGCAAAACTGTCTTTTACTATTTGTATTCATTTACCGTCTTTCTCCATAGTATTTTACAAAGAAGCTTGTACTCTAAATTGGCGTTGCCCTTGGCTTCCATGTTTTGTCAATTCCCATCTGTTAAAATATGGTTCATTTCAGTTTCTATGATGTTGTTCAGTGCTTCCTACATGAGGCAACTTCCAATTTTCATTGCAAAGAAAATATTCATGATAATATGTGTAAATCTCTGTTCGCTTTCAGTTTTTGATCCAGAATCATGTTTTCCAACATATTTTAATCCTTCTGTCTTCTGTCTGCTTTCTGAACTGAAATACCTGAATACTAAGGTTTATTTGGGCTTAAGTTTAGAAGGTCTTATCAAGTTATTCATGGAATTTCTCTAATTCTTTCTCTACAACAGATGCTGATGAACAAGCTATAATTATCTTCGTAGTAATCTGTTTGCTTATGTTCAGTGTAAGAACTGCAAGGCAATATGACCAAGTTCCCTTGAAACCTATTGCCTTTGAGATCAAGGTAAATGAAATTCTTCTTTTGCCTCTGTGAGTAGAACCAGAGAACCTGTGAGGTGTTTTTCATTTAAAGCCCCTTCTTTCTCATTTCTTATTTCATTTTAGCAAAAATGTCTAAAATGGATGTCGTTCATTTTCTCTAGTAATGTATCAACTCACTGATTGGCAGATAAGTAATATACATTAAGAATACTAACAGTTTGGGGCAGTTAGGTGGTGTGGTAGATGGAGCACCAGCCCTGGATTCAGGAGGACCTGAGTTCAAATCCGGCCTCAGATATATAATACTCACTAACTGTGTGACCCTGAACAATCACTTAACCCTATTGCCTAACCAAAAAAAAAAAAAGACAAAAAAAAAGAGAATGCTAACAGTTAAAATAACATTTATAGGTAATTTAAAACTGTGGGGTTTTTTTTGTTATCTACCCTCTTCTCCTCTACACACACACATATATACTTTTCTGCTTCCTTCAAAGAACAGCTCATGTGCCATCTCCTGTGGGGAATCTTTCCTGATTGCCATAGTTGTTGTTATATTTTTCTATTTCACATTATGATCTATATACTTATCTCATTACATGCTATTTCTCTCTAGTGAGAGGCAGCATGGAAACATGGATGACTCAAAGTAAGGAAGACATAGGCTCAATTCCTACCTACGACACGTACTGACTATGTGGCCCTTTCAGTGCCTCAGATATTTCTCTAAGACCATACGTTGCAGAGTGAATATCAGGATGCATTGGTGGAAGGGCTTTCCTCACCTGGAGTTCTCTACAACTGTGAAATTACAGGTCCAGTAAAAATAACAACCCCGTGGTAGTAGGAATATATGTGTGCTCCTTAGGGTAGCGATTGTTTTTTGCTTTGTCTTTGGAAGCCCAGCGCCTAGTGCCAAAACTTCCAAAATAATAGGCTTTTAATAAATGCTGGCTCGGATTGTCCCAGATCACCGACAGCCTATCACTGTCATTACAAAAGCAGAAAGTAGCAAGTGAGGTGTTGGGAGTGTGTGCCATTTTGGTAGGGGTTTTGTTAGTTTCATAGGCTATTGGTGGAGAAAAAAAGATCAAATTATGGACCACCAGTTGATGATAAGCCTCTCCACACTCTTCATAGGGAGGTAATTCTTTTGCTGATCAAAATACAACATCAAAACAATCAGGCTTTGCTGCTGACAACTATTCACAGTCAAGGCAAGCATATAGGATAGGTGGGTGAAAAACATTGATCTTTATCTCCTTACTTCCATTTGTTTTGGCTGAAATTCATTTGCAGCTAAATCAGAGAGAATCCTAGGAGTATGTGAAAGTCAGTACTTAGTTTAAGCTACATGGTTATCTGTAGCAAAAAGCTTTGATCTCCTTTAGGCATAGGGGTCAAATTTGAGGACACTCTACCTGGCTTTTTTTTTTAATCTGGTGCGGCAGCTGAGATAGAAGAGCGGTCAGGTTGCCCATATAAGAAAGAGGTTCTAGCCACATAGCTACCAGACTGAAGTGGAGATGTCTTGGCTGTCCCTAAAGAGATGAATCCAGAAGGTAGTAGTAGAGAGCAATGCTCAGCAGAGATTACTTACCCAGAGGAGATGCCACACACAGCAACAAATAAGTCTGGTGAGAGCAATGTGATGATCTCAGCAGACGACATCAGCGGTCCTATCGCATTGGAGCTGTGACTTCTGCTGCCACCCGTATTCCCTTCACATGGGCCCATCACGCATGATCCCTGTACGTGCTCACTCTCTTCACTAATGGTATGTCTATTTGCATGGAGGGGAGGGGGAGGCACACTAGGTTTATGGGGAAAGACTTCTATTGCAAATCTTTTCACTGTGACAGTTCATCGAATGTCTTTGCTTTGAACTTATTGTATCTCCTGGCTGACTAGAAAAAAAGTAAACATATTAGTGGGGGCTTGTGAGCTATTATTTTGAATGGATGTGGACCCACAAAGTACTGTGAACCTGAATGAATTCTGGATACCATCAGTATTACACTTAACCAGGCTGGTCCTCAAAAAGCAGATATAATTTGACGATAGGACCCTATTTAAGGTCTTTACATTATAGTACGGGGGTCCTTTACCAGGGGTCTATGAACTTTTTAAAAAAATGTGATAGCTGTATTTTAATATATTTATTTTTGTTTAAAATTCTGTATTTTTGTTTTATAGGGGGCAGCTAGGTGGTACAGTGCACAGAGTGCTGGGCCTGGAGTCCCAGGAAAACTTTTTTTGAGTTCAAATTTGGCCTCAGACACTTAATAGCTGTGTGACCCTGGTCAAGTCACTTAACTCCATTTGCCTCAGTTCTTCATTTGTAAGATGAGCTGGAGGAGGAAATGGCAAACTACTCCAGTATATTTGCCAAGAAAACCCCAAATGAGGTCATGGAGAGTTGGATGCTACTGTACAACAACATTCTAAGTTATGCATTTAAAATGTAATTCTGAGAAGAGGTTCATAGACTTCACCAGACTATCAAAGGAGTATAAGACACAAAAAAAGCTAAGAACTCTTCACCTAAGGTAGCCTGCCAGAGTTTATGTTTCATTGACATTGCCTTTGAGAACTCAGGGTCACCTCTATTCTTCAATGAGGCATCAGAGTAGGAATTTTGTGGAAGTTACCAATTCAATGCAAAAGCCATTCATTAACTGCCAACGATGCATATGGCACTGTGCTAGGCATTAACTACAAAAATAAACATATGTGATACAGATATACATATATTCATGCATATTATGAATTTTTTAAGGTTGTCTTCCTCCATTAGATTGTAAGCTGCAGGGCAGGGTCTTTCTTTTTCATATTTGTTTTCCTGGTGCTTAGAACAGTTCCTGGCACACAGTAGGTGCTTAATAAATATTTATTGACTGACCAACTGAATAGATAGAACTTTAATTTCCAGCTATTATTGGCCAGTACCCATACTGTTAAATAATTGATTAGAAACACAAAACCTGTGAAAAGTCACGTATTGACTCTTGCACTATATTGACATATTTTTTACCTCCAGGGGCCTCTGGATTTGAGTAAGGAGGGTAGGTAGATGAATGTCGGTAGCGCCAGCCTTGCTATGTATTATAGGAGCAGCTTTTAATTATTTATTTTAATGACTTATATTTAATTATTTAAATTAATCTTTGCCCTAAGGCCAGTATTTTTCCCTTTCGATCTTTTGTTAGGTCTATAATTAGATCACGATTTCCTAGAGAACAAAAGTCAGGTCTCTCTAATTGATTAGCATGCAACTCAGAACAAGCAGGCAAGCAGTCTTTTAATATATGCCTGATGAATGATGATGACCCAGTTTTACATTTGGCCTTGCTAGTGGCTAAAGACTTAGACAGACTGAAGAGTCAGGAGACCCACAACACCAGTGGCTTGCCTTATACTCGGCAATTCTGTGGTTAGATGTCAGCCCGACATCTTTCCAACACTCACTTCTCTCTTCGTTTAAGAAAAACACACACACACACATAGACACACCAAAGCCCCCCAAAATGTCTTATTTCTAAAATGCAGACATTCAAAGCCAATGGAGAAGGATAATTTTCAGGAAGGCAGACTTTCAAAGCTGACCTTTGGCTGCCCTGCTTTGAGTGATAACCATGATGCCGTATGCAGTAGCCTGAGGCCCCGGATAGTTGGACATCCTCCATCCCCCATAAGGATAACTAAACCAGAGTGGCATACAACTAAGGGAACCCTTTATTCACTCTGTCTCTGTGTTGAAAGAGCAATTTGATGTGAATAGAAGCTTAAATTCAGAGTTTGTATTAAAAGCCTGAAAGTCTGAAGTCCCTAATTTGAAATCTGCTGGGTCACCACAGCTCACCTCTTCTTTTACCCAGTTTTTTTTTTAATCAAAGGAAGACTGTCAAGACTCAATTATGGTATTTGAAAAAAATTTTTTATATAATGGCTTATCTTTCTAATAGATACACTATCTTTGGAGCATAAGGGGATGTTTCCTGTTTTATATTCAATAATAATGCCTTAGATTGTTATAACGCTACATAACTTTAGCAAAACACAGTCACACATGTTATTTGGTTTGATTCTTATAACAACTCCGGGAAATAGTTAAGGGTTAGTTCTATTATATCCAATTTATAGATGAGGAAATTGAAGCTTAGAGGTGTTAAGTGACTTGAAGAAGGTCATACAATTGGCAGAGTAAGGGTGTCAAATGCAGGCCTTTTGACCTCAAGGATAGCATCTGTTCTAGACCATAGTGCCTCCCAAAAAGCGGAAAAGCTCCATTCTCTAGCTCATTCTATGGGACATTAGCCCTATATTCTTGTGTTTTGTGCTGACTTTCCCTTAGGGCTCACCCCCTAAAGTGAATTGAGTTGATCCCATCTCGCAGGTCTAGCTGGAAATAGATACCACAGGAAGCCCTTCCTCCCCAGCCTTCCCATCAATACTCACTTCTCTTTCCTACCCCCCGGCAAAACCTGAGTCCCATCTTTATCCCTGAGAGAAGCTGTCTGGAGTTCTCCACTAGAACCTTTAGACCACTCCATAACAGGAGTAGGCCAAGCTCTTTCAGTAAGGCTTCCCCCTACTAGGAGGATGTGGCCACTCACACCACTTGGATGAGCAGGGAACCATCACTGTAATCCTTCTGGTAAGATGCATGACCACTAGCCCTTGCTGCCTTCCCTGTTATTATGCCCTAAAGTTCACTTGGCCTACATGGCCTAGCAACACACCCTCCAGACCACTAGGGCTTACTTTCTACCCTAATGCTATAACCTCAGACCCTGAGGCATTGCCAGCTGACCTGCTAGTTAAACCCAAGGACCCGTAGGCCCTCCCATCAGCCCTGTAGTTGCACACTTAGGACCACCTGCCCCTTCCATCCAGTCTACAGTTGAACTCTGTTAACGTGTTGTCTCCCCCAGTTTGAATGAGAGCTCTTAAGAGTAGACTATTTTGCTCTCCATTTTTGTCCTCCATGCTTAATACATTGATTGGCACATAGTTTTTGCTGCTGTTGTTGTCGTTCAGATGTTTCACTCATGTACAATTATTCATGACCCCTTTTGTTTTGTTTTGTTTTGTTTTTTGGTTGTTTTTGTGGTTTTGTTTTGGAAAAGACACTGGGGTCATTTGCCATTTCCTTCTCTACTTCATTTTATAGATGAGGAAACTGAAGCAAACATAATTAGGTGGCTAGCCCAGGGTTACACAGCTAGTAAGTGTCTGAAGCTAGATTTGAACTCAGGTCTCCCTGACTCCAGGAACAACAGTCTATCCACTGTACCACCTAGCTGCCCATGGAACGTAGTGGCGCTTAATAAATGTTCGTTCATTTATTCATCCATCCATACCAGGCAATAGGTCACCTTTTTCAAATACTGACTATATTATTACAGAGTAAAGATTAGGAGGCACTTTGCAACAGAGGTATAAGTGCTGGCTCTGGAATCAGAGGAATTGGGTTAAAATCCTACCTTTGCCACTCAGTACCTATGTGACCTTGGCCAAGTCACTTAACCTGGCTGGATCTTAGTTTTCTCATCTCTAAAATGAAGTAGTTGAATTATGGTCTTTGAAGTTTCTTTTATCTCTACAATTATGATCTTATGTGATGGGTTGCGGTAGGACAAGAAATGTCAGGAAAAACTTAAAATTCTTCTAGTTAAGTAGGGGGACTAACTCTAATGTCTAAGTTTTATCAACCTAGAGTTTTGACCTTAACTGAAAGGAACACCCCCCGCCCCAAACACCCTACAATACATTTTTCTTCATTGCTCATCACAAGAAACCTCTCATTTCCTGGCACCACTGCAAAAATTCTGCCCTCAGTAGCACCTGTCCCTCATCCAAATGTGGCCAAACTTAACTACACACAGTATAACCTACAACCTAGAATGATACAAATATGGCCTCTGAGCAACAATAAAAAGATCATATTCAAGATATTGTTAAAGGTAATATCTGGCAAGTCAGTTGACCTCTCTAAGGCTAAGGTTCCTCATCTATTTATAATGGGGTAGACTGCTCATTGAGGAATGGGGATTCCTTTGAGCATGCACAGATATTCCATTCCCAGTTTTGGACCAAGAAACCTTGTGGAAACTTGGGAGGAGATGGTCTCTGACCATGATGAATTGAGTTGGTATCGTAAGATGATGAATAATCTTTCAATGTTATATAGAACTGGAAGAATCAATAACTCAGAAGTTGTTGAATCAGAACTAGATGTCTATACAAAAGCAGTTGGCCCATCTCTCAGTATTTTTTCTTTGGGGTTTTGTGGAGGCAGAACTAGTTTGAATTTCTCCCAAGAGTCAGGAGAGGAGCTGGTCCCAAGAGCCAAGGAGCATCTATCTTCTCATCCACCCAAATGTGGAAGCTATGAGCACATGATTGCTTTTGTCTCTTTGTTTTTATTCTTTTCTGATTATAGATGAATTAATATTCTGAAGTGGACATTCCAGGCAGTGAACTGGTAGATTTGGGACATAAAGAGGGCCCATCAGACATTTCATATGTGACCATAAGGAGCAGCTGACTAGACTAGATCTGGTGGCAGTAACCACAGGAATCAGGAGGTGACCAAGCAACTATCTTGAGATAAATGTACTCAGATAGCAATGTTGTGAGAATTACAAGTTCTGGAGAGATAGCAAGATAATAACCAAATCACCAGCTTAACCCAATAGAAGACTGACCCATCCAGCTCAGAAAACCACATCCTATAAGGAAAAAGTTCATCTGACCTGCCCGTACAGTGGAGATGCCACGCTTTGTGAAGAATCAAAACAGTTGTACAACAGAATAACTCATCCATCATAGAGTTGTTGCTGTTCATCCTTCATTTTCAAAGAAGACCAGCATCACAGAGTGATGTCTTGACTTGCACGTGAATTGGATTTCAGTGAGGCAGAGCTGCACAAAGTCATCATCCTGACTCTCTCTTCCAGAGTCATTGAAGTCCAGTGGCAAGATAAAAGTCAAGACGACAGGCGATGGCCCAGGATAAAGTGGATGATCTTGGCATTTTTGATGTCTGACCAAGCTCTAAGCACTCCACGGCACCTGCTTTAGCCATCTTCATGGCCCTTTGAACAAATTATTCTTATGAGCCCATTCTGATGGGAGAAGTCTTCACATACTTGAGGTAGACACTCCCCTAACTCACTGATGGGTTTGAGGTCTGTCAGTTACCCTCAATCTGATTTAACTTGTCTGTGGAGATGGTTTTACTGGGGTATGGCCACTGCATGTGCTACAGCTTCTTGGAGCCACAGGTGAGAGTTGGGTGGAAAGATAGACACAAAAGGTGGATGAGAGCCCTGAAAAGGGCTTGGAAATCCTTTACACCAAAGGCGCTAGTTGTCCCTGAATACCCCATATACCCATCCATCATATGCTCTTGGTGAACTTCATGAGGACTCCATGATAGAGTTCTAGGGCTAGAAGTTAGGAGGTGCCCCTTTGCCATGGTCTCTATATATGTGCCTCACTATCCCTGTATTTTAAATTTGAGTCCATTCTCCCTTTATGTGTACTAGGGGAGTTTATACCTATGGTTTGAGGGGGAAAATATTTTGTACCAACTGTTCTTTTACCTTCTCAGTAAATGGTCTTTTAAAAAAGCTAATTGAGTCTATTGGCTGATTTAATAAGTTATACACTAGTGGGGACTTCTAAGTGACAATACTAAAAATCTCAACTTTTAACACTACCTCTACAACTCTAAGTTGGAATAGTACCCACCATCTGGGTCCCCAACTTGCCAATGAAAGTATAAGTTGGTAGAGTGGGACTAAAAGAGGAGTTACATATAAAATGGGAGGGTTGGGCTAGATAATCTCTTAGGCCTAGCTCTAGATCCTATGATTATATGTTGAAGAAGGGAGGGAAATATTTCCATGTTAAGCATTTGAAATAAAATAAAATTATTCTGGAACTTAAAAGAATAAACTTTAGTCACCTGGGAAATGTATTTTTATGGAAAAATTGATCACCTGAAGAAGTTGGGTAAATGGGATACTGATCTATGGCTGATTGTATCAGCAAGGTTACGGTAAAAGTGCTGAGCATATAGACTGTAATTAGTAAATGTTTTATTGATTGAAAGCCTAATTAGTAATTATTGCAGCTTTTTAGTTATTCCAAACAAAAATTTGTAGTGTTCCATGTAGAGCCTTTTGCCTGAACTAAACTGGTGGCCGTGTGAGTTGAGAGTAGGGGTCAGATGTATGTGAGCGATGTGGAAGTAGAAATGGGAAGATATGGCAAATGATTGGATAAGTGGGATGAAGGATAGAATCGGTAGCTTTGGATGTGAAAGACAATGAGTTATTCTGGATACATTGAGTTCAAGATATCTTTGGCACATCAAGTCAAGTCCAGTCAGAAGCATATATTAAGTGCCTACTATGTGCCAGGAAGTATGCTTAGTACTGAAAACATCAGATTTGAAATGTCTACTAGGCACTTGGTGATACAGAACAACAGCTCAAGAGAAAGAATGGGTGTAAGATTAAGAAGTAATCTTATGCCAGATTACAGATGTCAAGCCTCACCAAATTTTTAGCTAGGTTTGACTCTAATCTTGGACACCTGATTCCATTCTTTCATACCATGTGTGGCTATAAACCTTAGAAGAAACTAAAAGCCCTTAAGAGGGAATTTCATGGGAAATGGAAGAGGAAGTGAAGCTGGAGTCTTTTCCAGTGTTTTCCCAATACAACTGTTGGATTTCCAATAATAAAATCATTCAGTGAACATCATACCCTAACTTTTCTCTTTTCTCCATATGGTAACTAGAAGCCTCTCCCCAGAAGTGCATCGGTCCTGTCCATAATTTTTGTATCAGTCTGCAAACCACACAAGTCATGCAATCACAGAACCCTGAGTTGGTAGGGACCTTCAAGACCAGGGGTAGGGAACCTGCAACATCAAGGCCACATTTGGCCCTCTAGATCCTCAAGTATGGCCTTTTGACTGAATCCAAACTTCACAGAACAAACCCCCTTAATAAAAGGATTTGTTCTGTGAAAATTGGACTCAGTCAAAAGGCTGTACCCAAGGACCTAGAGGGTCACATGTGACCTCGAGGCCACAGGTTCACCACCCCTATCCAAAACCATCTGGTTTAGCTCATGCCTGAATAGGAATCCTCTCTACAACATCCATTTTGTGGTCATTCAGCCTTTATTTGAGACCTCCACTGAAGAGGATCTCATCACCATTTGAAAACTTCATATGATACAATTACAGAAGCAAGAATCATTCAGGCACAAAATGAACATTTATTAAAAGTTTACTATGTGCCAAGCACCATGCTAAGTGCTAATTCTTCCCTTTGGAATTGGCAGGGCAAAGTTTTCGTGCCTGGGCTACAAAGAGAGAGAAGGTGTTTCTCCCTTTCTCCTTACAAGAAACTAATTGTTAGTTGTAAAAGCTATCATGGATATCTGAGGGATAGATGAGGAAACTTTCTTCCATGCAGTGGTTTTCATTTAGTACTAAGGTCAGCTCTAGATCAGAAGAGCTGGGAATCATTCTTGCAACCATTCTCCTCCCTCAACCCTGAAAATTTACACAAGCAGATCATGCAGTTCCAACATGTGTTTGGAATTTCTCTGCCTCAGTTTCTAGGGAGCAGACATTCTTCCCTCTGCAATGCAACCTTTGAAGGACCATCATTTTTTCATTGTCTGAAGAGGTCATATGAACCCGGATCAATAAGTCTTGTTGGATTTTCTCCTTTGTCATCACAGGCATCTTTGGCATTTTTCTTGTAATGTCTACTCCAGAGGGGGAAAGAATGAACCTGACCTGCATAGACGTTGGGGATTTGACATTTTTGCAGGATCTCCTTTTTTAGTACTAACTCCAGTCTCAAACCATGGAATATATTTTTGCCTCAAGAGACGAGTGGAAAAACTCCAAATCCCAGGTGCAGTTCATCTTTCCCTTTTCTAGAAACATGCTACATTCCCAACAAAAGTACCCCTTGTTTCATCAAAAACAGACTGCCTGATTTCATTGTCCATTCACTGTCTGACATTGTATGGGTATTTCTACATTCTTATGTTCTTTCTAAAAATAGTTTTGCTATCTAATTTACTTATTTAATGTAATTCCAATAGTTCCATGACAGTTGACATTTTAAAAATGACTTTTTAAGAATTTATATACCCAACCCACTTTACTCCTCCACCATTATTATCTTTGGAAGTAAAGGCGGAAAGCCTTAAAATGTAAATGAAAGCTTTAATTAATCTTCCTCAGGTGACTTCCTAAGTAGAATAGTAATTTTTAAATGAAAAGAGAATGTAGAATGTGGTGAAGAGGGATGTTTATCCACTGAGAAATGGTATTATATTTTGGTATAACAATGCCATGCAGATTATTAGCACTGAAAATAAGACTTTATCGATTCAAAAATCTATTCCTTTTTTTAAAAATAACATGAAATTTATTCCATGCTTGGTTTGTTTGTTTATTCCATACTTGTTTTAAAAAATCATACATAAGAGAAATTCATAATTTTCCACATACAATTATTCTGCTCTACATGGCATACAAAAATGTTCATTTTATTTGGTGTTTGTTCAGAATAAACAAATAAAATATAAATGAGTCTTAATAATTATAGAATCATTCATATTTGTTTTTATTTTTATTTTTTTCTCTTTTTTTATTCACCCCATCTCACCCCTCCCCCCACCCCAAGATGGCATGCATTCTGAATATCCCTTCCCCTAGTCTGTCCTCTCTTCTGTCTCTCCCCCCTTCTCTTATCCCCTTCCCCTTCTATTTTCCTGTAGGGCAGGATAGACTTCTGTACCCCATTTCCTGTATTTCTTATTTCCCAGTAGCATGTGAAAACATTTTTTTAAACACACTTTTTTAAAACTTTAGGTTTCAAATTTTCTCCCTTCCTCCCTCCCCACCCACCCTCACTGAAAAGGCAAGCAACTCAATATGGGTTGTACATGTGCAGTTATGCAAAACACTTCCATAGTAGACATGTTGTGAAAAACTAACTCTATTTCCCTTAATCCTATCCTGCCCTCCCATTTATTCTATTCTTTCTTTTGACCCTGTCCCTCCTCAGAAGTATTTACTTCTGATTACCCCCTTTCCCAATCTGCCCTCCTCTCTATCATCCCCCTGCTCTCTTCTCTCCTTCTCCCCCTATTTTCCTGTAGGGTAAGACAGATTTCCATACCCAATTGAATGTGTATGTTATTCTCCTTAAGCCAAATCCTATGAGAATAAGATTCCTCATTCCCTCTCACCTTCCCCTGTTTCCCCTCCACTGTGAGAGACTTTTCTGTTTTTTTTTGTGAGATAATTTACCCCATTCTACCTCTCCCTTTCTTCTCTGAGTATCATCCTCTCTCATCCCTTAATTTTATTCTCCAGATATGACCCCTTAATCTTCAACTCACCCTGTGCCCTCTTTTTACCTATCTACATATACATACATATAATTTTTTTCCTCCAACTACCCTAATACTGACAAAGGTCTCATGAGTTATAATATCATCTTTCCATGCAGGAATGTAAACAGTTCAATCTTAATAAGTCTCTTATGATTTCTCTTTCCTGTTTACCTCTTCATGTTCCACTTGAGTTCTGTATTTGAAAGTCAAATTTTCTATTCAGCTCTGGTCTTTTCATCAAGAATGCTTGAAAGTCCTCTATTTCACTGAATGACCATTTTTCCCCTGAAGGATTATACTCAGTTTTGCTGGGTAGGTGATTCTTGGTTGTAATCCTATCTCCTTTGCCCTCTGGAACATTATATTCCATGCCCTGCGTCCTTTAATGTAGAAGCTGCTAAATCTTGTGTTACCCTGATTGTGTTTCCACAGTACTTGAATTGTTTCTTTCTGGCAGCTTGTAATATTTTCTCCTTGACCTGGGAACTCTGGAATTTGGCTATAATATTACTGGGAGTTTTCTTTTGGGGATCTCTTTCAGGAGAGATCTGTGGATTCTTTCAATTTCTATTTTGCCCTCTGGTTCTAAATATCAGGGCAGTTTTCCTTGATAATTTCTTGAAAGATGATGTCTAGGCTCTTTTTTTGATCATGGCTTTCAGATAGTCCAATAATTTTTAAATTCTCTCTCCTGGATCTATTTTCCAGGTCAGTTGTTTTTCCAATGAGATATTTCACATTGTTTTCTAATTTTTCATTCTTTTGGATTTTTTTACAGTGTCTTGATTTCTCATAAAGTCACTGTCTTCCAATTGCTCTATTCTAATTTTTAAGGAAGTATTTTCTTCAGTAAGCTTTTGGACTTCCTTTTCCATTTGGCCAATTTTCTTTTTAGGGCATTTTTCTCCTCATTGGCTTTTTGGACCTCTTTTGCCATTTGGGTTAGGCTATTTTTTAAGGTGTTATTTTCTTCAGTATTTTTTGGGTCTCCTTTAGCAAGCTGTTGACTTGTTTTTCATGATTTTCTTGCATCACTCTCATTTTCTTCCCAGTTTTTCCTCTACTTCCCTTACTTGCTTCTCAAAATCCCTTTTGAGCTCTTCCAAGGCCTGGGACTGATTCATTTTTCTTGGAGGCTTTGGATGTAGGAGCTTTGACTTTGTTTTTCTTCTGGTTGTATATTTTGATCTTCTTTTTCACCAAAGTAAGATAATATAGTCTGACTCTTTTTGCTGCTTGCTCATGATCCCGGCCAATTACTTGAGTTTTAAACTCTTTGTTAAGGTAAGAGTCTGCTTCCAATGTGGAGAATGTACTGTCCCAAGCTTGGGTTTGTACAGCTGTTTTCAGAGATACTTGTAGGGACCTGTAAATTTTCAGTTCTTCCAAGGTGGTATGATAAGGGCGAGTGTTTACTCCTTTCCTGGCCTGTGACCACAAGTACTCCTTTCTGTCCTGTAACTGTGAGAAGGGTTTTCTCTCCACAGCCACTACAAGCTCCCCTACACCATTGCCCCTCCTCACCCCAGCACCACCGCCCAGAACTGTGACCCAGATCCAAGCAAGGGCAAAGCAAGAGATTCCTGCCTCAGCACTGGCAAAGAGATCCCTGCAATCCTTCTCTGATCAGCCACTGGATTCCCCCTCATCTGTGGGCCAGAAGCTCAGGAGGCAGCTGCTCCTCCCAGGGCCATGCTCTTGGGGAGCTGATCAAACCCACTTCCTCTCTCAGCACCCCAGAAACAGATTTTTCCCACTGACCTTCTAAATTGTCTTTGGCATTCATGGATTGAGGAGTCTGGAAAACACCACAGCTGCCCATGATTCTGTCCTGAGGCCTGCTCCAGGTTCGCTGCGGCCAGCACTGTGCTCCTCTCCCAACCTGGAATGATACATGTTTCTGATCAATCATCCAGGTTATCTTGGGCTGGAAATTTGTTTCACTCTGTATTTTTGTGGGTTCTGCTGCTTTAGAATTTGTTTAGAGCCATTTTTTATGAGTATTTGGAGGGGTTTGGGGGAAGCTCAAGCAAGTCACTGCTTTCACTCTGCCATCTTGGCTCCACCCCTCAAAAATGAGGAATTTCAAATGCATTTTACAGATCATGAAAGATTCTTTGACAAATGTACCCATAAACAAAACTCTGTTCAATGACCCTTTAACTATTAACTTTAAGCAAAAGAAGAGTTATGTGATCAATGGCTGTTTTGTTCTACTAAATTGAAAGTTTTTTTTTTAATCAACAAAAAACAGCTAGGGCACAATTTTCTCCCAGAATTAGGCCAGAATACTCCTATTAATATTTCTATTGTTGTGAAATACTTCTCCAGACTTAGAGAGAAAATACTAATTTTACAGGCCTTTTTCTTTGAGAACAACAGTCCTCAATTTTTCAGAGGAAGAGAATCTGGTTCAGGGGTAAGGAACCTGTAGCCTCATAGATACATGTGGCCTTCTAGGTACAGCCTTTTTGACTGAGTCCAAGTTTTATAGAACAAATCCTTTTATTAAGGGGATTTGTTCTTTGAAGTTTGGGTTCAGTCAAAGGTCAGCACTTGAAGACCTAAAGGGCCATATGTGGGCTTGGGGCCAAAGATTCCCCATCCCTGAGTAGTTCTTTCACTGCTTTCCAGATGTGGTTGGTAAATTTTCCAGTAATAAAGTCATTCAGTGAACTTCCTACCCTAACTTTTCTCTTTTCTTTCTGTGCTGGCAAAAAGCCTGCTCAAGAAACTCATACATCCTGTCCATGTTTTCTTCCAGCCTACAAACTACCACAGCCAGGCAATAACAGAATCCCTGAGATGGTAAAGACCTCCAAGGCCGTCTGGTCCAGCTCATACCTAATAAGAATCCCTTTATGTCATACAGTAAAAAGTCATTCAGACTTCATCTGAGATCTCCAGTGAGAGGGATTCCACTGTACTCTGAGGCAACTCATTGCATTTTTAAACAGTTCTAATTATCTGGATGAAGTCTATTGCCTTCATTAAGTCTGCATGGTTTCTCTGAAATTACTATTCTTTGTTCTTAGTTCTACCCCCTTAGGTTAAATAAAACCAATCCAATCCCTCCTATTTTCTTCTTCACATTTCCTTCAGTCAATCCTCACATGGCCTAGTCTCAAGACCCTTCACCATCCTTTCTGCACTTCTCTGGACATTCTCTAGATTATAATTGTGCTCCATAAAATTTGGCACAAAGAACTGAAAAGAAGGCTCCAGATATTATTTCATCAGAGCATAGTAAAGTGGATCTGTCACTACTGGACATGTGGCCTCTCTTAGTGAAACCTGTGATGCTTTTTGGCTCCCATGTTGCACTGTGGACCCATGATCATTTTGAAGTCTACTAAACCCCCTAAATATTTTTCATATGAACTAGTATCTGACCTTACCCTCTCCCCCATTTTATAATTGTGGAGTTGATTTCTTGAACCCAAGTCCACAGGCTGATGATAACCATGACCTTAGAGAAATGGCAAGGTCAGAGTCATAACATTCTTAGAATAATGACTCAGAGTAACCAGTCAATGAAATTCTACTCACAAAAATGGATGTGTAAGGCACATAGCAGGTATAAATTTAGGCTGACCTAGAGGAGGAATTTCTGAATATATATTGCCATTTTAAGTACACACTAGCTTTGCCTCGGTCATCTCTAAGTAAAAAAGTTGACAAAGCATGACCTTGTCTCTCTTTTTTTTTTTCATTTATGAGAGAAGATAAGTACAAGGGTTTGGGCAGTGTGACTATGTTTGAGGAATTTCATTTGTTTGAGGTAATTTCTAGTGAAAGCTTTACTGATTTCTTGAAAAATAGCTTGTGAAGAGAGCTCAAGCTCAACAAATCCAAGGTAATGAAAGAATGACAGAGAGACGACAAAGGTGCGCATAAAAATGATTAAAAACATTTACTGGCCATTTCTTCTAATAGGTCAGTGACTGACAGGACATCCATAACCTCAGAAACTCTGAACAGAAGGCTTAGTATGTAGATAAATGGCTTCAGTAAAAAGCTGATCTATTTGAATGAGGAAAAAAATAAAGCCTAACACCATCACCACCACATGTGTGCGCACGCGTGCACACACACACACACACACACACACACACACCCCAAGTTGTAAAAAAAAAAGGCATTTTTGTAAAAATCCCCAATCTACCTTCAAGCAACCCCAAAGATAAATCCTTCCTTGTTCAAATGAAAACAGGAAGAGTACATGACCACTCTGGACCTCCTCTCTAAAGTAAGGGGGAAAGTCTAGATGACTTCTAAGGTCCCTTCCAGTTCTAAAGCTATAATTCTCTAATCCCATTACTTAAGTAGTAAGACTAAGTAAGGTTCCAGTCATTTACTAAGCACTGTGCTAAACACTTGGGATACAAAGACAAAAAGACAGCCTCAAGAAGTTTATATTCTATCA
Source organism: Phascolarctos cinereus (assembly GCF_003287225.1). Taxonomy (NCBI): domain Eukaryota; kingdom Metazoa; phylum Chordata; class Mammalia; order Diprotodontia; family Phascolarctidae; genus Phascolarctos; species Phascolarctos cinereus. The sequence goes on along the minus strand of NW_027555514.1, from coordinate 55,054,721 downwards.
GAGAAATGTACACACACACACACACACACACACACACACACATATATATATATGCATATATATACAGACACACATGTATATGTGTGTCTGTATGTTTGTCTGTATGTGTTTATGTATATGTAATCACCCTTCCTAAAATTTGGCACAAAGAATTGAAAAGAAGGTTCCAGATATAGTTTGACCAGAACATAGTAGAATGAGTCTGTCACCAGTGGACATATAGCCTCCCTTAATGAAACATAGATGTACATATACATGTATATGTATGTGTATGTATATATAGATGCATGTGCATTTATATATGTATATTTGTATAATACCTGTTTGTGTTGTATGTTCATATGTATACAGATATATACAGTGCACACACAAATTACATATACGTCCTTGCTGACCACTTTAATACGTCACTAAGTGAAAAGACATCTATCACTTTGTAAACTCTGGAAAGGAAGCTTAGCATGTAATGAATGGCATGTATGTGCATATGTGTATATACACACACAAAATAAATATAAGATAATTTTTAAGGGAAACACTAGGAGCTGGGATTAGGACCAAGAAAGACCTCATGTAGAAAGTGGCACTTGATGGAAACTAGGGATTCTAAGTAGCTATGCTACTAACCTTCTAGTTAACCTTACCCCAGTCTCATGACCTTTCCATTTTCTCATGGGGATAACATAATTCCTGCCTTCATGGCCGTGTAGGGATAAGATTATGTATATTAAAGCACTTTGAAACAAAGTTTAAAAGTGTGGCAAATAAAAGACATCAGTAGCCTTTGAGTTTTTGCTCCATAGAGAAAGTTTAAATTATTGTTCCATGCCAAAAATAATGGATTTGGAAATTGAAAACTTAAATCAATGCTTCCCAAAATTGTGCTCTACCAAAAAAAACCCCCCAAAACCAGAAAAGACTTTAAAAAAAAATCAAATCAGCAGTAACTTGAAAAAAAAAGTAGTTCCCTGTGCCATTGTGATGGCCAAAAAAAGATCCACTGCCACGTCAGGCTGACACAAAAATTTAAAAACAATATGCTGTTGTCCAAGAAGGGACCCTAGAGTATCATATGTGTGTTTGTAGCACTCATATGGGCAACTTTTCACTGAAAATAGCATGATATAATTCCACCTGAAAAGCCAACAATCGTCCCTCAAAAAATCTTTGGAAGTTCCATTTCTGTTTCCTCCCGGGAGAATGCCATCCTTTCAAAAACAAACTAAACCAAAGTGAAGAGAAAACAAGAATAAAAATTAAAATGTAAATAATGGCATTAATAAATCTTCCCTGGATGAACACTGTGTCTTCTGGGACATAATGGCAATTTTCAAAAAAAAAAATGGCTGTGTTCATCTGCTGAGAAACAGTATATTTTGGAAAATGATATTCCAATGCCACACAGCAGAGATAGATCATAGTATTCATGTCACCAGAGAGTGGTGCAATCCATTATCTCTTTTGCTTCTTCAGTGAAAGCAATCTCTATGCCACCTAGTGTTTATTGGGATTCATTGACAAATGATGTACCACAAGATGGGAGACTGCCAACCTTATGATTTGTTCTTTAACTAATCTGAACTACTAACCCAGGAAAGTGATCAAATATGCTCATTGTAGATGAATGAACTGACTAATGTAGGGACAGAAACAAGGGAACTATTTGGGAATTTAAACCAAGATTAATATTGTGAATTTTTCCCCCAAACTACAAAAAACTAGTTATTTCATCTTCAAGTTTGTTAGAATGCTCTTCCTATCAGATTACCTAATATTTGCTTAACTGTTTATATACTGTGTTCCCAAGCAGAATGTAAACTCCTTGAGAAAATGAGACTGGTTTCATCTTTATATTCCAGTACTCATCACATTGGAGATACCTGATGAATGCTTGTTGAATCAAATTAAACAGAATAGAAAATGAGGTGATTGTTTAAAAAAAATCATATAGTATATGTGGCTGGTGCATTTTTATGGCACTTGGACCCTTTCCCCCAACATATCTGATGGTATAAAGGGAGGCAGCTTAAAAAATACCATGAAATATCATCAAATAGGAAATGGAAAATGACAAGAATCTTTGGAGGAAACCTCAATGCCTTTATTGGTGAGATTCCAGAAAGAAAAAATACACACACATATCTTCTATGAACCAAACCAATGCTGAGAAGTATTTTTCCTTTCTTTTGAAAAAAAAATTATCTTTAGTTTTTTTTTACATATCAGTAATTTAAAAAAATTTTTTTAATAAACAAAAATCTATTTTCTCTCCCACTGACTCATTCTTTGGGAAAAGAAAAAGAAAAATATTGCAACAAGTATGCGGTCAAGCCAAACAAATGTTCGAATTGTTCTAACGCAAAAACTGTGTCTTAATCTTCACCCTGAATTCCTCACTTCTCTGTTGGGAGGTGGCTGGCATGTTTCCTCTTGGGTCCTCTGGAATCACTGTTGGCCACTGTATTAGTAAGAGTACTTAAATCTTTCAAAGTTCTCTGTCTTTACGATGATGTTCTTGTATAAATTATTCTGATTCTGCTCACTTCACTCTGAATCAGTTCATATTAGTCTCTCAGTTTTCCCTGGTCTCTCTGAAACCATCTCTTTCATCATTTTTTACTGCACAACAGTACACAGTCAGCCCTTCCACATCACAACTTTCCCTATGATGGTTTCAATATATTGCAGATTGGCATAAGAAATTAAATGGAAATTTCTGGAGAGTTTTGTGGAAGCCACAGATGACAAGCAAAAGCTAGCAGATGACACAGAAGCTATAACCAAATAATTAACCCAAATTTTACAATAATGTATTGTAAACACCCTGTAAATAGAAAAGAAAAAATTCATTCTTCTTCTCTGGTATGAAGAAAGGGCCAAAAAATTTTATGTGGATTTTCCTGATCACAGGGTTCCATGCCCGTAACCCCTGCAATGTGGAAGGGATAACTATGTTTCATTAAATTTGAGAATCATAATTTGCTCAGTCATTTCATATTTGATAGCTATCTCCTTAGTTTCCAGTTCTTTGCCTACATATCAGCAATTTCATAATATATTCCACCTTCCATACACTGAACTCTTATTACTAAGAAAATAGTTAATAAAACCAACCTATAAAGTGACTCCAGTCCCTCAGGCTTACAGCCTAGGAGTCATGCTTGACTCCTCACTATCTCCCATTACCCCTTATCTAGTCTATTGCCAAGATTTGCCAATTTCACCCTGGCACCCTCTCTCCTCTGACACTGCCACCCACCATTCTGGTACAGGCTTGATCATTTCACACCTGGGTTATTGCCAAATCCTGCCAGTGAGTTTACCTGCTTCAAGTCTCTCCTTACTCCAATATATCCTATATTCAGCATCTAAAGTGCAAGCCTGACTGCGTCACCCCCTACTCTCATTCACCAAACTCCAGTGGCTCCCTATTGCCTTCATGATTAAATAGTGAGCCCTCTATTCATAGCCCTTCATAACCTACCCCCCTCTTCTCCCATTCTAGTCTTCTCACACTTTACTGTTTGTCATGGATGCTTTAATCCAGTGACTCTTGGATGTTCCATGAACATGGAACTCCATCTCTTGGCCCCAGGTATTTTGTCTGGCTGTTCTGCATGCCGGGAACACTCTTCCTCCTCACTTTCACCTAATGGCTTCCTTTAAGTCCACCTAAAATTCCAGTGCCTTCCCTCTTATTTTTACTCCATATTTATTTTGATTACAGCTTCTTTGTACATATTTGTTTGCTTGTCTCCCCCATTAGAGTGTGAGCTCCTTGAGGGCAGGGACTTTCTTTTGCTTCTTTTCACATCCCTAGTGCTTAGCACAGTGACCGACACATAGTAGGTGCTTTATTGACTGACAGCATAAGCAATATTTAGATCTTGGGCTTTCTTCTCTACCAAGAAGATTTATATTTCATTCAACATCTAAACAGTGCTTGGCATATAGTAGGTCCTTAATAAATACCTATTGATTGATTTGTTATTCCAGACCAAGATTAATCATTATAACTAATCTGAGTTCAGTTTCCTTTCAGTGTTTTTTGTTGTTGTTGTTTTTAGGCAATTGGGGTTAAGTGACTTGCCCAGGGTCACACAGCTAGTAAGTATTAAATGTTCATCTGAGGTCAGATTTGAACTCAGATCCTCCTCACTTCAGGGCCAGTGCTCTATCTACCGCACCACCTAGCTGCCCCTCAGTTTTGTTTACATCGTAGCATCGTGTTTATTATTCTCTTGACTGGGCTTGCCTTCTTGCATTGCAGTTCATACGAGTCTGAACTCCTCATGTTTGTCTTTTCTTTTGGTGTGATAATATTTCATTAACTTCATATACCTCAATGTGTTCAACCATTCCTCCCCCTTTGCTTCTGGTTTTTACTGCTATAAAAAGTGCTGCTGAAAATATTTTGATGCCTATGAGACCTTCTGTCTTGGGTTTTTCCATATGGAAGCTTTCAGAAATCAAACATTTAGCTTCTCCTAACAGAATTTAATATGAATGGAACCTGTAAATTTTCAAAGTCAATCTCACCTCCAAGTTGTGTCTCTTGTTACTGAATAATTGGCTACTCTCTAATGATTCGATCAGCAGATTTTTTACTTAAAGTGATTAATGAGAAATCAGTATCTCCCCCACCCTTGTAAATGTATTAGGATGATGGTATCTTTAATCACAATTTTATTGCTGTTTTCTATGTATATTTTTTCCTCATCTTATAAGAAAAGCTCTTAGGGCAAGTCTGAATCTTGGGAGAAGCTAAATTGGTGTGATTCCTGTCCTCTATAAATAGTTACCCAGTTGGAAATGTCTTAAAGTGTTTGCTTTTTAGTACTTACAAAATTTTCCTTTCCTTTTATATCACAGACTACTCTATGTCTATGTTAATGAAAAAGACCACCTAATTCTCTACATAACAGTAGCAGCTGAGGAGTTCTGTGGAGAGAGTGTTAGACTTGGAGCCAATAAGACCTAAGTTCAAATATACTTTCTAGTTTTGTGGCCCTGGACAAGTCATTTACCTTCAGTTGACCAAAGGAAACCAGTTTCCTCACCTATAAAAACATTACTACAACTCTCTGGGGTATGTCTGAGGAAACTGAAGCTCAGACTTGGCCATAGTCACACAGCTAGTAATTAATAATAATGGAATTCAAATCCAGGTCTTCCTGAGTCCAAGTCCAGTGCTCTGTCTAGTATACCATGCTGCCTTTAGAATTGCGCAGTGGATAGATTGCCAGGCCTGGAGTCAGAACCACCTGAGTTCAAATCTGGTGTCAGATACTTTCTAGCTATGTGACCCTGGGCAAGTCACTTGACCCTGTTTGCATCAGTTTCCTCATCTGTAAAATGAGCTGGCAAAGGAAATGGCAAGCCACTCCAGTATCTTTGCTGAGAAAACCAGAAATGAGGTCATAGAGAGTTGGACAAGTTTGAAAATGACTGAACAATAAGACATAAACTCCTTAAAAACTAAAGTAAAACTCTATTTAACAATTGTTGATCAAATTTCACTACAATTATCACTTTTTTTTTTGGTGAGGCACTTGGGGTTAAGTGACTTGCCCAGAGTCACACAGCTATTGAGTGTTATGTGTCTGTGGTTGGATTTGAACTTAGGTCCTCCTGACTCCAGGGTCGGTGCTCTATCCACTGCACCATCTAGCTACGCCTAATTATCATTTTGTAGGGAACTTTTTTGTTTTTATATTTTCATTTTGTTCTAGATGTCCAAGTTGCAGTTCATGGACTAATTATAACCCATTTAACCCTTCAGGTGATATCTATCTTAGGTATTTGGCCAACAAAAAAATCTACCCAATTAATTGACTCCCAGAAAATATCAGGTCAGTAGGGCTTATTCATTACCTGTCTCCTGCTACTGTTGTATAACTGACTGCTGTGAGATGCTATGCTAGTAATCTTGGGTAATTATAATTGAAGTAGTAATTGTAGTGCAGTAGTAGTAGCATAATTGTAGTAATTATAATTGAAACTTAATGGAATTAATTTTTGGATTGGAACTGCAGTTTCATTAGTGTGGACAAGTCTTCAGGGTGGGAAATGCTTCAACCAGTGAAGACTGGACACTGGTTTATAATGTGTAATAGCCTTAATTGTTTGGTGGTACAGAGTTTAAGTGATTTGACTGTGGTTGCATACCTGGTGCATTTGAGACACAGCCTGAATCCAGCTTTTCCTGACTCTCAGCTAAGCACTTTATTCACTACACAATGCTGCCTCTCTTCAAGATGAGAAGGTGGGGGGCAGCTAGATGGCACAGTGGATAGAGTACCAGCCCTGGATTCAGAAAGATCTGAGTACAAATGTGGCCTCAGACACTTGACACTTACTAGCTGTGTGACCCTGGGCAAGTCACTTCACCCTATTGCCACACACACACACACACACACACACACACACAAAAAGGTGAAAAACGTGTTGGTTAAGGTGATTTCTGGGTTTTTTGCAGTCTCCTTGTTGTGGCAACTGCTTTACATAAATTAAACTTTGAATTATTGATTACCAGGGTCCCTAGCTTTGCCTTCTTCTATTTCCCAATTTTGGGTATTGACAGATTGCATTGTTTACATTTGTATGCAGCATCTTCTCATCATTATTCCTTCTAATTTGATGTCAGTCTTGGCCTTTGCTTTAAAGAAACAGTGATTTGATTGCATATATCTAGCTAACTCTGAGGACTCACACATCAGTTGCTTGTTTTTTTAATCAGTTAAGGTATACTCAGTTTCAATTTTTTGTGATGCTATTTCATGTTCACTATGTCCATCAAACTTCTGACTCTCTTCCTGAAAAAAAGGGTCTGAAGATACATGGTCCAGATTTCTGAGTTGTCTGTAAGCTCCTGACTTCTTTCTTTCAGAAATCCTAACCGTATTCTTTAGAAGTAGGGAGTATGTCCCTACTTGGACCTTGTGTTCTCTTTGGACAACATCTTCCATTAGACTGTGCATGAATTTCACATTTGTTCTTGTTGAGTTGCAGTCATATCTGACTCTTTGTGATCCTGTTTGAGGTTTTCTTGTCAGAGATACTGGAATGGTTTGCTGTTTCCTTCTCCAGTGCATTTTGCAGATGAGGAAACTGAGGTAAGTAACTTGCCCAAGGTCACACAGCTAGGAAGTGTCTGAGGACAGATGTGAACTCAGGAAGATGAGTTCCTGACTCCAAGCCCGGTGCTCTATCCACTGCACCACCCTGCTGCCTCTGCTTAGGTAGGTGCATTTGCAGCTCATAGAATTTAAAGGGAAGACAGAGTTTCATGGGACTGACACAAGCTAAATGTGAAGGGTTTGGATAACTGGAAAAAAGACAGGGAAGGGCAGCAACTGTGTCCTCAGCTCTGATATCCATTGGTAGCCAGGTATGGTACAACACAGTTATGTGCTAATGGTACAGACTTCAGTTGGGAAACCAGGCAAAATATCTACAGGAGACATTCAAGAGCAGGAAGGCAAGGCTAACAAAGATTAAGGGCTGAATAGTATGACCAAAGGGAATAGCTGTGTGATGGCCAGTGTCTGGTAGAGTGCATGCTTCAGCCAGTCAAGAGGAAAGTTGGGATCTTCTTGATGGTTTGCTGTTGTTTTGTTTTTGCTGTGATTTCATGTTTTGTTCTGATATCATGCAGCAAGGCCACCTCGTGGGAGGCCAAAGAATCCAAATAAAATGATGTAAAAGGTCTCACTAATATACTTGGTGTCTTCTCAGAGCTGGGGGTCTGGCCACAGCTGTATTTCTACCATACTTTTCACCATCCTCCCCTGTGCCCACCTTTGTATTAAAATAAACGGTTGTTAAAGTGGATCTTGATTTGGCTCAGAGGATCTCGTCCATTTTTGGAATTTCTCCACATTTTTGCTCCCCCTGCAGCATGGCTTGGTCTGTAAGATGCTATTATTATGCTTCTTGCTAATAGTCATCATGAACAAGGCAAGATGAGATGACCAAGTGTCCCAGGAGGTGAGGCACACAGCAATACCAAAGGTTTTGCCAATGTCTTTATTTGCCTTTCTGTTGAGAACCTCAGAGCCCTCCTTCTATTTGGCAGCAGCATCATTTTGTATTCCAGTCTCATGTAGCCAAGCCCACTGATGCTGACTAGTTCTTAGTATCATGGGATCACAGACTTGGAGTTGGAAGCAGCATCAGAGACTAGATAACCCAGGCAAGGCACAAAGAGGTTATGGGATTTATCCATGCTCACACAGACAGTAAGTAGGAAGCTGGGATTCAAGCCTAGGTCCGCTAACTGCAAACCTAGCCTTTTACCCATTATTCCATGCCTTCACATGGAAACATTCTCCCCCTCCCATTTTTTTCAGTTCTCTTTTATGCATTGTCTTCCCCCATTAGACTGTAAGCTCCTTGAAGGCAGGAACTTCATGCCTGTATTTGTATTCCCATTAGGTAGCACAGTGTCTGGGACACAGTAAGTGCTTAATCAATGCTTGTTGCCCGCCTTTCTGCTTTCTCCCAATACCTTGTTGATTCACTAGCAACTGGACAAAGGCTTTTCACTTAGAGTACCAACGTTTAAGTTAATGGACACAGACTATTTAAAAACTGTGTGATTCTCAGCACCTCTATTCTCCCTTTCCACTTCTCCACTGCAATTGCTGAGGAAATAGAATGCTTAAAGACCATATTTTGTTTTTCTTTGCTTCATAGCTTATCATGGCCAAAGAATTTACCACCTAGTGGCCAACCTACTGATGAGAACTCTTTCTGTAATTACCTGTTTTGGTCCTCAGACAGCAGACTCAGTCTGTTCTAGATAACTTGAAAGTCTTTTCAACATGATAGAACCTGTGAGAGTTTGTGTTCTACTGCTCTTTGAGAACATAGGTTCACCTCCATGACCTGATGAGACACTGAAGGAGGGCCCTGCAGAAGCACACCAATCTTAAACTGGTAGAAACAGAGCTGGGGGGTGGGGTGGGGGGCAGTGCAGAGAAATGTTAAAAGTGACTAAATTTAATTATGAGTCAAGGAAGCATCTTGGTGAAAATATCTTTCACTGTAATTCAACACTTTTGGCCTTATGTTTTTCCTTTTAAAATATTAAAACAAATAGATTTCATACATTTCTACAACATATTCTCCCTTCTATGGTTGGGGTGAGGTAGAGAGGGGAAAGGAAGCTTGTTTGGCAAGGTTCCAAAAAGACACTTGGAAAAAGCTGATGCAAATTTGGAGGAGTGGATTATAATTCACAAGCAGTAGCCTAGGCTATTCATCCTTTTTGACTTAGGACACAACTGTCAGGCAAAGGAAGTTATAAATTCCCCTTTACATTAACAGCCACTTTTAATTAATACTGATGGGCCACACCAGCCATATGGGTAGCTGATATGGTTCAGATTTGGGTCTTAGAGATGGATCATAAAGGTTACAAATGAAGGACAGCTTCAAGACAGAGTAGCCAACATTTGAGATTGGCTTGGTAGTTGGTGATTTATAGCATCTGCTCAATAGTTTTGGCTTCAGGTTTTTGATACCACTACTACAACTAGTATTTCTTCTTCTTCTTCTTCTTCTTCTTCTTCTTCTTCTTCTTCTTCTTCTTCTTCTTCTTCTTCTTCTTCTTCTTCTTCTTCTTCTTCCTCTTCTTCCTCTTCTTCCTCTTCTTCCTCTTCTTCCTCTTCTTCTTCTTCTCTTCTTCTTCTTCTTCTTCTTCTTCTTCTTCTTCTTCCACCACCACCTAGCTAGCTAGCTAACTCTAAGGTTTTCAAAGCACTTCACATATATCATCTCATTTGATCATTAGAACAACCCTAGAAACTGAGGATAACGGAGGGTAAGTGACTTGTCAAGGCTCACACCACTAATTAGTGTTGGAGATAAGATTTTAACTCAGGTCTTTTTTTTTTTAGTCAATTGGGGTTCAGTGACTTGCTCAGGGTCACACAGCTAGTAAGTGTCAAGTGTTTAGTCTGAGGCCAGATTTGAACTCAGGTCCTCCTGACTTCAGGGCTGATGTTCTGTCCACTGTACCACCTAGCTCAGGTCTTTTCAATTCAAACATTCTGTCCACTGTGCCACTTAGTGGCCTCAAGCTAGGCCTCTCTACACTCCCTCCCCCTCAAAAAAAAAGGTCAACTTCAGAGAGCAGAAGCCTAAATTTAAATAAACTTGCCAAATTTCCCATAAAGAATTTTAGCGCATATATTCCCCTTCCTGACAACCATAAGATTTACCTTTGGCCACTGGGATATGTTTATGTGTAGAGAATGAGATTTTTTAAATGGCCCTGGAGGTCAGTCAAAATACTGGGCAACCCTGTGTCATGCAACATTTTTTAGTCCCCTGTGAATGGTCTCACCAAACAGAATTAATCCAAATGGCAAGAATATTTTAACTAAAAATGACCTTAATTCAGAGCCATAATTATATTGGGACATGCATAGCTGTTGCTCACTTGGGGAAAGCAGGCTCCAACTAAAACTATGATTCCCCCAATCCACTCATATATGTATATATATATATATATATATATATATATATATATATGTATATATATATACATATATATATACATATATATATATATATATATATATATATATATAATATATATATATATATTTGGAAAAAAGTAATGCTTTGTTATGTTACTCCCAGGGGATGCCAAAATATGAGTCCACCATATTTGAGAATATCAGTCTGAATGGAATGTGATTTCTTCTAGGCCTTGTCCCATTGAGTCAGACTGCAGTATGGTGGATATGGTAGTACAACAAGGTCCTACCTGCATTAAATACCTTTCTTCCTACATTTCCTGAACCTCCTACTGTTAGAACCTTTATTCAGAGTTAAACAAAGGTGAAACACCTGGTTGCCGGAACACCAATGCTAAAGCACATCTTACCCAGAAGGATGGACAGCTCTCTTCCTCCAATTTCTGTTGAAGTCCCTACCTTCCTTCTAGGTCCTCCTAAGGTACTTCTACCTCTCCCTCCTCCAATTTCTCATACAATTTGGCCTGGACGACTCCTTTGCTCTCATCTGACTCACTCTCATGTCATCGTCATCTGTGTACATAACTTTCAAAACCCTTGTTGGATTGTAAACTTCATGAAACTCCAGACACAAGCTTCTCATGTTTTCTCTATCTTTGCATTCCCCAATGCCTTGCATCTAACAGACATTTAATAGATGTTTGTTGAATTTAGTTGAACTGAATAGAAAGGTAGGCCTTTTTAAATTAGAACATTATTGTGGGTTATTTTATCAGACTAGTTGTCACTTTGGAAGTCACAGAAAGCCTGTTCTCTGGCAGGAGGAGATATAGGATGGCTCATTTCCAGTGCATGAGACACTGACTAAGAAAGCTAGGATATTGGGGAAGTGGGGAATAGAGAGGGGTGATGGCCAGGTCAGGGGAAGGGGAACCACAAATAGGGAATAGCATAAAAAAGGGAGAAGGCCCAGGACAGAGCATTGAAGGTGAGCTGCTTTCTACAACTCAGAAGTATGGTCTTTATCTTTTTTTTTTTATAAGAAAAACCAAAGGAGCAAAGACATAGAGTTTTCTCTCAATAAAATTGAAGTGCCTAAATTAGAATGCATGGTGGGAAAGTTGAGCTTTGCCTCTTACTGTGGGGTTTCTGCCTCTACAGTTAATTGGCTGCACCTGAAATTGCCCACCGTTTTAATTTGTCTCCAGAAGGGGCCAACTTCTTGAATAGTGAAACAACTGCATGAAGGTGCAATTGAGAGAAGAAAACAGAGGAAGAAAAGATTCAGCAAAATATTTTAAAGCCAGCAATGAACACTGGACAAGAACTGTGCCTGTGATTTCACTAGCAACTGGAACTCCCAGATGAGAACATTCCCCTCACAAACGCACCTTCTTTGAAATTTATTGCCTAGAGCACCAAGAGATTAAACGATTTAAGATTAAGTGACTTGCCCAGGGTCCTACAATCAGTATGGGTCAGAGATAGGCTTTGAACTCAGGTCATCCTGGTTCTAAGGCCAGCTATCTATCTTACATTAAAAGTTGCATATGGCTATTACAAATAGCCATAGCTCTCCTCCACTGACCTTCCTACTCAATAATGGCCTTCCCCCTCAGACTTTATCTACCACTTTATTTTAACTCTCTAATGCATATGTTATGCAATATTGTGCATTATAGTTATTTCTACTTGTGTCCCATTCTCCTAAAAGACTATAAGCTTAATGAAGGCAAGAACTTATCTAAACTTTTAAAAGTAGTTTGTATACTATAGATAAGTAATAAACATTTCTTAACTGATCGGTGTTACACTGCATTTATTTTCCCCCCAGAATCACTTTATAGTTTAATATTCCTGAAAATAGTTACATGCATTTAACTTAAAAGGACCATACTTTAGGCAAAGCAGCTGTGTCCACTTGCTTTCTTTATAAAATTATGTCCCTGGTTATGGATTTGCTACAGGGAATATGTATGAACTCAGAGTGTTTATTGAAAATAAATGAAATAAAAGTGTTTTAATAAAAGTCCTTTTCAGCATGGCTGCAGCAGGAAAAGCCAATTTAACATCTTGGCAGCAAAAGGTACCTTCTAAAGAAGCTTGGAAAGTATTTCCGAGTACGTGGTTTAATCTATTCATTACCTCGAAGCAGATCTGTTGTTGTTTGGCCTTCGTGTTCAAAGAGGACCAATGATATCACAATGTTGTGGTCAAGGTATAGTGGGTTCTCCTGCGGCTGATGACTCCAATAGGAGCTTGGAAGGCTCTGCCATAGGTCGGGCACAAATAGTCCATTTGAACATCTGGAGTGTAGATGTCACTAGATTTGTGCATCTCACACATTCTTTGTGCTACTGACAAGGCAGCGCTGGACACATATTGTTAGCCTGAATTTAGAGACAGGATCTGACTTTCCAGATCAATTAAAGGTGGACACAGTTTGGGGGGGTGGGGGGTGGGGAGCACAGGCTAGGATCTAGATCCAAAGTTTATTTCACTGCTCTAATCACTATATCAGATGTATCAAAAATATAACCAAAATACCACAGACACACACACACACACACACACACACACACACACTCAAACACATGAGACATAGAATAACAAATGTAACCTGCAAAGGGATCCTGCTTGGTCGGTGCTCTAGGAGGCATTATGGTTCATAAGATCATTGAATTTACAGATTGGAGATCACAAAATTGTACCTCTTTCATTTTGTTGTTGTTGTTCAGTCACATCCGACTCTGTGTGACCCCATAGACTTTGTCCATGGGGTTTTTCTTGGCAAAGACACTGGAAGGGCTCCTTCTCCAGTGTGTCCCCATTTTGCAAACAACTAAGAGTTAAGTGATTTGCCTAGCGTCATACAACTAGTAAGTTTCTGAGGTCGGATTTGAACTCAGATCTTTCTGACTCCATTTCATGTTCTATACCAGCAAACCGAGACCCAGAGAGGTGTGGGTACATAAGTGGTAAGGAGGGGTGGCATTTGAGTTCAAGTCTTGCTGCTCTAGAAGCAGCTAGGTAGTACAGTGGGTAAAGTGGTAGATGTGGAGTCAGGAAGACCTGAATTCAAATCCTGCCTCAGATACTAGTTAAGCAATTCACTTAATTTTTTTTAAGCCTCACTTTCCTCATCTGCAAAATAGAGATAATGATAATAGCTCTTACTTCCCAGGTTTCTTGTGAAAAACAAATAAAATAATATACGTAAAGTATCTAGCAAACCTCAAATAAATGCCAGCTATTATTGTTGTTGTTGCTATTGTCATACTTTATTGTATCGCTCTCTATTGCAATTAGAGACCCCTAAAGAAACCTGCTTTGGTATGAGAAGCATTGTGCACCTGCTAAGTTTTATTCACACATACCTAAAAGGCTGCTTAATATCAGGGTAAAAGGCAGATAGTTCCTATTTGGGGAGCTGAATCTCATCTCTGTCACTTTCCACCTGTGGACTCTTGGGCAAGTCAGGTAACCCCTCTGGGCCTCAGTTTCCTTGTGTGTAAAATGAGAGGGGTTGGACTATGTGATCCGGAAAGACCCTTGACTTTCTGATGACTAGGCTCCTGTGACCCTAGTTATATAATTGCATGCTCTCATCTAGCTGTTCCAGATGTTGAGACATCACTCCCAGCATTCTATCCTCAATGTCATTCCTGCCCTATTTCCTTATGCCTGGCTTGAAGTCTGAATGCCAACCTGTACCTGTGACTCTGCTTCTGCCCATATCCTCTTATTCAGGTGGGACCTTCTCTTCATATTCTCTAAATATGCTTCCAAATTTGCCTTCCTACCTAGCTTAGGCATCTCCCAATCATTATCTCCTAGTTAGTATATTCCAATTATTAGAATAGGGCTGTAGTGGATAGAATGTAGCAGACGTGGAAGAGACTCACGTATGAGATGGACCCAGCAGGGCAGGTCTCAGCAACAAGCATTAAAAGGAAGCCTAAGTCCATAGTCAGGTCAAGATCAGAAGAGGACATAGATCACTGTCTCTGTGGGTGGCTACATGTTGCCTCCGGAGAAATGATATGGTACAGGTGGGGCAATGTTAAATAGAATGGCCATGTGGTTATTTCCAATAACCAAAACTTCTTGGATAAAATCCAAGCCGATGACCATTCTTCTAGATTGTATGCTATTCAGTGAGGCTATTGTTTAAATACAACCTTTCTAATTCTGCAGATACCTGACATCTCCCCTAAAAATGAATTCTTACTTTAAAAAAAAAGCAAACGAAAACAGCACAAAAAATTTCTCTTCCTGTAGGCTGCTATCAAGAACTATGCTCCGTTTCATACTGGAGGAGTCCTTGTTAGCTGTGTCTGATAATATTCTTTCCATTTCAGATCTGCTTAATTAGATTTGATGGTTGGCTTGATAAAAAAAAAAAGTTCTTTCTCAAAATGGCAACTCATTTTCTGACTATAACTTTAGACTTCATAATAATGTTAAATTTCAGTCTTCAGAACATCCCTGCTATTAGTCAAATGTCTAAAAAAAATTTCTCTTAAGCAAGACCTATTCCTCTCTCATGGTTCCAATTTTTACTCATTTGGGAAGAGGAAAGAAAGTGCCCCAAATACAGGACCAAAAAACTATTTATCTTTATGGGCCCGGCACCTGGCATGCACTTGATTATTGTTAGTTGAATTGAATTGAAAATGGGAAATTAATTGAAAATGTGAACCTTGGTAGTAGTTATAATATTAATATGCGTATTTGAATGCTTTCATGCAACAAACTCCCTCCCCCCATGCCCTGCTCCAAATTATATAGTAGGAAATACAGCAACTCCTAGGCAGAAGGTAATAATCATTTGGTGACAGCAACAGCATGCAGCTGTTTTTAGGAAGAGAAAGGGGGAAAAAAATAACCTCTTCGGCCAACTCTGTGGAAACCATGGGGAAGTATTTGATGGGTTCCTATGGAGACAGGCAAGATTCCTGGGTCCTCAACTGCTAATAACCTACTTTGGGACCATGGAAAAATCCTTTCACCTCCCACTGGCCAAGACCTCACAGCTAGAGAGTAGAGTATACTTAAGGAGTTGTTTGGATAAGACAGACAGAAAACTCTGGCTCTGCCTGAGTTATTCCAATAATTCCAGTCTAACTTCCATGATTTTTGGCTTGAATTATTGGAGCAATTACAGAATTATAGTAGATTGGAGCTGGGAACTTAAAGAATAACTAGTCTAAGCCTCTCATAAAAGGAAATCAAGCTCCTGAAAAGTAAAATGACTTACCCTAGAGTACACAGCTAGTGAGTGTCAGGAAGAGCTGGATCTCAAACTCAGATCTTCAGACTCCAAGTCCTTATTATACAACGCATTTTTCCCTACCAGGAAAAACAACAACAAACAAAAAACAGCAGAAAGAAAGTCAGTTGAGGAAGTGCTAGACATCGACATTCATGAAATCAGATGGTTTAACTGGTATTTAATCAGAGTCCAAAGCTGAAGGACTCTGCTAGAGCTCGAGGAGCCCAAAATCAGGGAATGCTACCAAGGGAAAAGCTGCTTCCTGGAAGTTTTAGTCTTTTTATTCCAGAGAAATGTGTACCCTCTCTCCATGATGCTCTGCTCCTGGGCCAGAACCTACATCCTAATGACCACCATGCTATGGCTCTTCCAAAGAACAGTCATGTCATGAATCCTTGCTGAAGGTTTCACCAGCTCTGGTCTTAGAAATTATAATTCACTTGCCCTATATTCCTTTCTCTTGTGGTTGGTTTTCATGAAATAAATTCATTAGCCATTTATTACAACTGGTGCTGCCCTTTAGGGGAGGTTCAGCTTCTCCATTTTTGTTCTGGACTGGCCTCTGAAGAGTAACCATGGAGGTCCTAGGTTGCTATTCTCCTTGAGCCTGAGTCTCCCATGCTGCTCTCTGCAGATCCAATTCTTCTGTCTTGTTTAAAAGCCTTGCCTCCTGTTGGGCTTTTTGCTAGGTTTCTGATTCTAGGTCACAGTTGGCAGAATTAAGATCATAATAATAGCTCAGATGTAGATAGAGCACTTTTAGGTTTGCAAAGCACTTTACAGGCATCTCATTTTATCATTACAATCATCCTATGAAGGAGATGCTATTATTTACCTTTGTTTTATAGATGAGGAAACTGAGGCTAAGATGTTAAGTGACTTGCCCAGGGTCACAATGCTAGTGTCTAAGGAAGGATTCAGGTCTCCCTGACTGTAATTCCAGTATTTTCTGTGTTATACCATGATGCCCCAGGGTCCTTTATCTATCATTTCTTGGCTCATCCTGGTGGGAAGAGGTGACCCCTTCTAGAATACAAGTTTGAAACAGAGAAATAATACATGAAGAAAGAATGAAAGAGAGGTCATTCTTCCCTGCCCAAAACGGAATCACAAAGACTTAGAGTGGGAAATAATAGGTGAGGTAACACTCTCATAGAAACCATAAGGATAATGATGGGTAAAACTGAACTTAAAAAATTTAATGACAATTTTCTTCGTGCTAAATACTACTGAATCTCTAAAGCATTTGATTTTTGTTTGGAAGCTACAAACGGATAACATCAAAATTTTTGAGTAAAGTAGATTGAGTAAGGACATGTAAGTAGTGTAGTGCACTACATTACAAACATTACACTCCAAAGTATTAAAACGAAGTAAACAGTATACATTATCTTTTTTAAAATAATTTTTAATTTAACTTTTAAATAAGTTTTAAATAAGTTTAAATAATGCCTTCCATTTCTTACATTGTCAGAGTTACCCTGTGTCCCTCTCCCTCCCAGAGAACTATCTCATAAAACAAATAATATTTAGAAGAGAGGAAAAAAAAGTGCCACTGATCGATACATTGAAAAAGTCCTAAAACATATGCAATTTGTAACACCTGTGAACCTCCCACCCCCAGGAAGGAGTTCCTTGGGGGTGTCTGCTCATATCTTTTCATTTGAATTCTGCTTGATCTTTATAATTATGTTACATTAACTTTTGATTTTTTTTGCAGGTAGTTCTTTCTATTTACATTGTTGCAGTTACTGTGCAGGGGCAGCAAGGTGGCACAGTGGATAGACTGCTGGGTTTGGAGTCAGGAGAACCTGAATCTAAATGTGGCCTCAGACTCTTCCTAGCTGTGTGACCCTGGGCAAGTCACTTCACCCTGTTTGCCTCAGTTTCCTCATCTGTAAAATGAGCCGGAGAAGGAAATAGCCTTTGCCAAGAAAAACCCATATGGGGTTACGAAGAGTGGGACATGACTGAACAACAAGAGTTATTGTGTATATCGATTTCTTGGATCTGCTTTCTTTACTTGGCATCAATTTATGCAGAATATCAGAAGATGTTAAACAGTATACTTGCTCTAAGATAAATTTTCGGTTCAATAGAACCAGTTGCTATTGAATACAGGTGGAATAAGGGCATTATTCAATAGTGCCAATCCTCATTCATCAAACTGTGTATCCTAGAGAAAACTAATTAAGATATGTAAACATGTGGTTATCTCATGGTGTAAAAGAGAAATCACTCTTTGCATATCATGCAGACATGGAGAGAATTATAACTTTCTTGCTACTGGTATAAGCAAATTGGAACATTGCTTTGATCAATGAGTCTGCTAAGATGCCCTGCTAAGTAAGTGAGTAGAGGTAACACTTATAAATGCTCTCTTCAAGAGTATGTAGAATCAGAGCTCAAATCCCAAATAGTCAATCCTCAATAGCTCTCCAGAAAAAGTATTATTTCTATGCCCTTATAATAAGAAATGGGGGAGGAACCCTGCTACTAGATAAGGGGCCTAAAATTAAGTGCCTTATTAGTCACTAAGGTTCTTTCCCCCCTATTATCAGAACCAATACAGACAATAAATGAATTTTCGATGTTCATCTGACAGTTGAATTTATTCTGACACTCTTGATCTGAATGAAAATCTTTAAGTCTCTGGTCTCAAAACTCTGTAAAAGTTTGGAGAGCTGGCAGCCTTCTGTTTTCCTATTAGTCCCCCAGGACATTACAGTGAGTTGAAAAATCTACTTTTTGTATCCTTCTCTTCCATTGGGGTTCAACTTCTTATCCCTGAAGTGGTTACTTTCTCCGCTTCCATCCTGCGTCTTATTTTCCCTTGTTTGGCTTCAGACATAATTGGGATCCTCATGGGGATATTTGGTTATTCTGAAGTGTGTTTTGGTGGGACCTCAGAGCTGCATTCTTGAAGCTTTGTTAAAGATCCAAGAAGCCTATTTCTTTTTTCACCTGTGTCAGGAAACCAGTGAAATAGAGTGGACACTGAATAATTTACGATATCTTTTTAAGGAAAAAACTAAGTAAATATTTCATGCCCTGTAAATAATACATATCTATATTTAGAAGAGTACAATAAATACTTGATAGACTCTTGGGCCATTGGAATATCTATCTATCTATACACACATACACATATATATTACACTTGAATATTTCAAGATCTCTGATTTCATTGGATGGAGGCTCCCTCTGGTGACCCACATCTCAACATGTACCCCATGGCTTGGAATATGAATGGTGTTCACAAGCTTCCATGGCCTCCAAATTTGTCATATCCTTGTGTATGTTTTATTCTAGTTTAAAGCATTTTAAAACAACTGATTGCAACCTAATGCCTTCTACTACATTGTGAGTTCTTCCTTGAGAAAGGGCAGGTGGACCAGTGTCCTGGAACTGATTTGGAGACTGGGTTTGTAAATGAGCCTCTCAGGAATAAGTGTGGAGGATTACATTACTGACTGCCAGTGGGTCATGGAAAATGGGATAAAGAAACTGCCACAGGTAGAGATTAGAGCAGCTTGAACTGGCATCTCGGTATGCCCATAATCGAACATCTCTGAGTGATTTCACTGTTTCCTTTGACTTCTTCACACCCATTAAAAATGAAATTGACATGATCATACGCTAGGATTAAGAATCTGCCTCTCTACTGAAAGTTCTTTCTTCTTGAAGGCTGGAACAGCTATTGCAGGCAAAGTCAGATATAATTATGCCAGTTCAATTTGTAGCAAGTCACATACACATGTTTTGTACATTGTGACCAATGTTTCTACTTACATGATATACATGACACACTATGGACTAGAGTGAATGCTTAGCATACAATCAATCAATCAAGAGAAGCATTTTATGAATCAGAATGCTGCTATTGGGGACATCAAGGCTGTAGATAAAATTGTTCGGGTGCCTTCTCACCGTTTTTTCTAAGACTGTCCTTCTTGTCATAGAATCACAGAAATTCAGAAGTGGAAGGGATTTAAGGGACCAGGCAGACAAACAAGATGTACCTGAGCACAAATCATGTCTATAGCAACTTCAGTTACTGGTCCTCTAGCCTTTGTTTGAAGACAAGGGAAAAAAAAGAGGACACATTGCCTTCAAAAGCATCACGTTTCAATGAACTTTCATCTGTCTCTCTATAATTCTCACCTATTTTCCCCAGTTCTAACTTCTGTGATCAAATTTAATTTCTCTTCCACCTGAAAGCCCTTCAAATGTTGGAAACTAGCTTTCATGTCTAACCTAATTCTTCTCTTCTTCTTCAAGCTGAATGTCCCCAGTTTCTTCAGTCTATTCTTATTTGATATTTGCCCAATGCTCTCACCATCTTAGTTGTCTTTCTCTGGATGTACTCTAGTTTATCACTGTCATTCCTAAAATGTGGTGCTCAGAACTGGACATTTATACCGTAGATGTGGTCTGACTAGGGCACTGTAGAAGGGCACAGTCTTTTCCCTCATTCTGGACACCAGGTCTCTTGGAATGCAAACTATGGCTGCATTAGCATTATGCCCTGCGTACTGCACCACTGATTCATTCTGAATTTGGAGTAAGAAAGAACCCCCTGACCTTTTTCGTGAAAATGATTGTTTAGCCACTCACCTTTATCTCCATCAAATACTTGTGATTTTTTTTTTCATTCAAATTTGGGGCTTCACATTTATTACTATTAAAATTTGTCTTATTAGAATCAATCTATTGTTCTATCCAGTCAAGATCTTTTTAGACCCTGATTCTGTTACTCAGCATGTTTTCTGTCCTCAATTTTCTGTTATCTGCCAATTGTTAAGCATGCCATTTATTCTTCTATTGATAAAAATGTTAAAAAGCACAGGTCCAACTAGAGAACCATGGAGCACTCCACTAGAGGAAACTCAGGAAAACAGAGGGTTAGTTAAATGATTTGCACAGGGTCACACAATTAGTGAGTGTCTGAGGCCAGATTTGAACTCAGAAAGATAAGTCTTCTTGATCCCAGGCTCAGCACTCTATCCACTGTGCCACCTAGCTGCCCCTCCAAGTTAACTAGATGTTAGGAAATCTGATGATCAGAATTATGATGATCTGATTCTGAGGAACTGATGGACTTAACTTTCTCAGGATCATTTGTATTTTTTTTAAAGGGGTTTATTAACAAAACTGAATCTTGATTTTTAAATATATTGGAGGAAGAGAATGGTCTATAGCAACCTTTTCTCAACATCACACCATGTCCCTCACTCTTTAAAAAAAGGACAATGGGTCCAGAAAAACTCTGTAAAGACAATAAGATGCCATTTTTCCCCAAAGAGAGCAACTGCTTTCATGGAACAGGGTTGCCCCAAGCCAAAACATTTCAAAATAGAAAAACTTTGTTTTTTCTACCTTTCACCTCCCTTGCTGAGCCTCTGTTTAGGACCACATGCAAGAATGTTGCTCTGTTGAGCCCTCAGAAGTAGTTACAAGCACCTATAAAAATGTAAATAGTACAGGGAGGGAGAAAGAGTAGTACTTCCAGATGGGTGCCAGATATTTTCCTCTGCCTCAGTGTGGTTATAGTTGTACCCCTCTCTCACTATCACCCCCTTTTATTCTTTGAGCAGAAAGGAATACTTGTTATATCTGTGTTCCTCGGATCCGTATACAAAGCATGAAGGTTTTCATGTGACCAAATATAATCAAGTAGATAAATGGCAAAACCTTTCTGGACCCTTAAATGTCAAAAAGCAAAGCAATTTTTAAGTGACTATAGTTTTTAGATTGATAATAGCTGATCAGAAAGTTTGAATGACAATTTATGCTTTTCTTACAGGTTGTTACTTATATTAACTCTTTCCATTAAAAATAACAGGTGATGAATGAGAGCTCTGAATAGGAAAGTATGGTGATTACTAACAAAAGCCTATTGTCTCCCGGATCTAATACAAGCTTCTTTGTTTAGCTTTTTTTTTTAAGGCCATTCACAGCCTGACCCCCAACCTGTATTTCTGACCTCCATAAACATCCCCCTGCACTTTATGATGAGGCCACGCTGGCCATCTCTGTTCCTCGTATACCATATTCCATCTCCCATCTCCATGCCTGGAATGCACTCTCTCCTTACCTTGTTCGACCAAATCCTTCCATTTTTTCAAGACCCAGCTCAAACACCCTTAATAGGTGGTCTTTCCTGATCCCCAAAGTACTAGTGCCCTCCTTTCAAACTGGCTTACATTTAACTCTCTTTCATTTGTTCACCTTATATTTAGTCTACATATGCTTATACAGGGCAGCTAGGTGGCACAGTGGCTAGAGCATTGGGCTTAGAATCAGAAAGACCTATCTTTATGAGTTCAAATACAGCCTCAGACACTTACTAGTTATGTGATCCTGGGCAAGTCACTTGACTATTGACCTCAGTTTCCTCAGCTTTCAAATGAGCTGGAGAAGGAAATAGTGAACCACTCTAGAATCTTTGCCAAGAAAACCCCGAGTGGGTTCACCAAGAATCAGACAAGACTGACCAACAAATACTTACATAGGTACTCATGTCTCCCATTAGAACTAAAGTGCCTAGAGAATAGGAATTGTTTCATTTTCTGTCTTTATATTCCCAGTGCCTGGCACTGTGTCTGGCATGTAGAAGACACTTAATAACCATATCAAGAGATTATAGATTATAGATCTAAGGAAGGAACCTTAGAAACTATTTTCTTTCCTTTTTTTTTTTTTGGTGAGGCAATTGGGGTTAAGTGACTTGCCCAGGGTCACACAGCTAGTAAGTGTCAAGTGTCTGAGTCTGGATTTGAACTCAGGTCCTAGGGACTCCAAAGCCAGAGCTCTATCCACTGCGCCACCTAGCTGCCCCAAAGCCATTTTATTTTCAAATGAGGAAACTGAAGCAAGAGAGATTAAAAGACTAAATTAAAGTCACATAGGTAATAGATGGCAGAGCCAGGATCCAAACTCCGGTTCTCTGGCTCCAAATCCATTAAACTTTCCACAGTACCATACAACTAGATAAGCCATAAAAATATTGGTTCAACATATGAATATGCAGCGTTTTCTGTTTTCAATTAAATTAAATTAAAATTTAAGAATGTGGAGGGAATGCTATGGACAAGGAGCTCTATATGCATTCAATTTTTTTACTTCTTCCTTTTACTGTGCTTTCTCCTACTGACTTTAGTGATAGAAGTTTCCATTCACATCTAGACTATAATAAGCAGCCTTTATGATGGCCATTGGCTTTTTTCAGATAAAAATAAGTAGTTCTATTATTTACAAGAAAAAATACATGTTTGGCCCTATACTGCAAATAGTATAGAGCAGTTGCCTCAAAATAAAATTTCATGTTTCTTTTAAGTTTATATTTCTAATCAATTTGTGCTAGTAGTTGATTTTTTTTGTCTTTACAAAGACCTACTAATTCTATTCATATTAGTTTAAACAGGTCAAGAAGTTGTGTGATATAACTTAAGGGCAGAGCTGCCAATAGCCCATAGCTGCCTGGCTCCTCTTGTCCTCCACTTCCACCCCTGGGTTAATATGTGTGAGCAGTGGGGAAAATATTATTTGTGAACATAGTTGGCAAAATATCTTTTAAATGATTTTCCTTAACCTTGGAGTATAAGATCATAGTGTAGAGTTACCAGCAGGAGAAATGTACTAAAAAACAATGTAGTGTAATGACTAGTATTTACACAGGAAACTAGGTGGCTTGATGGATAAAGCACTAGACCTAGAGTCAGGACAACCTAAGTTCAAATCTGCCCATAGACACTTACTAGCTGTGTGACCCTGGGCAAGTCACTTAACCCTGGTTGCCTCAGTTTCCTCATCTGGAAATGGCAAACCATTCCAGTATCTCTGCCAAGAAAACCCCAAATGGAGTCACAAAGAGTCAGACATTACTGAACAACAACAAAAGTATTTATATAGTGCTTTAGAATTATCTTATCTAATCCTCATAGTAAAACTCAGAAGTAGTTACCATTATTAGCCCCATTTTACCAATACGGAAACTGAGGCTAAGATATATTATGGAGAGAGCTTCGAATTCTGAATCATAAGACTTTGGTTAGAATCCCAGCTCTGACATTTACAACCTATTCCTCATTTTCCTCATTTGTTAAATCAGGACTTTGGGTTAGGTCATTTCTGAAGTTCCATTCAGCTCTGGCATCCTATGACCATATTAATTCTGAATTGATGGAGAGAAAATATTTTGCCTTGAATACTGTTTTTGTTAAGCCAGTATGGACACAAGCCTGCCACTAATTCTGAAACATACCCATCTTAGTGGACATATGAGTGAGTAGGAAAGAATAGTGTTTTAGCTGAGTTCATTACTTTGAGCTATAGAAATCTGACTCTCCCTGTTTCTTTTCAGCCATAATAGGAATACTAATGTTGAGCTGTAAAAATTCAGGATATGCAGGAGCTCAAGACTGCTAATTATAACCAGTCCATAAACTATAGATGAAAGTTTTAAGTATTTTGATATTTTTCCACTCTGGTTCACCGTTTGGTCATTTTTGGAAATCTATTTTTATATGAAGTTGCAAGAACCACGTAGTTTATTAACAGACCCACACTGCCTAACGAGTCTAGAATTGCAGACCTAGGATCATTCTGCGTGCTATGACTGAGATTTCTATGTGACCTGGGGAATGTCTCACAGGCTTTCACTGCCACGGTTACTACTCTTCTAAACTCAGGGTAGTCATAACCTGTCATTTGATGGTAAAAGAAGATTAAATTGAAATGTTTGTAAAATGCTTTGAGCCCTTTGACCATGGGGTCAGGAGTTTCAGATTTTTATACTAAGGGCACCTAGGTGGTGCAGAAGATAAAGTACCAGACCTGGAGTCAGGAAGATGAATGAGTCTTCCTGCGTTCAAATCTGTCCTCAGATGATTGCTACCTGTGTGACCCCGGGCAAGTCACTTAACCCTGTTTGCCTCAGTTTCCTCATCTGTAAAATGAAATAGAGAAGGATATGGCAAACCACTCTAGTAACTTTGCTAAGAACACCACAAATGGGGTCACAGAGAGTCAGATACAACTGAACAACAGCTACAACAACATAGCAAGAATAGTTTATAACACTGTCCCTAGTTCTGGTGACTTTCGAAACTGTTTTATGATATACTTAGTTATAGATGTATAACTTTAGATTTATATTTCAAATGATTCCTTATATTGATCATAAGGTCTCAAAATGGAGAATCCTCATCGCGGACTTTTATATATGTATATGTGCGTATGTATATAAGTGTACATGTCTACATATGTGCATACACACAAAACACGCATGTACACAACCCATAATACATTGTCCTAGATATCTTAGTACAATTTCAAGCTTTTAATATCAGAAAATTACACTATGATTGTGAGTCACCCTGTATGTGCACATATGTGTATATGAGCTCAAATCTATACACAATTGAGCCAGTTAAAATAATATATCTGGGGGCAGCTAGGTGGCACAGTGAATAGAGGTCTGGCCTTGGAGTCAGGAGGATCTGAGTTCAAATCTGGCCTTAGACACGTGACACTTACTAGCTGTGTAACCCTGGGCAAGTCACTTAACCCCAATCGCCTTACCAAAAAAAAGGAAAGAAAAAAAATAATATTTCTGACAACTTTTCTTTTTTTATAACAAAAGCTAATACATACAAAACTTTAAGATTTAGAAAGCATTTTACATATATAATCTCGTTTGAGCTTCATAATAACCCTGTGAAGTCGGTGCTCATTATATACACATTTAATAGATGAGGAAATTGAGGCTCAGATTGACTTGCCCAGTCATGAAGCTAATAAATATCTTAGGCAAGATTCAAACTCTGCTCTTCTTGACTGTACACTTATCAATTTATTCACTATGCCAATAAAATTCCTTTTAAGAGTACATGTTTCCTCACTATATTATTTTCTCATTCTTTAATTTTCTAGAAAAAAAATTTTCATATGTCACACTGGCAGCTAGGTGACGCAGTGGATAGGGCTCTGGACCAGGAGTCAGGAAAACTCATCTTTCTGAGTTCAAATCTGGCCTCAGACACTTTCTAGCTGTGTGATCCTGGGCAAGTCGCTTAACCCTGTTTGCCTCAGATTCCTCATCTGTCAAATGAGCTGGGGACGGAAATGGCAAACCACTCCTGTATCTTTACCAAGAAAACCCCAGATAGGGTCAAGAAGAGAATGACATGACGAAAATCACTGAACAACAAAAACACCTGCAAAAGTCTATTTTACAGCAAAAAGTTAAAAAAAATTTTTTTTAATATATTTTTTTTAAAGTAGTGAGAAATTTGGAGTTCAGCAGGGGTGGTGGAGGCAGTTCAGTTTCACAGAAAAAATATTTTACCCTCAGCTGCTAGGGCCATCCTCTCAAAGGTTACCATCCACCTATTCTGTATTTATTGTGTATGTTCTGATTTATATCTGTTGCCTCCTCCTTGAGAATGTAAGCTCCTTGAGAGCAGGATCTGTTTTTGCATCTCCAAGACTTAGCACAGTGCTTAGCATATAGTAAGAGCTTAAAAAATGCTTGTTGATTGATGGATTGATTAACTAGGACACAGAAGTACTAGTGTGGGGAGTAGAGGGGCTATCCCATGAAGTATATGTAGGGATAGATTTGTCCTCTGGCCCCTTTCCAAAGGACATGCAACGAGTGTGGACCTGCCACTGTATAACTATGGGCAAATTATTTAACTCCCCCTGAATTTAAATTGCTTAATCCATTAAATAAGATTATCTGATTATAGCAGATGGCCCCTTTCAACTGTCAATCAACAAGCAGCATTTATTAAGCCTTTACTGTGTCAGGTGCCATGTTAAGTGCTAAGGACACAAAGAAAGGCAGTTTCTGCCCTTAATAAGGGTAGACCACTGAAAAATAGCTCAGTACATCCAAGATATAAACAGTATCAATAGAGAAGGCACTGGAGGAAAGGGAGAGATGAAGAGCTCACGAGAAAGACCTCTGCAGAAGGTAGGCTTTGAGATAAGTCTTGGAGGAGAGCAGGGAAGACAGGGCTGGGACAAGCTCTATAAATCTTTCATTCATTTCTTTTTATGCAATATTTGTATCCCTGAATAAGTGCATGTATGTCAAATTTTTATGCAGTAATTTGTTTCTAAAGAGTTCCATGCAGATTAAATCACATTTTGAATATAGCAGGGAACATGCCCATTTAAAGGAAACCTACAAGGAATCATTTTGTAAGGTGAAAAAAAATCTTCTACACAATAATTTGGGGGGAGTCTGGATGTGTTATTTCTTTGGTTTTAGGAGCTCCTAGTGGGAGCACTCTGTCTTTCCATGCAGAACAACAACCATTCTGCTATTTATATAGCCTGCCTGGGTAAGTGAGAGGTTAAGTAACTTGCCTCAGGTCACACAGCCAGAGTCAGGACTTGAACCCAGGTTTTCCTCAATTAGAGGCCAGCTATTTAAGTATTCTACCACAATGTCTTTTAGATTACTACTCTGAACTGATTTATTTTTTAATTTATATTTTAGAAAATTCCCCTGAAGTAAGATATAACTTCAGGAAATAGAGAAAATCCTAAATCTGTTTATTGTCCTATGTATTCTAAATTCTTATTTCAATTCAAGGTAGACACTCAATTCTTCTAAACTGAAATATTTAAGTCAAAATCATGAAAAATATTTTAGAGTTGTTGACTCATTTCAGTCACATCTGACTGACACCACTTGGGGTTTTCATGGCAAAGATACTGGAGTGGTTTGTCATTTCCTTGTCAACAGGGTTAAGTGACTTGCCCAGGGTCACACAGCTAAATGTGTAAGGCCAAATTTGAACTGAGAAAGACCTTTTAATTCAAATCCTTAATTTTGCAAATATTCTTACTCCCAAAGTTACTAACTGTGTGTATCCTATGACTCCAAGATACAGCTACTATTCCTATAGCCTAAAGAGATCAAGAAAGAGAAAAAGACCCCCATGTATAACAATATTTATAGCACCTCTTTTTTGTGGTGCCAAAGCACTAGAAATTAAAGGGGTGCATGTCACCTGGGAAATGGCTGAACAAATTCTGGCATACGCATGTAATGGAATATTATCGTGTAGTAAGAAATGATGAAAAGGACATTTTTAGAGAATCCTGAGTAGACTTGTATAACTGATGCAGAACTAGGAGACCAATTTCTACAGTAATTTCATCATTTTAAAGACTCAACTTTGAAAGACTTAAGAACTCTGATCAATGTAATGATCAACCACAATTCCAGATGACCTGTTATGAAACATGCTATTGACCTCTTGACTGAGACGTGATAGACTCGGGGTGAAAATGTGACATTATTTTTTAGACATGGCCAATCTGGGAATTTGTTTTGCTTGACTGTGTATTTCTCACAAAAGTTTTTCTTCCTTTCTTTTTAATGGGAGAGTTAAGAGGGAGAGAAATTTTTTTAATTGGAAAAAAAATTAAACTAAATTTTAGCACATGTAAGGTTACAGAACTGGAACCAGAACCCAGTCTCCCAGCTTAGCCCTTATTGTATTACACCAGGCTGTTCTCCAAAATGGCATGTTTGATTAACAATGAAGGAAAAGAAAGAAGTCAGCACTGAAACCTGCTTGACACAGACTATGATGACATTTTCCAATACAGCATTGTTGGCTTCCTAAAACTGCAGCATCCCTTATGTTTGAAAGTACAGCTATCTTGGTTGTATTGTCTTCATGAATTCAAAGATCTGCCGTGTTTTTCACTAGATAATAGGATCACAGAGATAGCAAGGACCTCTGAAGCCTACCTAACCCAGCCCATTCATTTCACACACAAGGAAATTGAGGCTTAGGAGGCTGAATGACTTGCCCATGGTTACACAGGTAAATAATTATCAGAGGTGAGCTTTCCCTCTAGATCCTCAGACTTCAAAGATTGCTCTTTTCACTGTGTTATGCTGTCTCCCTAACTCTCCACAACTGAGTAATTTAACATTGTGAATGTGCAATTCTTCTGCTAGCTAAAGATGTCTGATACTGCAGATTCTTATACCAAACCAAATAACTTGGAAATCACCAGAGATCATCTTTTCTTCTTGGGGAGATGAGGATCCTGTCTATATATAGAAAAGGATTGTTTTTCCTATTAACCCAATGGTCATCAGATAGCATATTCCTATATACACCACTTGGCATCTCACTTGGTGACTACGACAGAAGATGAATGACAGCGAGTATTTAAAGAATTGTATTTAGGTGTCAGGGACTTGTGTCCAGTCAGGGCTATGTGAAACAATTCCTAATGTTTCAAGTCATTGGTAATTTTAAAGGCTAAGGCTCAAGGGCAAATTTTAACAGTGAGTTCAGAATTCCCATCGAATGTTTATAATCAACTTTTCAATTACAATGGGCTTTTAAAAGTCTCCTGCTATTAGGCATTGGCTTAATAAAAATGAGACTTCATTTGCAGCAAAGTCTGCTGTTGTCTTGCATCTAGCCAGGCCAACGGTGTAAACTTTGGCAAATCAGCTAAAATTGAAGCCTTCTGTCTTGAACAATAATGCAATGTTTTTCTGGTTGCAACCATCTTTGGCATGAAATGTCTAAGCAATTCTGCTCATAGCAGAAATAAAACTGCCAAAATATGTCCCTATTTCAGCCTGCCTTTCCATGGCATAGATAACAACATTATAAGCGACATAACAGAACATAACCTTTCAAATATGTAAGAGAAATTGGATTGGGTATGCTTGCTTATAAGAATTCCAAAACTATCTGGTGGTATGAGAATACTGAATAAGGACCTGGATTTGACTCAGTAACTGTGTGACCTTGGACAAGTCACGTAACTTCTCTTGGCATTATTTTATTTGTTGGTAAAATGAGAGTATGGCAGCTAGATTGTCTAGATAGAGCCCCAGGCCCAGAAATTAGGAAGACTCAGCTTCCTAAGTTCAAATCTGGCCTCAGAGACTTCCTAGCTGTAGGACCTTGGGCAAGTCACTTAATCATGTTTGCCTCAGTTTCCTCATCTGTCAAATGAGCTGGAGAAGGAAATGGCAAACGACTCTAGTATCTTTGTCAAGAGAACCCCAAATGGAGTCACAAAGACTCCTATGGTGACTGAAGTAACCAGTGAAGTACAAAACGAGGGTATTGGATGAGATGACCTCAAAGGTCCCTTCCAGCTCTGGTTCTATGTTCCCATGAGCACCATCTCCATCTGGATAACTAAATATGTCAACTTTACACAAAAATAGCATCTATTCTTTGACTGATTACTGCATAGCGTGTGTGTATGGTTATATATACCAGCATGTGGCTTTTTAAATATTTAATGATTTCTGCTCTTTGGTTCAGGGGGAGGGGGGTTTCTTTCTTTTAAGTACAGAATTACCTTTGACATGTCTTTCAACCAAACATCCCTAAACGAAATGAATGTAGGATCAAAAGAAAGGGAATAGTTATGTTTGTATGCATTGGTGGGTTTATATGTGGTCTGATAATTCCATTATTACCTATCTATGTTCTTAATTTTAATTAAACCGGGAACAGCTTCCAAGAAAGATAGCGTTTAGTGGTTCCCAGGGCTATCTGTTCCAAAGTACACGAAGTATATTCCCCCATTAAAGTCATTCCTTAAATGAGACAGTGAAGTCCTTGAGCACTGGGACTGGTTTTTGCCTTTCTTTATCTCTCCAGCCCTTAGCCTACTACCTGGCACCTTGCTGTTGTTCAGTCCTGTCCAAGACTCTTCACCTGACCCCATTTGGGGTCTTCTTGGCAAAGATACTGAAGTGGTTTGCCATTTCCCTCTCCAACTCATTTTACAGATGAGGAAACTGAGGCAAACAGGGTGAAGTGACTTGCCCAAGGTCCCGCAGCTAGGAAATGTCTGAGGCTGCATTTGAACCCAAAGAAAGGAGCCTTCCTGACTCCAGGCTCAGCCCTCTATGCACTATGGCACCCCCTAGTTGCCTTCACTTCATTTTTACAAATAAGTTAAAACAGAAGCCTAAGAAGGTCTAGTAACTTACTCAAGGTCCCTCAAGTAGCAAGTGGTAGAGGTGGGTTTTGAAGCCAATCCAGAGGGGATGCCTTTCCACCATACAAGTGATATCCATTGTGATAGTTAGCTGATCTAGATCTGGCCACTGAACCCAGATGGTTTCACAGGAGAAAAGTGAGGCTAGTGACCACGCACAGCCTTGCCTTGCTTAAATCCAATTCATGCGCATGTCATGACATCACCTCCTTGATGTGGTGGTCCTCTTCCAAAATGAAGGACAAACAACAAGTTTGCAGTGGCCATCTCCCCTACAATCATTATGACTTTCTTAGGAGGAGACCCTTGCTTCAATTGCCTCATCCTGTGACAAGTGGTCTACCTCCCAAACTCATCCACTCTGGAAGTGCCTTCCCAGCCAGCCTGCTTCTTAAGCTGGCAGAACCCTCCATGATGGCTCTTCCCAGAGCCTCCATGTTGAGGAAGACGCCTGGCCTCCTTTCTCTACCATGAGCCTGTTCCTGACATCTCTCTCCTCGCCCCCACCTTTTCCACTCTATTTTAAGGGTTGGCGTGTGTAAGTAAGTGTGTAAGGAAGATTTTGTTATTCTTTTTAGATAATAGTTCCAGGATCCTAGGTAATACTGCCCATGAATTATGGTTGAAAACAACTTCTATTATGCATTCACAGTAGAGATATAGGGATAACGTTATGTATGCCTGCACTGTGCAAGGTCATGGCAATATTGATAAAGTTAAGTTGTGAGGGTATTATTGGCAATATTCTTTCTTTGTCTATTGCCCTATAAAGCAAGTGGGCACTGGTCAGTAAGTGGGGAACCCAGTTTACGATTTGGGTAATGCATAGAGAAATGCATGTACCTGCCTTGATCTGCCCCCATCAAGGTTTAGGGGAGATCTGTGTTTACCTCAACCGGCCCCTTGAGGCTTAGGGGACCAGTAAGAAGCCGTAGCTCCTATCATTCTCTCTAGCCCCCGTGAGAAGAGTGGTTAGGAAACGCTGGAGGAGTTGGAGCTCCCATCATCAGCAAACTCCCTTTGAGAAGACTAGACTAGAATAAAGTAAGCTTATTTAACCGGTCCGAAGCTGTCTTTCTGTTCTTCTCTCTGCCCAGTTCAAGAGTGAAGCTGTTAGAGGCAGAGGCCAAAGACTCCACTTCCTCCTCCTGTGCTCTTACCTGTCCTACAGCTTATCCCATTAGAATGTAAACTCCTTGAGGTCAGGGACTATTTTTCTGCTTTCTCCAGCGCTTAGCAGTATATGGCGCAGAGTAAGCGCTTAAAACAGATACTTCTCGGTTTGACTGGAACCTTGGACCTTCTTGAAGACCTAACTCGAGAATAGGGGTAGGGGAGAGCTGCAGGGAGGGGGTGACCACTCAGGAGAAGTTCGCTCGCCCCCAGCCCCTTCTCTTTGGCCACCCCACCGCCCTAGGCTGAGAGGGTGGGCTGGCCACAGGCAGCGAGGACAGAGAGAAGGTTGGGTGGCAGCCCCTGGCCCCTCCCTGCAGCTCGGATTGCCCAGCGCGCTCGGGCCAGGGCTGGGGCCAGGCGCGCCAGCGGGCTCCGCGCCCCGGAGAGCGGGAGGGCGGGCGAGCGCCCCATAGGGGGCGGCTGGGGGGCGGCGGCGCTCGCTCGCTGGCTGGCTCTCCGGGCGCTCGGGAGCCGTCGCCGCCGCCACTGTCGCCGCCCCTCGATGTCGCCGCCGCCTTTAAATGCTCGGGCTTGGCGTCGCCGCTGGTGCGGTGGCGGAGGCAGCGGCAGCGGCGGCGGGCTGGGCAGGGCTTCGGCTCCTCGGCGCTGGCGGCAACGGCGGCGGCTGCTGCTCAGGATGAGGGCTGCCGTCGCTCTGCTCACCATGCTCGCCAGCCTGCTCCTCTTCCTGTACCTCCTGTGGCTCACAGCCGACGGGCCCCTGAGCTCCAGGTAGAGGGGGGCGCCGTGAGTCCCCCTGCCTCGCCGCCCTCCAGGCGCTCCTCTTCGCTGTCCCCGTCCTCGGGACGCGGACCTTCGGAGCCTGGGAGCAGGAGGCGGCGGAATCGAGACAAACCCCGGGGACGGCTAACACCTGGGGAGGGGCGGACGCCAGCGGGTCCAGGGGAACGGAGGGGCGACCACCAGGATGGGGAGGCTCCAGAAGAGCTGCGAGGGCGGGAGGGGACCCTCCATCTCCCCAGCTCTGCACTGTGGCGCTGCCCTCCGCAAACCCTCCGGGCGCCCCAGTCCAGGCTGGCTCTGAGTGCAGCGTCCGCGGATGCTCGGCCGGAGCCGAGCTCCTCCTGACCTCAGTGTTTGACAACTTAGTTTCCTTCCCTTCCCCAGGGACTGGAAAGGCGAAGCCAAGAAAGCCGTCAACTTTAGCCCCGAAATGCCCAGGAAGCTCAGTGTGCCTTTTGCACCGTCCGCCCTCTCCGCAAACAGGTACGGGCAGCAGAGGAGGGGAGGCTGCGGGAGGGCAGGGGCTGTAGGTCGGCTCGTGGCTCCGGGGCAGGGTCTCTCCTCCGGTGCCCAGAGAATGCACCTCGGGGTGTCCCGGCAGAGGTCGGGAGCCGGTACGTGCGTCTGGGGCATCTCGGTTCTAAACTGGGACCGGTCAGGACCACGCTCTCACCCTGGTCAGAGGCTCTTCTCGTTCAGGGACAGAATAAAACAGAGCACATACCACCCTGAATGCCCTGATTCCCTAAAATCAGTGATAGTGTTGGTGGACAGTGAAAAAAACAAACCAGTTTAGTATCTCGTGATGGGTTTTGTTTATTTTTTTCTTTGTCTTCCATAACTAAAGATGTGGCTGCTTTGGGTATAGATGTAATGGTGGAGTAAAAATTAATTTGTATTTAACATTTGTGTTCTGACAAAGTAGAAATTGGGTTTTAAAATGCCCCGTCGTGTGTGTGTGTGTGTGTGTGTGTGTGTGTGTGTGTCTGTGTGTATCCATCCACATGCAATGTGTCTTAGGGATTCTTTTTATTATTGTTATTATTATAAATGTTCACATTGGTGTCATGTAGCTCCAAGCTTCAGAATAACTCAAGGTGAGTGTGGTCTTCTGCTTTTTAAAATGGGTGTCTGGTTAGATGTGAAAATCCAGCTACAGTTGGATGGTGTTGGGGCTACCGTCCCCTTTTCCCTCACCCACCCACACACACACACATACACAGAGAAGAGGATCACCAACCTTTTTTTTTTTTTTAAAGGAATGTAACCTGTATAACTTTTTGAATATTTGCTTTTCTGCTTTCATTATCCATCTAGAACTAATAAGATCACAGAAATCTCAATTTTTCTGTGTTTGGAACACTTTAAAGGCACCTTGAAAGCCTGGTTTCTAGAATCACCTGAAATTACACTTAAATTCTTGTTGTCTGTCTTTCTCTTCTTCCTTCATCTTCTTCCTAAGGCGCCTTAATCTTTCCCCCTTATGTATTTTGCCCACCCCTCTACGCACCCCCCTCCCTCACCCTTAGCCAATTTGCTTTATTGCTTCCCCTGTTCAGGACAGCGTTCTGGGCCCTTTCATTACTGCTTGTCTCAGGTTTGTGGTTTTCATCTTTCTTCCCCCGGCTCTCCTATGATATGTTTGTCTAGCTACTATGATCTGTGGGAAAGCTGCAGGAAAAAAAAATTGACTAGAAGTGTTGGCACAGAGCACTTCAGAGAGTGGGGCTGTGGAGTCAGTTCCAGTCTGCTATCAGCACATTTACAATTGAACAGAGAAGCAGAGGTGAACTGTGTGGGGGGGGGGGGAACAGGGGGAAAAGAACTGTATCTGTGCCCTTGCAATTTTGGGGTGAAGAGGAAAAGGGGAGAAGGAATCTATGAAGAAATCCTGCCCCTATTGTCCATCTGCTGTAACTGAGGTCGAAAAGGGAGCTGTGTTTCCTTAAACACTCATCTAATACCGATAATGATTTCTGAAGTTGGCACAGTGCTTTCCTTTATACAGAGAGGCCACTATCTCTCTCTCTCTCTCTTTTTTATTTGAAATGTATGTTAAGCGGACAATACAGTTCATAAAAGCAGCAGATGTGAATGAAGATGGCTAAATCCTTGAGAATCAAGGTTATTTGGGGGTTGTCTGGGCTTATATCTTGTGTGCTGCTCTCTCCATTAATGGTTTCTCTGAATGAGAAGGGATATGAAGAAAGAAAGGATGATTGCCTGGTGGGTGGGAAGGAGGAAATTGTCTCAGGGTTTATTGGCAGCAGAAAACATTCAAAGATAAGGGACAGTACAAAGAGGAATGATGAGGAAAAGAGGCTAGGACATGGAGCAGACGGGGTATGGAGAGGAGAAAAGGAAGGAGATAAATATATCTCCTGAATTGCCAGATGTAACATTTCTTTTCAGAGTTAGGAGAGTTTAGCTGCTATAATACAAGAGTTCAAAGATTATATAGACATCTCAGTTGAGGGCAAGAAGGAAGGAATTTTAAAGAAGTCACTGATGGTTTATATAAACTTTAGGAAAAATGTCTCAAGTCTCTCACGCCCAACATATGTTTTAAAGTACATTTGTCTCCACATATTTATGTTATTAATCTATCTATTTACTCTACCAGAATCACAGAATTTTAGAGTTTCTTAGAAGGGACCTCAGCAGTCATCTAGTTCAACCTCTCCTGGACAAAGAATGAGTGTCTACTGTAACATACCTAACAGGTGATTAGTCAATCTCTTGAAGATATCCAATGAGGGGGAAAGGCAACCCATTCAACTTCTAGGTAGTTCCAAGGGTGGACTGGTAAATGTTTAACAATCATCTCTCCAAAAAAAACCCAAAAAGTTTAATCTGCATTATTGCTAAGAGTTTCTATTTATTTTCTTATCTAGACAATTAAATAAAAAAAACCCAATAAATCCAGGCTTGCTTTGTAGAATTTGCTGATTTCCAAAGGTTAAGTGCTCACACTGAAAATTTAATGGTCTGCTACAGCTAGTTAGAGCTGGCTCTAGCACACCTCTGGATAATTCTAACCATTAGGTTTTTCCTGGCAGAAAGCCTAAATTTCCAACTTTGCAACTTCTAATCATTGCTCCTCTTTCTGTCTTTTGGGGATAGAATAGAATAAGACCAATAGTTTCTATAGGAAGCCCTTCAGATAACTTAGAAATTGCTTTCAGTTTACTCCCATGCCCCATCCCCTGGCCAAGTCTTTTCCTCTATGAGTTAACAATCCTGAATTCCTTCAAGCAATCCATATATGACATAGGCTCCAAGCCCTTATAATCCTGGTTGCCTTCCTTTGGACAACCTCCAGTTTATCTATATTCTTGCTATATGGTAGTGACCAGAAACTCCTCCAATACTTATCCTTGACACCAGAGCAGAATATGATATGACTATCATATCATTACTCCTGGAAGCTATATCTCTCTTAATGCAGCCAAGATCCCATTAGCTTTTTTGGCTGCCACATGAGTCAATCAATCAATTAATCAAAAAGCATTTATTAAGGTCTTGCCAGATAGTGTTAAGTGCTGGGGACACAAAAAGGAAATGAAACAGTCCCTTTCCTTCCCCTCATATCATTGTTCATATTGACTCTGCCATTCATTAAAAACTTAAGATCTTTTTTTCCTAAACTCTTGCCTAAAAATTTCTCTCTCATCCTGTATTTGTGATTTTTTGAGCCCAGTCATAAGGCTTTACATTTACACCTTTTAAATCTCAACTAAATAGATTCAGCCCAGTGGTCTAGCCTGCAGGATGTTTTTGGATTCTGATTCTATTGACAAATGGGTTACTGCTAGCTTTGTGTCATCTTCAAATCTAATAAATATGCCATCTGTGCCTTTCTCTAAGCCATTGATAAAAATGTCAAACATGGCATTCCTAACCAATGTTAGCAGATCCCTGAGGCACTCCCCTGGAGACCTCCCGCTAAAGTGATCATTAGTGGCTATTCTGAATCTGCCCATTCAACTAGTTTGGGGCTCATCCAGTTTCGCTGTGGTCTAGTTCCCATTTCTTCATCTTATCCACAAAAATACAAGTGATACTTTATCAAACACATTGCTGAAATCTAGGTAAACTGTACCCTAATTTGCCCGCTTAGTAACCCTTCCAAAAGGGTAGGGGATAGGGTTAGTTTGTCATTAATTGTTCTTGATGAAACTATGTTGACTCTTTGTGAGCAAGCTTTGTTGCCTCCTTTTCATCTTTAGTAATTCCTTCTAGAATTTTTGCCAGAAATGAAAGTAAACTAACTTGGCCTAGTGTCTTTGTTCTCTTCTCATTTTTTTGAAAATTGGTACATTTGCCCTTCTCCAGTAAGTAGTACTTAATCCATCCCCCAAGATCTTTTAAATATGGCTGATATTGTGGAGTCATTTCAGTCATGTCCAACTCTTCATGACCATTTGGAGTTTTCTTGGCTGGAGTGGTTTGCCATTTCCTCCTCCAGCTCATTTGACAGATGAAGAAACAGAAGCAAACAGGGTTAAGTGACTTGCCCAGAGTCACACAGCTTAGTAAGTGTCTGAGGCTGGATTTGAACGCATGTCTTCCTAACGCCAGGTATTGTGTTCTATCTGCTGCACCACCTAGCAGACCTCCCAGATATGGCTGATAAGGACCCAGTAATCAGCACTGACAATTCTTTCAGTACCTGAAAATGTAGTGAGCTGGGTGAGTTGAATTCAACAGGGCTATGTAGGTATTTTTTTTTAAAAAAACCTATTTCTTTATTTATATTCAATAATAACCACTACCACCACCCCCTCACTGGCCATTTTGCTTTTTCTAGTCCAAAGGTCATCCATTCTCTTTAGCAGAAAAAAACAGAAGCAGAATAAGTATGAAATAGTCTTCTTTCTCCCGCCAGTTATCAACATCCCATCTGCCCTCCACGGCAGTCCTAGCCCTACTTTGTTCTTCCTCTTTTCCTCAAAAAATCTAAAAAACAACAACCTCTTTTTGTCATCCTTAACATTCTTCAAAGCTTTAGTGGTCCTTCCATTAATGTTTTAAAAAATAACTTTATGAATATTTTTATGTCAACTTTATTTCTGAATATATCTCCTTTCTTCCTCTCTCTACTTTGAAAGAAGAAAGGAGGTGGGGGAGGGGAGGAGAAAACAGTTAAGCAAAACTAATCAAAATATCAACTAAACCTAACTGTGTATACACTTATAGGGTTCTATCCCTCCAATGAAGGGGGGAGGGTTCCTTTTTCTTATTTCTTCTCTAGGACCAAGCACAGTGCTGAAATTGTTGTTACAGGACGATTATATGCTTTTTTTTTTTGGTTCATCTTCTATTCCCTGCCTTCCATATTCTATATATAACTTTAAGAATCTAAGTTGAATGGTAAGTTCCCCATACATCCATATTGGTCTCTTCCTATGACTCCCAATTTTCTGTCCCATTGGAATTGCTTTCTTTTGTGTCTTCAGAATTTCATTCTTGACAGTTTAATATCCCTCCTGGGCTGGCTTCCTCTGTGCAACTTTAGTCCATGAGATCCTACAGATAAATCAACTGATCAATAACCATTGAGTAAGCAGCTGCAAATGGTAAGCACTGGGGATACAAACAAACATTTGTTTGATTTTTTTTTAAAGTCCTTGCCTTCGGTGAGCTTATATTCTGTCAGAGGAAATAACATATGAATATACATTTGGTGTATATAAAATTGATTCAAGTTGATTGTGGGGGGTGGGGAGGGACAGACATTGGCAACTGGGGGATCATGTTAGGCCTAATTATAGGAAATGATACTTAGGTTGAGGTTTAAATATCTAACAGGATTTAGGGGATCCCTTTCGCATGGCCTAGGTGAAATAGAGAGGGCTAAGTGATGGACTATATTAGTTGACAATCAGACCAGAGCACTATCCCACAGACTGCCACTTGACCCCTTACCATATTGATTGTTATATTGAGATCTAAGGAAATCAAAAGGCTACGTTCTTATAGTTACTCATAAATGGAGAGAAATGCAAAATATTCCTCATTAATTAATCAACTAGCTCTAATCCCCCGCCCCAGTTTATGAAATAAATTGGAGAAACACCTTTTTCTACAAGGTTTTGCTATCTCTCAATATCAATTCATTGTCTTATAGGCTTAAGTAAGTATTGACATTATTGGCTTTATATTTATTTAAAATGTTATAAGCAATGTAAGTATATATTTAGATATTTTAAAAATATATCAAAATGAGAGATATCACAGTCATAGTCACCTCTAACGAGGAACTGCAACTCCTGACTTTTTTTTCAACTCTGAAAATACAGTCCCATCTTTCAGTTCTCTCAGAATAGCAGTCAAAGACTCTCATTAATTCTCTTTAAGATATCTCCTCCACATGATAAAAGTTAAATTTAGTTCTTAAAAGAAATACAGTTAACGTACTTGGTCTTTCAGGAAAGAAGTTCTCTTAGTCCTTTATTTTTGTACTCAGTCTCTCTCTAGCCATGACTGTTACCAGTTTTTCTAGAATGACAAACTGTCTCTCCTAAGATTCTCTTCCCAGTTCCTTCCTCTGAATCATTTGAAGTCTGCTACCCCAAAATTTAGACTGCATTTCAGACTATGCCCAGATTTTCGCCTCTCTATCACAGATTTTAGGATGGAGTTGCCACTTCTCTTTTTCTCCACCAAGGGCTGGTAGGACAACCTGTAACTGCTACTCTTTTCTTTTTTTTCCCCCTTTTTTCTTTTTTTTAGCATGGGAACCGGGTCCTCTGACTTTATTTTTTAAATCTTTTTTTTGCTTTAAATAGTATTTTTTTACCCAATTACATATCAAGAAAAATTTTAGCATGCATTTATACAAGATTTTGAGTTCCACATTTTTCTCCCTCCCTCCTTTCCCCCTCCTCTCTGAAAATGGTAGGCAGTTTGATATAATTTATACATGTGCTATCATAGAAAACGTATTTCCATATTCATCACAGTTTTGGAACAAGAAACAGATCAAAAGGGGAAAAAAACACAAGAAAGAATGAAGCAAGTGAAAAACATATGCTTTGATCTGCATTCAGAGTCCATCAGTTCTTTATCTGAATGTGGATAGAATTTTCCTTCACAAGTCCTTTGTATTTGTCTTAGAGCATTGTGTTGCTGAGAAAAGCTGAGTCATTCATAGTTGGGCATCACACAATGTTATTGATAATGTGTATGATATTTTCCTGGTTCTGCTCATTTTACTTTGCATCAGTTTGTACAAGTCTTTTCAGGCTTTTCTGAAATCTGTCTGTTCATCATTTCTTATTGCATAATAGTGTTCCATTACATTCATAAACTACAGCTTGTTCAGCCATTCCCCAATTGTTGGGCCTCCCCTCAATTTCCAATATTTTGCCACCATGAAAAGGGCGGCTATAAATATTTTTGTACATGTAGGTCCTTTTCCCTTTTTTATGATCTCTTTGGGATACAGAATTGTTAGATCAAAGGGTATGCACAGTTTCATTGTCCTTTGCTCTCCAGAATGGTTGGATCAGTTCACAACTCCACCAACAGTGCATTAGTGTCCCAATTTTCCCATATCCTCTCCAACATTTGTCATTTTCCTTTTTTGTAATATTAGCCAATCTGATAGGCATGGGGTGGTACCTCAGAGTTGTTTTAATTTGCATTTCTCTAATCAAAAATTATTTAGAAAACTTCTTCATATGCCTATAGATATCTTTGATTTCTTCATCTGAAAACTGCCTGTTCATATCCTTTCACCATTTATCAATTGGGGAATGGCTTGTATTCTCATAAATTTGACTCAGCTCTCTATTTGAGAAATAAGGCCTTTATCAGAGACACTTGCTGTAAAGATTGTTTCTCAGCTTTCTGGTTCCCTTCTAATCTTGGTTGTATTGGTTTTGTTTGTACAAAAGCTTTTCAATTTAATGTGATCAAAATTATTTATTCTACATTTCGTAATGCTCTCTATCTCTTGTTTGGTCATGACTTCTTCCCCTCCCCAGAGATCTGACAGGTAGACTATTCCTTGCTCTTTTAATTTGATTGCTTCATTGTCTGTGGTACCTTTTTAGCAAAATCTATAGTTTCCTTCCTTATCTCTTTTAATTAGGTCTATTTTTGCTTTTACTTTGTCTAAGATTGGGATTGCTACTCTTGCTTTTTTTTTTTTTTAACTTCAGTTGAAGCATAAAAGATTCTGCTCTAGCCCCTTATCTTTACTCTATGTGTCTCTCTGCTTCAAGTGTGCTTCTTGTAAGCAACATATTGTAGGATTCTGGTTTTTAATACCTTCTACTATCTGCTTCCATTTTATGGGAACATTCATCCCATTCACATTCACAGTTATGATTACTACCTGTGTATTTCCCTCCATCCTATTCTTCCTCCTGTTTGTATTCTTTTTTCACCCTTTCCCATCTCACCAGAGTTTTGCTTCTGTCTACCACTTCCCCGATATACCTCCCCTCTGTTGATCCCCCTCCCCTTTATTTAATCTTCTCCTCCCCTACTTCCCTGTCATGTAACCATTTATCTGATTTCTATAGTTAGCTGATTGTGTATATTATTCCATCTTTGAGCCAATATTGATGAGAGTAAGGTTCAAGCAATGTGCATTGCCCACCCTCCCATCTTCCCCTCTAACTGTAATAGGTCTTTCTCACTTCTTCATGTGAAATAATTTACCCCATTCCACCTCTCCCTTCCTTCTGCACCCATTGTACTCCTCTTTCTCATCCCTTAATTTTTTTGTCATTCCCTCAGATTCACCATATCCCCTTACAATCTGACTATGTATATTCCTTCTATCTATCCTGTTAATAATACTTTAAGAGTCATAATCATCACCTTCCAGTGTGGGAATATAAACAGTTTAGCTCTATTGAATCCTTTATGTTTTCTTTTCCCTTTTTACCTGTTTATGCTTCTCTTGGGTCTTGATATTGGAGGTCAAAGTTTCGGTTTAGTTTTGATCTTCCCCTTAGGAAGTTTTGAAATCCTTTTATTTTGTTGAATGACCATTTTTTTCCTTGACATATTATGCTTGATTTTGCTAGATAAGTGATTCTTAGTTGTTGTCCTAGCTCCTTTAACCTTCAGAACATCATGTTCCATGACCTCCAATTCTTTAAAGTTGCCAAGTCCTGTGTAATCCTGATTGTGGCTCCCTGATCTTTGAATTGTTTCTTTCTGGCCACTTGTAGTATTTTTTTCCCCTTGACCTGATAGTTCTCATATTTGGCTATAATGTTCCTCGGAGTTTTTATTTTGGGAACTCTTTCCTGAGTTGATCTGTGTATTCTTTCAATGCCCGTTTTGCCCTCTGGTTCCAGAACATCAGGGCAGTTTTCCTTGATAATTTCTTGAAAGATGCTGTCCAGCTCCTCCTTTTGATTATGGCTTTCAGATAGTCCAGTGATTCTAATACTGTCTCTCCTGGATCTATTTTCTAGGTCAGTTGTTTTTCCCATGAGATATTTTACATTTTCTTCCATTTTTGTCATTCTTTTGAATTTGATTGATTCATGACGTTACATAGAGTCATTATATTCCACTTGCCCATTTCTAACTTCTAAGGTGTTGTTTTCTTCAATTAGCTTTTGTACTTTCTTTTGGCCAATTGTACTCTTTAAGGAGTTGTTTTTCTTCAGTGGAGTTTTGTATCTCCTTTTCCATTTGGCCAATTCTACTTTTTAAGCATTTTTCCAAGCTGTTGATCTTTTATTCATAATTCTCTTGCACTACTCTCATTTCTTTTTCCAATTTTTCTTCTGCCTCTTTTATATGATTTTTAAGCTCCTTTTTGAGCTCTTCTATGAGTTCTTTCTGGGCTTGAGACTCTTCCCATTTTTCTTTGGGGCTTTGCTCATAGATGCTTTGACAGTATTGTCCTCTTCTGAGTTTGTGTCTTGCCCTCTCTGTCTCCGTAATAACTTTCTATGCTCAAATTATTTTTTTTTATATTTTGCTCTTTTTTTTTTTGGCTTTTTCCTTTCTTT
The DNA here is from genome assembly GCF_003287225.1 of Phascolarctos cinereus. Taxonomy (NCBI): domain Eukaryota; kingdom Metazoa; phylum Chordata; class Mammalia; order Diprotodontia; family Phascolarctidae; genus Phascolarctos; species Phascolarctos cinereus. Next base: position 55,012,038 of record NW_027555514.1, on the reverse strand, counting down.
TAAATTTGATCTCTGCTCCCAAGGGTGGAATGGTCTCTAACTCACGCTTCTTGTGCTAGAGGCTGCAGGCCTTGGCTGTTTACCTGGTGCTGTGCTGATGTTGCCCAGAGGCCCACAAGGGACCCTCATGTCTGGTGCTGCACTGAGGGGGTGGAGTGGGGGAGGGGAGGCTGGTGCTGCTGGAGGCAGCTTACCTTGTGCTGAGCTGGGGTCCTAGGGCTAGGGTCTGGTGTGTGCTGAGGCCTGGTGGGGCTGTTTCTATGTTTCCCAGTAGCTATACTGAAGCATGTGGTGGTCTGACCTCTGGAGGCTCTCTGTTTGCCTGGGGCTGGTGCTGCGAGTGGCTGCATGTTTGCTTAGGCACCTATAAGGTTGGCAGCTACCTGTTTCCTGGGGGCTGTACTGCAGCACTTGGAGGTCTGGCTACTGAAGGATGCCTGCCTGCCAGGGGCTGTGCTGAAACACAGCTGGTTCTTGGAGCTGGAATCTGCCTGTTCCCTTGGCTGTGCTAAAGCATGTGGTGGGTCCTGATGTTGGTGTTTGCCTGTTCGACCACACTGGGGCTCAGGATCTCCTGCTGGCTTGCTGAGGTAGGGCTTGCTGCTGATGTTTCCAGTCCTGGCCTGTACTCCCCTTTCGCTGGAGTGAGACTGACCTTTCTTGCCAATCTTCCAAGTTTTTTGGGCTAAAAATCTTTTTGCTTTCTGCTGTTCCAGGATTTGTTTGAAGGCTCTATTTTCTGGTTGTTTGGAGGTGAGTATGGGAAAGTTACAGCGATTTACTGCTTACTCTGCCATCTTGGCTCCCAGAAATTGATATCCATGGGTATCCTTTTCTTTGAAGCCACTCTCTTTGGAACCAGGGTACATCTGGAACCTCCTAATTTTAAAGTATACCCAGAACCCCTACATTTTTCATTTGATGTTACATTTACTTAGCCTACATTTTGTATTTTTAATTTCTATAATTTATTTATTTATTCTTTTGGATATCCACTCTATACCTCTACATTTGTTAACTCTTTGTATACCTTTGTTTCCTACAGTCTCTATTTTAGGGTTCATTTCTTCACTTGGTCTTTGATTATTTCAGAGATGCTTTATACACCTGATCTTTTGTGCTTTGGTGTCCACCTTATACTTTTTACATTATCCACATGTCTCCACATTTTGTGATCTGGAGGTTCACCCAAGCACTTTGGAATTTTATGTTTTACGGCTACCCCTGCTACCCAACCACCTTTATTACTGAGACATATCAAATGACCCCATTTTATGATTTGGGGGCTCAAATTAAACCCTGCCATTTTCTGATTTGGCATTATTGATGCATCCAGGACATTCTTACCCAGAATGTAGTACTTAACTTTAACATCTTGCATCCTTTACAAAGGTTCTATTCATGGTGAGATTTGAGAGTATAATCAGTTAATTATTCTGGTGGATTTTATTCAGTACAGTAAAATCATTTAAAATAATATATGATTCCATAGTTTCAAAATGTATATCCATGTATAATTTAATCAAATACAGCATAGTGTTTGGTTGGGGAAAGATGAATTAAAAATAGAATGTAAAAATCATATCTTAAAACTAAATGTAAAAGAACATGTCCCCAAAGATTTAAGAAAATACCTTCACCTACTTCTTTGCATTGGTTGGAAGCCCATGAGTATGAAACATGACATATATTTTCAGGGGTTTTTTTTCCTACATATTGATTAGCTTTACTGATTTTTTTTCTCTTTATTTTTCTTAAAAAAAAACTTCTTTGTTATATGGAATAGCTCTCTGGGAGGGAGGGAGAGATATAGGCAATATAATTTCAGAAGATATCCATAAAGATTTGTTTAAAAAAACCTATATGTTAAAAATTCAAAGCTGCTGTTACAATGAACTTGATTGATTTTAAATTTTTGTACATGGGGGTGCAGAACTGGCCCTGGAGTCAGGAAGACCTGGGTTTGAATTCAGTCCATATTTGTCTTGTATGTGCCTCATTATTGACATTTGAATGCAAGTGCCTTCTGCCTTTCTTTGTATTTCTAGCACTTAGCACAGTGCCTGTAATGTAGTAATTAAGCATTTAAATGCTTGGTAAGTGTTGACTGCCTCTGACATTCCTGACTCTGTGACCCTGGTCAATCACTTAACTTCTCAGTGGATCTAGCTGACTCCCTAACAGAAAGCCATGTATTAAATTCAAAATGTATATTTTTCCTCATTTTTATTTGGAAAACAGTAACAGACAAGAGAGGTACCAATAGAATTAGAGGTCTAGAATGGTGCAATTGGTAGTCTCATTGTACTCTGTCCTGATCAAACCAAATCTGGAGCTCTTGCATTCGATTCTAACCACCATAGTATAGGAGGGACATTGACAAATCTGAAATCAGACCAGAGAAAGATATGTAGAATCATTGGGGGATTCAGGATCATGCCAAACCGAGATCTCTTTATTTGGAGAACAAAAGTAGAGAAAGTTGCCTTTTAAAGTACTTGAACATCTACATTAGGGAGGAATTATTGTTTTTCTTATCTCAAAAGAGCAGAAGGACCAATGATTAGAAGTGGCAAAGTAGATTCAGACTAGCTATAAGTTTGTGGTTTGTCCTTCATTCTTGAAGAGGACCATGACATCAGGGATATGATGACATGACTTGCAATTGACTTTGATTTGAGTGAGGGAGGGCTGTGCAAAGTCGCCAGCCTCACTTTCTCCTCCAGAGCCATCTGGGTCACATAGCCAGATATCTTTCAGGATGACTGGAGATGGCCCAGGATGCAGTTGGAAACCTTGGCCCTTTTAAGCTAAGGTCTTTTCAGGTTCTCACTTCCAATGAAGCAATATCCATTCAGTGAATAGGCCTCTTTAAGAAGTGAGTCAAGGGACGGTCCCTTTAATAAAAAGAGAAAATCAGCCTGGGAGAGGAGGACCCTCAGAGTTGCTGGCCAAAAGAGAAACAGTTACTATTTACATTCACTCTGAACTAGGAGGGCCCCCAAAAATAGCCATTAAGTGGTACTTTGGCAGAGACCTATTGTTGTCCAATCCATGAGATCCAGAGTGAATAGAGTTAGAAAAACAACAGAACAAATGAGAGCCATTCAAAAGTGGAATGGGGGTGTTGATTCAGCATTAGGACAACCATAAACATAATCAACCATATTCATATTAAAAACAATAAAATCATTCGATCATATCATTAGATGCAGAGAAAGGTTTTGGCAAAATGCAACATCCCCTTTATGTTGAAAAATAAAAAGCATAAGAATTTAATGTCCCATTCCTTAGTATGGTAAAGAGTGGCTACCTAGCAATACAGTGGGATGCTGTGGGAGGCTGTGAGCTTTCCATAACTGCAGGTCTTCAGGTAGAAGCTGGATGACTATTTGTTGGGCACATTATGCGTTGGTCTAGTAGAGCTCCAAGGTAGAGAACTCCCTCAAAACTCTGAGATTGTTTGCTTATGTGCAGCTTTTGAGAGTATTTCAAAGGTGAGTCTTCCAAAAAGTTGGTTCTCTTATGTGATTATGTTGGAGGTTACTTCTTCTTTTTCACTGAAGCAGTGATTCCACTGGTTATAGGCAACTAACTCCTGGTGAGGAAACCCTTTACGAATTTGGGTGGGTGATTCTTCTACAACTCAGATTCACAGAGAATTGTCTAGGACAGGGATGGGAAATCTGTGGCCATAAGGCTACCCTTAGGGCCCCAGGTTCCCCACCCTGGTCTAGGATGCAGAAAAGTTAAGTGACTTGCTTAAGGTCACACAGTCAGTATGCTTCAGCAGTGAGACTTGAACCCAGTTCTTCCAGATTCAGACACTGGCTCTCTATCCATTATACCACACTGCTTTAATTTAAAAAACAACAATAACAACACTATGAAATATGTTAAAACTGTATGTGTGTTAAATTTCAAATAAAAAACCGTTGCATGTATATGTTAGTATGCATTTATTATGAAAAGCTCTAAGTGTGTATATGCATAGGTGAGCATCTTCTGAAAAAGAGGGTACTGATCTGTATATATAAAACTTCATGACTGGAATATACAGTATCTTACACACAGTAGATGCTTAATAAGTGTTTGTTAAATTGAATCAAATTGATTCAGACATTTCTAAAGGGCAACAAAATGTGAAATTTCTCTTAGGGGACTTGTTTAATGATATGGCAACAAGCCGAGATAATGAATTCCCAGTAGAAACAGTTCAGGTTGTTCTGGAAATGCAAGGCCCAAAAACAAATAACAACAACAGCAAAAAACAAAGAAACAAAAACACAAAAACACACACAAGGGAAAATTCTTCAGGAAAATCTAGCTCTCTAAACCTGTTAAATTTTTTCTTTCTGAACAATTATTAAAATACAGCCATGCCACAATCCTAATTCTAAGAGCCTGGTTCGTTTTTGTTTTTCGTATGAGCTGGAAAGGAGCAGTGCTATTCCTTGGAGATGAAGAATAAATTGCTCAAATGATACAGACACAAGTACATAGATATGTGTATAATTTCACTGCCTCATAATAATCCCCACACTCCACTGCCCTCACCATGAGAGCACGCAGTCACTCTCAGAAATAACCCTCTGCAAGCCTGCCATGCACTTACAGAGCCAGCAAGCTTTGTTCTTATCTTGAAATATCACAGCAGAGAACTTAGCAGTCCTCCTCACTGTGAGTAAATCAGAATTCTGAATGTCTTGGGAGAGTCTTCAACTACAGTCTGAGGCTTAAAGATCTTTCTTGTAGCCACTACCTCTGGAAAGAAACCCTCTCACATTAAAAACAAAACTGTCAACTCAAGCCACTGAAAGTATGGTAAAACCTTGGGTTTTGTGTTTTGGGGTTTCTTTTTTGTCAGTCATGTCCAACTCTCCATGACCTCATTTGGGGTTTTCTTGGCAAAGATATTGGAGTAGATTGCTATTTCCTTCTCCAGCTCATTGGACAGATGAGGAAACTGAGGCAAACAGGTTTAAGTGACTTGGTCAGGGTCACACAACTAGCAAATGTCTGAGGCAGATTTGAACACAGGTTTTCCTGACTCCAGGAACACTACTCTATCCACCACACCACCTAGCTGCTCCTAAAACCTTGTTACTGAACTCCAAAAATATTAGAATGAGATCACTCAGTCATTCTCTCAGCAATTCTGTTTCCTGAATCAATGTGGGTGGTGTGGGGTGGTGGGTATCTCCTCAGATGTTCAGCTTTCCTAAGCTGCAATTTTCTCTCTACTCAGTTTAATGATTTATTTCCTTTGCTCCCCATCCCAATTTGTCCATGTTTACAAGGTTTTCCCTATAATTTATAATTAGTCCAATGAGCAAATATATTAACTACATTTGTATCAATTTTCCCAAGAAAAGGAAGTTTTTATCTAAATAATTTTATCCAAATCCATTTATCAAAGTCAATTTTCCTCTTGAAAAGATGTATCAATGCATTGTTGATGGAGTTATGATCTGATTCAACCATTCTGTACAACAATTTAGAGCTATGCCTAAAGGACTATAAAACCATGTATACCTTTTGACCTAGCAATATTACTACTATATCTATTTACCAAAAGATATTAAAAAAAGAAAAAAGAAGAAGACCTATATATAAAACAGTATTTATGGCAGCTCTTTTCTGGGGTTAAAGAATTAGAAGTTGAGGGGATGCCCATCAATTGGGGAATGGTTGAACAAGTTGTAGTATGTGATTATGATGCTATTGTAGTATAAGAAATGATGAGCAGGATGCTCTCAGAAAAACCTGGAAAGACTTGCATGGACTGATACAAACTGAAATGTACTGTGTGCAAAGTAACAGTAATATTGTAAGATGATCAGCTGTGAATGACTTAGCTATTCTCAGCAATACAGCAATCCAAGACAACTCTGAAGGAGTTATGATGAAAAATGCTGTCCATTCCCAGAAAAAGAACTGCTGGTGTCTGAATGCAGACTGAAGCACACTTTTTAAAACTTTATTTTTCTTGAGGTTTTTTTTTCTTGTCTGTTTTCTTTCACAACGTGACTATTATGAATATGTTTTGCATAACTATACTTGTATAATCTATATGGAATTGCTTTCTTTCTCGGGGAGGGGAGATAGGGAGGGAGGAAGGGAGAGAATTTGAAACTCAAAGTTTTAAAAACAAATGTTTAAAATTGTTTTTACATGTAACTGGGGAAAAATAAAATACTAATTAAAAGCTTAAAAAAAGAAAAAATTAAAAATACTCAATTCATATTTTCACTCCATATTCTCAAACTATTTGATGTGTACTGTAATGCTATTATACAAATATTGTGCTAATGATAAAGTCCTCAGAGAAAGATATCATAGAAATTTAAAATAATAATTCTGTAATCTATGGAAAAGCAATAAATGTCATAGCTATATTCACCAAAATATATATCAAAAAAGTAATGACTGGCATGTACAATAAATTTTTATCACTATATGACTGTACTTGGCACAGAGTTGGAGGGGAAGCTGATCTTGAATGTGGGCATTGAGATAGAGGTTTTTGCTACTACCTTCTAAATTTTAGTACCTTGCTGCCAAACTCTGGTTGCCCTTCCTTAGTTGAAGCTTTGCTTGGGGTATTTTATGCTAATGAATTGAATGTGAAATGTAGTTTATAAACGTTCATTGAACTATAAACTATAGTAAAAAAAAAAAGAACCTTGCGAACTTTGACAAGTTTTAATGTGGGGGGAGGAGGGAGAGAGGAGAGCATGAATCATTGAGCTGAGTAGGGTGACATCTGCAGTTTTGGAAGGGTCAGAGCAGAACATTAGGGAACATTCTCACCCATTGACTCAGGAAACAAAGTTGGTGAGAGGACTGTCTGAATGAACTCATTCTGATTTCTTGACATCCAACAATGGAGTTTGGCTGTGCCTTTAAGGCATTGAGTTGTTATGTTTGGCAGTTATGTTTTTAATGTGAGGGCCACCTTCTGGAGGTGGTGGCCACAAGAAAGAGTTTCAGGTTTTCAGGGGGGTGACAGTAGAACAGTTACAAGATAAGGTCTTCAGCTTTCAAATCTAGCCACCCTGAGTTGGGGTGCCTGTGATGGTGAGACATGGACAAAGCTAGCGCCATAGGCACATGGAAAGCTTACAGAGGGTTATTTCAGAGAGGTGCTGTCAGTTCTCATGGTACATGCAGTGGCGTGTGGGGTTAATGTGGAGCTAGTTAAATTATATACATATCTGTGTATTTGTGTCTTTATAATTTGAGCAATTTATTCATTATCTGTAAGGAGCAGCCCTCTGCCTTTCCACATCTTCCTCCTTCCCTCCCTCCCTCCTTCTCTCTCTCTCTCTCAAACAAAACCTGCAGAATAATGATTTTAGAGTTATGATTATGACTCTAATGGGACAATTGCTTATAAAATATGAAAAAAAATTACAGAATCTGAATTGTGGTAAAGAATTTTCTTTGTATTTTTGGCCTATGTGCTTAAGAACCTGAACAGTTTTATTTGGGTTTAATTAGCTCAAGATATTATCATATCATTAAATAACTTCCCTAAGATGACTTACATATTTTCTTATAGGAAATAATGAAGGAAATAAACATTTATTAAGCACCTACTACGTATTAACCAGCTTTACAAATAACGACCCTATGACTATTGTTATCCCCATTTTACAGTTGAGGTGGGGCAGCTAGGTGGCGCAGTGGATAGAGCACTGGCCCTCAGGTCAGGAGGACCTGAGTTCAAATCCAGCCTCAGACCAAACACTTGACACTTACTAGCTGTGTGACCCTGGGCAGGTCATGTAACCCCAACTGCCTAGAAGTAAAAAAACAAAAAAATTTACAGCTGAAGAAACTGAGGCAAACAGGTTAAATGATACACCCAAAGTCACACAGCTAGGAAGTGTGTGAGACTAGATTTGAACTCAGATCTTCCTCCCTCTAGGCTCAATGCTCTAACTCTTGTACCACCTACTTATACTTTAAAAATGACCAGATTCTGTGAATGTACTATACAATTACCCTATTTTTAAACTTGAATGTAATTTTTTTCACTTTTTTTTCATACTCTCCCTCCCCACCAATGTGGCTAATATGGAAATATGTTTTGCATGACTTCATATGCATAATGGGTATTATATTTCTTGCCTTGTCAATGGGTGAGGGCGGGAGGAGAGAAGGAAAGAAGGTGGAATTGAAGATAAAGATTCATTAATTTGAAAACCTGCACATACACATATCCGAATACACTGTACAACTTCATATGTGCACACTCAGTAATTTTTTTTTTCAAAATTCCGTGCACAGGCATTTGTGTCTGCTTCCCATCAACAACTTTCCTATGAGAACTCATACTCTACCTACTAATCACTTCCCTACTTTTATCAATATCATTACTTTCAAAGATAATTTAATTTGATCGGAGGAAAAAAAAGTAATACATATAACAAAGACATCAACCATACTTTTCCTTCATTCCATGAATCCAACCCCTCCAAAAGGCAGAAACCATTTCTAGGCTGGCATTTGTGACATCAGCCCCTGCTACCATCATCTGTGCCAAGGCTTGAATCACAGAATGCTAGGAATCAGTTCATAAGCATCTTGGCTTCTAGCAAAGCTGGATGCATGAGGTTAGCGCACCATTGGTTTAGCACTCTGTAGAAACTTAGGGTCACTCTTCTGGTTGTAGATGCACAGACAACAAGCATAGAGGATTCTACAGGGTATCCTAGAAGAAACAACATCTGTCAAGCTTCTCCAAATGGAAGATGTTATTGTTTCCTATTCAGCTTAATGATTCATTTATAAATATATACTATACACACATATGTAGGGTGTGTGTGTGTGTGTGTGTGTGTGTGTGTGTGTATGTGTGTGATATTTGAGTCCAATATTTCAAAGTCCAATGGGTACAATGGGTGGGGAGCGGAGAGAACTACTACACACTTGGCCACCATTTCCCTAATGTTTTTCTTCCCATTCCAACTCAGTCTTTTTTTTTGATTCAGCAGCCCATCCTACCCTTCTCCATTACTTAAAGGCCTCCTGGAAATTCTCCTGGGCTCTGTTTATCCCCTGAGCTATATAGGGATTTACAGGTGAGGTCTATAGATAGGGTCTTTAATATCTCCATGTTTAATTCATCCTTCCCCCTCCAGCCAGCATTGTATTTTATTCACAAACATGTACAAACACATTTTCTAAATTAGGAAAGTGGACGCTGCTTCATGGTGGGTTTTTGCTTTAACTCTATAGAGTCAAATCTACTTCAACAAGCCTGATTTTTACTTAATTTTTTAAAGTTTTATTGATGTATTTTGTTTTTACTTTACACAAATTTAGAGATTATTATACTTTCTTGAGAAATCTCTTGTAACAGTAAAATAGTTCATTAAAGCTAATAATATTTCACGTTTGTAGTACCTCATCTCTCTTTGTAACAGAAAAAAATGAATAGAAATCTATTTTCACCTTATCCCAGAGCTACGTTATTGAAAAAAGAAAAGGAAAACAAATTTCTCATAACAAATATGCATAGTCAAGCAAAACAAATTGCCTCTATGTCTGTATTTTTAAAAAAAACATGCCTCACACTGCTTTTTAAATCCATCACTCCCTGTAACAGATACCATGTTTTATCATTGATTTTCTGTATTCATGAATGGTCAGTATATATTGATCATCATTCTTACAGACTTTTTACAGTGTTGTTATTATTGTGTAAATTGTTCTCCTGGTTCTACTCATTTCCTTTTTCATCAATTTATAAAAGTCCTCAAAATGGTCCATGTTTGTACTATTGGTGTTATGGTATAAATTATTCTTGTTCTGCTGACTTCACACTGCATCAGTTCATATAAGTCTTTTGATGTCTTTTTGAAATCATCTATTTCTTCATTTCTTACAGTGTGAGAGTATTCCATCACATTAATATACCACAGCTCATTCTTCAGTTGATGGGCATCCCTTTAATTTCGTTAGATCAAAAAACCCAAAAAGATCCTTTATGTATAAAAATATTTAGAGCAGCTCTTTTTGTGGTGGCAAGAAACTGACAACAAACTTGGCTTTTACTGACCACAATTATGTGGGAAGTTTTATTTTGTAGCATTAAATAGTGATTGGCTATCACCTTCACCTCTGTTTATACCTGCTCTTCTTTTGGTCCCTTTAGCTTTGGAGAGACCCACCTGACATACTTTTGGAAATTAATTTTTCTCTCAAAGCCTCAATATAATTGTCTCATGGAGGAAAACAGCTGATTTTCATTAGGTTTAAAAGTGACCCAGAAAGTCTGATTTGATAGACAAAGACTACAGGCTTGGTTAGTCCTTTGCGTTCTATGACTAATTCTCTGGAGCACCCAGAGAGCAAATCAAAGTTTTTCAAACTTTTTCCTCAGTGCTAATAAACATACCCCTAATCTACTATCCATTTCAAGATCTTTTATTTTTCTGTAATTTGGTTCAACAAAGGAGAATACTGTGCAAAAATGTATATATGTTTTATCACCATCTGTGAACCCACAGTTCACAGTCAGTTTTTGATTCATTTTCTTTCTAGGGAATATTTTCTTGTTTCAAGAACACACTGATAGTTTTGCATAAGCATCCTTCAAATATAGGAAACTGTATAAAAAAGGTTCTACTTATGTTTTCTCAGCTTCATTAATTTTTTAAATCACTATTGATTTTTTTTTCTTATTCACAAAAAATGACAGCTGAAGATTATATAATCATCATTTTAGATATAGAAGGGACCTTGGAGGCTCTCCAGCCCAACCCTCTCAGTTTGGAGATGAGTTAAACTGAGGCCCAACAAGGTAGGTTAGGTAACATACCCCAGGTCACAGAGGTAGTAAATGACACCTAGGGTTTGAACACACTTTGCAATAACTCTCTGCCATAACATACTGAATCTGCATTTCTCCATTTTTATCACAAACTGATACAATATACAGATCTCTTTTGTAGAGATACTATATTGTAGGCAAGATATGGGTACCTAAAACATGAATCTCTTCACCTCTCACTCTATCCCAGAACTATTCTGTCACCTACATACGATACCAAAGACTCAGACAAGCAGGGGCTCATCATGTTTGCCAAGAAAGCCTTTCATTCTGTTTGGCCCGGAGTCCTAGGTGAGGCTTTCAATAGGAACCACAGAACCGCAGCAAAATGTTGAGAATATCTTCATGGCACTGTTATTATTGGAGATTGTTTAGATGCAAATTGTACATATTCATCAGCCAGTCATTCCTTGCTGTTCTTCTAGGGGTTCTTGAATTTTTTTTTCTTTTTTAAATTATAGACTCCTTTGACAGTCTGGTGAAGTCTAAGGACTAATAATAATGGTCTTTTTAAAAATTCATAATTGAAGGAAATTCTAAATTTAAGTTAGCAGTTAAAGTAAAAATGTGATTTTTAGAGGTGAAAGTAAAAATGTATTTTTTTTCTCATCCAAGTTCATAGACTCTCTCTAAGACTTTTCTGTGGATCCCCTAAGATCTCTCTATGGACCTCTTGGGAGGTGGTAGGTCCCAGTTAGGGACTCTTGCTCTAGCATATACTTCCTCTGAATAACATGAATAAACATGTGGTCAGAGTGGCCCTTAAATCACCCTGAATATGCTTCAGCTGCATACACAATGCCTATACTTGGCACACTGTTACACACAGTAGGTCCTGAAAAATTATTGCTGCATAAAATAATAAAGCAGTCCCTCCACACATGAATGGTTTCAGAAAATAGACTCTGGAACCCTGGTGAGGGTAAATCCCATGTACAGTCTCTGTGGTCATGCTTGGAAGCAAATAGCTTATTCAATAGCTGGAGAAGAAATTTTTTTCTTAACCCCTGTATCTGTAAACAGTGATTTTGCACAGAGTCATGAAAGTGAATGCCCCATCGCAAACTCAGTTGAAACTGTAATGATGAACTTTTGCTTCTTTCTTTAATAAAGACTAATCTATCAACTAGTAGCTTCTTGAGTTCAAAGAGTCAAAAAAAATACAAATTCAGTTCATGTGTGACTCTCCACCAAATTAACTCAGTGAATTCCCATGATGTCAGGTGATCTGACAGTTTCTAAGGACGACTGGCCACTACTAGTCCTTTCTCCCGTATCCCTCCCAAAACAAAATCAAACAAAATAAAGTAAAAAGCCCTTTCAGATAGATAGCCAGCTGTGTCTTGGACAGTCTCTACTTTGACTCCATTTCTAAACATCATTTTCTTTGTAAGCAACTACTTTTCCAAGAAACTTTCCTTAATCCTTCCTCTTTGCCTTAGGTTCCTGTTCTCCTGTCTTCACTTACATAATCATCCAATCCACCTTCACATACCCAAACTATTTCCTTTAAACCAGTTCCATCTATGATCTTTACCTTACCAGCTAAGGGGCATAGTAGATAGAGTATTAGTATTGGATTTGAAGTAAGGGAAACCTGGGTTCAGATCCTGCCTCATACATTTACTAACTGTATGACCCTGGGCAAATCACTTAGCCTCTCAGCATCTGAAAAATTAAAATAGAAGCTCATTCAAAGGACACTGGAAAGGTGAATTGCAGCTACAACTCATTACCAAGGAATAATAGCTCTAGAGAAGCCATAAAGTATATGATCAGAGAGACTGTTGAACCATGCTATGTAAAATGAGCAGTTGAGTAGCCTTTGTAATAGAATTAACAGGACCCTAATTAATGAAATTGTTTATTTTTCTCTCCTGCTATGGGTATTTTTTAGGTTTTACTCTTCAATATAACATCTCTTCGGTATGATAGCTGTTATGCTGGAGGATTTGAAAACAATATTAATGTTTTCTTTGTGTTTGCTCATATCTACTGTCCTACAGAGTAAATCCCTAAAGGGTAATTTTGACTTAATTTAATTCCATTCTTTAAAGCAATTAATTGATCAATAGCCATTTGTTAAGTGTCTGGTTATTGTGCTAAGTGCTGGGATGCAAAGAGAAAGCCAAAACAGTCCCTGCCTTCAAGGAGCTTACAATATATACGTATTAAGTATCCATAAGGTATTTTAAAAAACAGAAAAATTCCATTCCTAACTAATCAACAAGCATTCATTTAGCACTTCTGTGCCAAACCTTGGGTTGGGCCCTGGGGATGCCAGGACTAAAGTAAAATCATCCAGAAGTTTATCTTCTTACAAAAGTATATAGATCGGGAAATGCAAGAAAATGCAACACTTTGTGGGGGAGGGAAGAGGAGAGACAGAGACAGAAAGAGATTGAGAAGGAGAGAGACAGAGACAGAGAGACAGAGAGAAGAAAAAGGAGGAGAAATGAAGAAAAGAAAGAAAGGGAGAGAGAAAGAAAAAATAGAGAAGGAAGAGGACAGAGAGAGAAAGGTAAGTGGAGGCATCATTGAGGGCTTCATGAAGAAGGTGACAATTGATGAGGGCCACGAAGGAACAAGAACTCTGATTGGTGATTCTGAGAAATGGTGATTCTGAGAAAATTCTGAGAGATAGGATAAGGATTCTGAGATATGGAGAGAAGACAAACTAGGAGGTAGTTTGGGAGAAAGAGGAGAGCTGAGAGATGGGTGCTGAGTTCCAAATTCCGGTTTTGCTAGAACACAGAATGTGAAAAGAGGAGTAACAGTAGATTGTGCTAAAAGGGTAGGTTGTGGACACCAAGGAGCCCCTTTGCAGTCAAAGTTAATATGAATCAGTTTTTTCTGAAATGTTCCCAGTCTAACGCACTATATTTTCCCAAACATCCTTGAATTTGCTGGACCTAGTTACCCATAACTCTAAAAGGTCTGCTCTAAATGGTCAACATAGTTGTCTTTCTTACTGAACCCATGTTGGGCTGAGAAATGGGTCATTGAAAGAAAGGGTTGGGAAACAGCCTAAGAATAATGTAGGAGAGCAGTCCAAGACAGAGTAAGAAGCACACAATATGGTAGGGGAGAACATGGAAGAATCATAACATTTTAGAATTGGAAGAGATCTCAGGGAATAGTTTTGTGCTTATTAAGTTCAGGGAATATGGAGTCAGTTGGTTGAGCCCATGAATGAATAGGATGGAGAATTAGGAGGCAATTCCAGGGCAGGGGAAGAAGCCTGCAAGGAAATTTGGAATTGGTGCTAGATCCCTAGAAGCCATTGAGAGTGGGTTAAGAATGCAAGGTGGGAAGGAAGGGCAGGTAGCTGGTGCAATGGATAGAGCACCTGCCCCAAAGTCAGGAGGACCTAAGTTCAAATCCAGTCTCAGATACTTATTAGCTTCATGACCCTGGGCAAGTCACTTAACCCCATTGCCTCTTATGGGGGGGGGAAGGAATGCAGGGTGGGCAAAGGAGGGAGCAGTACCAGGCCAAAAAAAACCTATACAGTTAAGGAAATTTCACTTCTGGATCTTCCCTGTTCGAAAAGGATCAAATCTTCTCAAGATATAAATGGCTGAGGGCTAAGCAGATAAGGTTTGACTGTTGTGCCAAAGCATAGTTTTTTATAAATAATTTGAGAGTCAGAGACAGAGAGAAAGCACATGCTTGTGTCTATTCTCATAGAGAAAGGAAACCATGAGAGGGGGAGTGAGGAGATTTTGATATAATGAGCTATTTCTTTTTCATTTATCATATGCTCATCCATATTTTGCTGCAAGACAACTTCTCTCCTGCTCATTAAGAAGCCTATATGCTGAATACACAAACACTAGAATAGATAAAATGTGGTAGATAAAGGTCAGAGTATCAAATACATTTTCATTTTTATAGGCATTCCTGTTACTTCAGTTTGGAGTCTTAAAAAACCAGTGATTTCACAGACTTTTTTCCAAATATGAATAAAAAAACCATGTGTGTGGAAAATTTACTTAGCAATAAGTGGAAGAATATAAAGGAATGTGTGCCTAAATGGAGTAAGAAAAGTTCTACTCCAGCCCACTGAAATGCTTGATATCATCTAAAGCTTCCTGTTGTCCATCCCTTTTTTCTATGACTGACCACAGGGGTGAAATCTTAAGATGAACAAACTCTCAGATGATAACAGATTTATTTATAAAGCCCTGGGTACACATGAAGAGAGGCTAGAAATGGGATGAACTTCCATTTTAAATTAGATAGATACATGTTAGGATTGTAACCCCAGGTGGTTTTAGGTGCAACTTGGAGGGTGATATAACTGTGATGCACCTTTCTAAGGAAGCTTTGTAGGGCTTTAAACAGTCCGTCAGTGTGTGTGATCCTTGAAAGCATGTTGGACGACAGATGGCAGAGCTGAAGTGGTTTCCCATGGGTTCCAAGGAGCGTGCCATTCTGAAGGAGGCAAGAAAGTAGGTGGGACTTAGATGGGAGAAGAAGAATTGGGTGAAGCAGTATTTCTGTCTGGACTGGGATGGACTGTGAGAGCCCTGCTGAAAGAGATTAGAGGTAAAGTAGGTTTCTACAAGTCAGATTACAAACAGTCATGTTAGAATCATTGTCATTGAAAAGTGTTTTGTTTACTTGAGGTGTGAATGTTTGTGAATACAAAGCACAAAGCTGTCATATAGAAAGAGGTTCAAATCTGGAAATGAATGAGTAATAACTACTAGAAGGAAACCTGAGGCCTTCCAGGGCCATACTCAATACATAATGCAGAAGTAGTCAAAGCTGAGCTGATCTCACCCAGGACAGATTGATGTTATATAAATTCTGCTATCTCATTCCCCATAGTATAGTATCCATCGCAAATGAAACCTCCTACTTCATTGAGAAGACTGAGGCTACCTAATGCAAACCCTCTCTTCTGTTCCTTAAGACTTATCTGTATTATCCCATTCTCTTTTCCAGTCCCAGAAGAGCCAAATCCACTCCAACAAAGCTAATTCTTGAAGTCTGGATTTCCTCCTTTGTCCTTTATGACTTTATTCTGGCAATCATCTCATCTTCAAATTCTAAAACTGATAACTAGAATTTATATAGCACTTTGAAGTTTTCAAAGCACTTTGTGTATATTGTCGCATTTGATACACAGCAACCCGGCGAAGTAGGTGATATTATTATTCCCATTTTACAGATAACAAAACTGGGATTGAGAGGAAGTTAAGTGAATTGTATTAGAGAGCTACTAAGTGTCGCAGGCAGGTTTTAAACTCAGGTCTTCTTGACTCCAAGTGAGTGATCCAAACACATCCAACTACTATCTCTTCTTTCTTTTCCCCTTAATTGTAAATCTCTTGAAAAAAAATTTCTTCCTGATATCTCTACTTCCTTGCTACCCAGTGTCACCTTGATTTCTTCAAATCTGCCTCCACCGGTCTTTTGAAACTGCCCTTTGAAAGGTCATCAATGACCTTTTCATCACCAAATCCAATAGCTTTTTGTGTGAAGTTCTCATTCTCCGTAACCTCTCTGATACTCTTGACACAACTGATCAGTTCCTCCCACTGGACATTCTCTCTTCCCTTGGTCTCAGACCCACCACGCTTTCTTGGTCCTCCTTTCCACCTCTCTAAAATTCCTTAAAATTGCTTTGTCTCTTTGTCCCCTCCTCAACAAACTCTATGTGGGGGGTGGGGTGAGGGAGAGGTTTGCCCTGGGCTCCATCCTCAGACTTTTCTGTATCTTCTCTTGGGAGATTCCTTCCACAGCACTTAGTAACATGCTCTGTACATAGTAGGCTCTTAAAATGCTTGCTGAATGAATAAATGAATGCCATTTTATTTCCCTGTGCTTTAGTTTCCTTATGTGCAAATGATCTAAGAAGATTCTAAATGTGGTATTAGGAGAAGTCTTTCAGGTCAAGCTGTAAGACATTCTCTAAGATGATCCTTTGACTGATTTAGGACCATTTAGTAATGCTGGTATGTATTTGTGTAAGGGGACTATTGTAATGAAAGGCAGTGCAGAAGGGATAGAATGTTTTCCCTCCCTGTTAATGGCAAGTCAATCTGGGTTCATTGCTGGTTTATCAGAGAAGACTCAGAAAAGGAGAAAAAAGGAAGGCAAGAACAACGCAGGTAGCATCCAGAGAAAAAGGAAGCCGTGGGCTTAGTGTCGAGGAGATTATTAGAAAAGAGCAAACTTGGAAATCCAATAAGCAGATTGATTGAAGGGGAGTAATGTGATCATATTGATAAGAGAAGATATTTGATTTTTTTTCAATGGAAACAAAATAAAATGCTGCAGAGGGTGACCTGGAGGATGAAGGAAATTACAGTAGTCAAGGAAATTACAGTGGTACAAGGTTATGATATATAGACCCCATTTTTATTCTAGAAATGAAAAGAAATGAGTGAACTTGTTCTCCAGAAATGGCAAACTGCTCTTAGCTTCCCAGCTATTTCATTAGCATGATTCCCTTTACATTGATTAGCCTATGTGGGAAGTCTGCTAATTCTGGTGCTCTCTTAATATTTTTTTCCTAATTACTTGCCTCTTTTGCTTCATGACGTACCAGGCATATATTTACAGCACAGCCTCTGAGTGTGTCTAGATGGGGCTGCTAGTGCTGAATGAATGAATAAATATGGTATTCTATTAAGAAACGATGCCAGGCACATTTGTTTTCAGTTGTGTTGAAGGGAATTTTTCAAGCTCTTCCAATCTGCCTTATTCAGAGTGAAATTACTGCTGTCCATCATCCTGTCTCATAGATATTGTTATACTATCTCAGTATTTTCACTTTGTTATAATCGTCTTCTCTGGTCTACGGAATACCAAATATTATCTGGTATTTACTGTTTAAGTTTGAAATTCTCAAATCACATTATTTGAGTTAAATATACTATTGAGCCAATGAAATACGGGGGCTACAAATAATGTCAAAGTGTCATTGAGTGTAAAGACACAGACACTATATTGTCATTAATGCAGGAGATAAATCGTGGCCACTGAGTTTCAATAAAATGGTGGTTGTTATATAGTCCATTTCACCAACTATGAGGAGTGCATATTACCTGATTAATCAAGGTGTCATCAACCATAGCATCCATGTATTTTCACTGTTAAATGCCTCTAACACAGCAGAAGAGATGCAGGATTACTCAGGCTATGTTTATCATGGAGAAATTGATTTATTGTTAGTTGCTAATAAGGAAGCCCTGGTAAGAAGTATATCTGTGTTATGGAAAATGCTGTGGGAAAACAGAGAAGAATGCATCGACTTTGCTCTGATTCATAAAAGTTGCATTTAACAACAAACTCCTTGAGGGCAGGCATTACGTAATTTTTGTTTTGTCCCCAGAACCTAGCACGGTGCTTGATATAGTAAGAGCTTAATCAACATGTGGATGGAATCTATTGGATTGAATCTGACAGAAGAGCAAACATTTAGAGTCAAATTTTGCCCAAGAAACAGATCCCCATGACTTTTAGGGAGTTGCATTAACAAACAAGCTGACCCATGGTGGGTGCTGGCATGTTAAAGACAAAAATCAAGTTTTATAAAATATCTAGCATTTTTTATCTCTTAAATGAGTTTTCTCCCATTGGGTTTTGTGCGTTGTTTAAGATTTCTTCTTGCATATTAGCTCTGGGAATATTCTGTTGTGCTAAAGTTACTTGATCATTTGGGTAAAAGAAATTAAGAAAGTAGTAGCTTAGTTGACAACGTTCCATTTAAATCAATTTGAGATAGAAATGATTTGTACACGCATCCAGGGTCCTTTATGAGATGAAGGGGACAAATTTCATATTCAAGTGCATCGCTTTTGAAAAAAATGTGTACAAGTTGAAATTGACATGAAAATTTTATTTTCCCGTTTGTTCCCATTATAATTTGGGGGATATGCTAGTGTGGAAAAAATTTGTACTGGAGAGTTCAAGTTTAAATAAAATGCACTTCAGTCAAAACATTCTGCCTTTCTTTTCAACTGTAAATTCTTCTCCCTGATCCCTAATACTTCCACACAAATTCTGCTGGAAAAGTTCATTCATTGGAAACTCAATCTGTGTGATTTTTTCACACACAGCAGAAGCAGAATGCATTGACGGTACAGCAGCCCTTTCTATTCCTTTGGCTCGCACTCAGACTTATGAGTTCGTTCCCTAGAGGAATAGCTATTGCCTCACATCATAGGGGAGTAATCCCATAGATAGTGAGTGAATCATACCACAATAGCTCAAGAACCTCTACCCTTGTACTTCTCATCAGCGATCAGCAAGTAGACTTAATTAGCTTTATCAAAAGTATTTACTAGTAAGAGTGGTTGGTACAAAAACTACTGGGTATGCTGTCCCACAAATACACACAACATCCATGTAAGGAATAGGTTCAAGCCAAGAGTAGTGGTGGTGAGTCCCCCATGTGGCAAATGGTAACTCACAACTCCTGCAAGATCTGAAAGACCTTTCTTTCTTCATTGAGATCTTATTCAACTCCCTTTAGGAACAGTGTCTCTGCTGGGCATGCCATTCAGTTGGGCTGCCAAGGTTTGTTCCTTTCTTGGGTCCATAACTACCACTCATTTTGGCTTCAAGGGGTCATGTTCGCAGATGGTGTCTCCTCCCTCAGGTGACTGCCTCTCTGCAGCCATGTCTGTTCCTTGTTGCCACATCACACTATTATCTCACATTTAGCTTACGCAGTCTACTAAACCCTTGGATCTTTTTCCAGAACTGTGTCGCCTATCCATGCCTTTTTCAGTTTATACTTGTGAAGTTGATTGTTTTTTTTGGGTACCCAAGTATAAGATTTTACATTTCTCCCTACTGAATTTCATCTTTTCATATTCAATCTCATTTAGTTTAGCTTGTCACAATCCTTTTGGATCTCGACTCTCATCTAATATCTCTCATAGCTTGATATCATTTTATATTTGATGAAAAGACATCTTTGCCTTTATCCAAGCCATTGATCTAAGTCATCCATGACAGCTAGGTAGCACAGTGGATAGAGTGCTGGGCCTTGTGTCAGGAGGGCCCGAGTTCAAATATGACCCCCTACACTTGACTCTGGACAAGTCACTTAACCTTGTTTGCCTCAGTTTCCTCATTTGTAAAATGACCTGAAGAAGGAAACAGCAAGCCATTCCAGTATCTTTGCCAAGAAAACACCAAATACGGTCACAAAGAGTTGGCCACGACTGAAGGACGAACAAGATACACACAGTGTATGTACTCTCTCCTATATGTGCTATATACACAGCATTTCTCTCATCTCCCAGTTTATTAATCCTGTCAAAAAAGGAAATGACATCAGTTTGTCGTATGGAACTGTGTTGGTTCTTTGTAATCACCTGTTCCTTTTCTGCTTTACCAACCACCTCTTTAATGATTGGTTCTAGATTTTTCCTAAGAATTGAAGTCAAGATCACTGGCCCATAGTTTCCAGACTGTTCTTTTCCCTTTTCTTGAAAATTGGGGCATGTTCTTCACTGATCTTGTGTTGCCTTTCTGATTTCTGCGATCTTTTCGAGTTATTACTGATATCTGATATTGCAGATATTGACTCAGCAGTAACACATAACTTTTAGGACTTGAGAATATCTAAGCCAAGTGTCTTGAAGTCATCAAGCACAGCTAGGTCCTCTGATTATCTCATTAATTTTCTTGAGTATCAACTCTCTGATAATCATTTTTGTTCTGTTATTTTGAGTGGAAAGGGCATTTTCCTTTGGAGAGAGAAAACAAAAAGAATTGAGTAAGTCTTCCTTCTTTCTTCCTATTGTCATTTATCATCATCCTAAACATCCCATCTAAAGTCCCATCTCTTTGCTGATCCTCCATTTTCTCTCAAGATAGCTTCCCAAAAGCAATCCTTTTCATTTGTTTTTGGTTTTTCTTGCCAGCCTCAGCTCATTCTCGGCTGTGTCATATGACAAATCCCATTTTTTCTGCCTCATTGGAACTGTTTCTTCAGAATTTTATTCTTGAGCATCTACCATCTCTCCTGGGCTGACTGTCCCTGAAGCATTTTACTCCATGGAAATCTACCTATCTTTCCTCTGAACCCTTTGAAATCTGCTTTTACAAAACTTAGAATGTAAATCAGGCTTTACTCAGATTTCCCCTGTTTCTTTATCCCAGTTCTAGATTGGAGTCGACCAAGATACCAACCAGATCTAGAGCTTCAATGATATAATAGTAATAATAGTAATAGTAATAATAATCATAGCTGGCATTTATATAGCACCTTAAAGTTTGTAAAGCACTACACACACATACATATATATATCTATATATATATATATCTATCTATATATATATAGAGAGAGATATATATAGATATATATATCTATATATATCTATATATATATATAGATAGATATCTATCTATCTATCTATCTATATATATATATAGATAGATATAGATATAGATATATATATGATTCTCACAACAACCCTTTTTGGGGTAGGTGCTATTATTTTCCTTATTTTACAAGGGGGGAAACTGAGACAAACAGAAGTTAAATGGCTTGACCAGGGTCACTCAGTTAGAAAGTGTCTGAGGCAGGAATTGAATGGGATATTTAAGTGGCAATAATGACAGTAGCACTGCTCTAAAGAAGTTGGTCAGTCAACAAGCATTTATTAAACACTTACTGTATACCTAGCACTATGCTAAGCAGTGGAGAATACAAAGGTGACAAACAGGGTCTCTGCTCTCAAGGGGTTCTCATTCTATTGAGGAAAACAGCTGTGCACATACAAGATACATATAGTTCCAATGCTAGGTAATCTCAGAGGAAAGGTAGTAAGGGGGGTGGGGGGAGGTGCACCTGGAAGGAAAGGCCTCTTGCAGAAACTGATATTTGACCTGAGTCTTCAAGAAAGTCAAAAGGCAGAGGTGAAGAGGCAGAGCATTCCAGTCAACTGGGAAATGGCATGTTGCTTGTGAGGAACTTCAAGAAGGTCAGTTATTTGTTGAAACTCACCCTCGAGGAGGGCAGCACAGTAGATAGAGCACCAGTCCTGGAATCATGAAGACCTGAGTTCAAATTTGGCTGCAGACACTTGACACCTACTAGCTGTGTGACCCTGGGCAAGTTACTTAACCCCATTGCCTAGCCAAAAAAAATTAAAAAAAAAAAGAAAAAGAAATTCACCCTCTAGGAGACCAATATTGATGTGGGTTTTTTTGTTCAAAAGTAAGATAATGTGAGAAATTCCATCATCTTCATTATTATTGTAAAAGTGTATTGTCCCTCTTAGAGAGCCCAGGGAATATTCTCTGGTAGGCTCTGTTATCAATTTTTCTTGATGAACTCTTGGCTATTAGTTAAGAAACTTATATCTGCCTAGAAGAATAGGTGTAAGATCTGATTGCTATCTCTGGAGGGATAATAATTTCTGAGAACATCATAAAACGTGGTGATCCTGATATACAAGAAAAAACAGAGGCATTTAAAGAAATCCCAGGTCACTATGGTAGCATAGTAGGAAAGAACCTTACCTACTGTTCACTTTCCTTCACAAAGGAGTTGGGCAGGTCTGACCAGAATACATCCCTACTGATGGCAGAGACAATCTGTCTTCAGTGACTCCCGCCATACTGAAAGTGAGCAGAGCCTTTTAAAGTCAAATTCAACATCATTCCCTCCATGAAGTCTCCTCTGCCACCATGTCCTTGCTCAATTTGTTTTGCAATTGTCTAATGCACTTTTTATTTACTATTATCTATCGTGACTGTGTGGTGGTCATCTCTGTACTAGAGAAAATTTTGCATCTTTCCCAGTGGCAAGCTCAGTGTTCTGCACACAGGAGGTGCTTAATAAATGGTTTATAGATGTCGTCGAAGTCAATTCAGAAGAAAAGTGAATGCTGCTGCACAATTAACAGCCTAGTCATATTTCTTGCTTTCTGGCAAGCAGGCTGTACTTTAATAGCCCAGTGCTAGTCGGTGTTTGTTTATTTGACTGGGGGTAAAGGGCTGAATTGAAAGGAATGAGTGAAAAAATCAATGGCTTATGGAACCCAGAAGTAGATTCCATTTTATTCACTCACTAAACAACAAACTGCATTCAACTCAACAAACTATTCCTACTATGTGCAAGTCATAGTGCTACATGCTTATGAAAAGATGGCTTTATCACTGACTACCTGTGGGATTCTGGGCAAGACACATCACTCTGTGAGCCTCAGTCTCCATAAATTGAGAAGTTCTGACTATATGAACTGTAAGGTCTGTTTCAGCTACAAATCTGTGATCAAGTGATGGGACTTATACATATGTACAAACATAGTGATTCTTGTTAAAACCATATGTGTAACTGTATACCTTGATGTTTCTTTCCCAGTTGTATTGATAGCTAGGGATATTCCACTTCCCAATGGTCTTTACAGGGGAACCCAACATGTGAACTTACATCACTAATTCTCAATTCCTTTTCCTGAGATTACATATAGGGAAGGAAAGATAGAAAAAAATGACATATTTAAAATCTTTATTAGGAGACTTGGTATTTTTTTCATTCAGTTTCTCAAATAAATTAATTTTTAAACTCAACATTCACTTTTTCTTAGGTCACTAAAATCTTGAATGTGGCAGGCTGTTTATGTGCTGTAATCTGAGGAGTCCTAGCCTAAGCCAGCCTGACCAAAAATATCTTTCTCTTTGTCCTGCCATGATGTTTGAGATTCCTAACATTATGATATTTACTTTGTAGTTTTATGATATAATTAAGAGAGCACTCAATTTGGAGTCGGGGGACCTAGGTTCAAGTCTTGGCTGGCTCTGATACTTACTGGTTCTGAGACGCTGGGAAAATCACTTAACCCATTGGAATGGAAATATGTCACTTAATCCACTGGAGTGGAAATATATTACTTCAGAAGAGTAATATATTAGAAACCTATTGGCATCCATTTTCCAGATTAGCTGGAAATGGGAATGGAGGAGAGTCCAATTTTGACAGCAGAGGGGATGATGGGTAAAGTCCAAGGTATGAAGCAGCACGTTAGTGGTTGGGTGGTGGTTGGGGTGGGGGTGAGAGGAAAGATTGTGTAAGGAAAAGGAATCAAAAGGAATTAGAGAAAGCCCAATTGAAAGAGGAAGCTGCAATAAAGAAATTTCCTATTCTAACGTGCTTAAAACAGTGCTTTACAAGCAGTAGGAACTTAAACATTTGTTCAATTGAATTTTTGAATTCACTGTTTTGTTTAGGACTTACTGCCATTTTATCAACTTCAATGTCAGACACCAAGAGAGAAGGAAACATTTGAATTAATCAATTTCAGATTCTCTCTTTAAAAAATAAATAATACCAGAAGGATAGCTCATCGGATGACAGATTTTGAATAAACATATATAACCTGAATAAGGTTATCATCAAGAATTTGGTTAAGTTAAAGAAGTCTAGCTTTTCAGTCATTTTGTGAGGAAAGTGTTCTCTTGATAAGATGCAGTTAGCAGAACCCAATATCACATCTCACTAGTTTTACTCATTCTTTTCAAGGTGTATTGCTTTCCATCTTTCTTTTGTTGAATTTCATCAGTAATTATCATGCTCAGTTATTTAATTGTTATGTTTTTATGGACTCTTTCATAACCCTTCATTGTTCCAATCAAACTAAATATAGCTTGTGTGCACCCATATATTTTCCTAAGATTTCTTTCAGGATTAGTAAGAGTATTTCAAATATATCAGAGCTCAATTAAAGTAGAATCCTCAGAGAATAAGACCTTCTGGTTAATTAAATTTTATAGTTAACTGAATTGATCTGAAAACTTTTCCCCTCAAACTGTTGTTGTCCCTTCTTCTGTTTAGTAGAGTCCATAATCTAAAAATAATAATCTTATTGTTTAAGATTTTCCAGTGTCATCAATGGGATCATCAGTGACATCATCGGTAATGATTTTTAAGTAAAAGTAGATGTGGAAAATTTAGGAGATTGTACTGAATCTATAAATGTCTCCAGGAAGATGCTATGGAAAGTTATCTTTGAAATAAATCCCCAATATTTTGGTGCTTTAATTACTTTTTTTACTGCTTCCTAAAAATTGATTGAATAAAAAAAATACTTCATGGGTGATTCTGATTAATAAGGGTCCATTGAATTGAGTCTTTCTTGAAGTAGTTTTCCCTTATCTCAGTTGTTTGAATTTCGTCTTTATCCTATGAAAGAACCTTTTGTTTCCTCTCATTCACATTTGTAAATTGAGTTCAATTGGTAAAATGCAATAAAGTCATGATAGAAGAAGAATAGTGAATGAATAGTCAGAACCTTCCAAGGCCTGAAGGTTCTGACTGTACACTCACCATTTTTATGTTATCACTTGCTGCCTTTACTATTTTAGTCCACATTTAAAATGTCCTGAAGTGGTAGGCATAATTTCCAAAATATTTTGTCCATTGCTTCCTATCACGGTAATGAGAATTTTATTACAAAACATAAATCCAAAGCACATTTTTGTAAGTTAAACTGAGATATACCTGATCTGAACCAAACAGACTAAAAATATTCTTAGCCTAAGGCTTAGTTTTACTTCAGTAAGAATATACCAATATGAAAGGCTTCTAAGAGCTTATGGTCCATACTTCTAGATGTTCGTCTAAGTAGTAAGCACTCTGAGGCACTGAAAGGACAACACACAGGGGCAGAACACTAAGTTGGAAGTCAGAAGACCTGGGTTCAAGTTCTCCTCTCTCTCACTTGTTACTTTTGTGACATTAGGCAAGTCACAACCTCCCTGGTCATCAGTTTCCTGGGCTGGCAAATGACAAGGTTTGAGTAGATGGTCTCTGAGAAACTTCCAGCTCTAGAGCTTGGATCTAGAACTCACTGATGCTTTGGTGGCTATGAGACTTGGTTGGTATAGATCCTGACTTCACTCACATAGATCCCAATCCCTCTGTAACATCTCAGTTCACATAGTTCCTGCTTGTGTTTTCCTGTAAATCATTCATGAAAGATCTACCCAACATGTTCATGACCTTCCTCTTGCTCTTAGTTGTACCAGCACAAGACTTGGATTGTTCATCCATTCTTTCATTCTTCCTACGTGTCTCCCTCCCCATTTTTAAAGCTATATTTGAACTAAATAAATTCAAGTTTAACATTTACTTAACACCTACCAGGTAAATGGTAATATGCAAAAGAAAAGAGATGCAGAGACAAAATAAGAGTCCCTGATATCAAAGAGTTTTACATTCTGCTAGTATTCTAGTGCAGGTCTTGATTATCTCTCACCTAGTCTATTGAGATAGCCTTCTGGGTGGCCTCCCTTCTCACTTTAGTCTGTCTCCCCTCAGCTGCTAAAGTGATCTTCCTAAAGTGCAGGTCTGGCTATATCATTCAGTAAACTCCCATGGTTCCCCATTAGCTCTAGGACCAAATATAAAATTCTGTTTGGCTTTTAAAGGCCTTAATAACAATGGCTCCTTCTACCTTCCATTCTTCCTATAACTTATTCCCTTCCAAGAACTCTTCAGTAATTAATCCAGTCATCCTGGACTCTTTGCTGTTTCTCAAGTGTGATACTCCATCTCCTCAATTTTGGGGTATTTTCACTAGCTGTCCCCATGAATGGAATTCTTTCCCTCTTTTACTCTGTGTTCTGGCTTCCCTGACTTCTTCACATTCCAGGCAAAATCCCACCTTCTCCACAATGTTCTGATGTTGAACTAAACTGTACTAGTCAAGAGTCTGAGAGCTTTGTGGTTTCATAGATCCATATAGACATGCTTAAAATGGATAGAACATTAGCAATTCCACTTGTCAGTTGACCTTTTCTGAAAGAATAATCATGTTTATCATTTATTAGATTTATCAGAAGAGGTCACAGCACTTTGAATTTCTTTAATGCTTCAAGGATCTGTACCTCTTAGTGTATACAATCTCTCCACTGATACAGATTGAAACTCTCTTTGACAGTTGCTGCAGACAAAAAATTCATCATTTTTCAAAACTTAGCTAGACTATTCCTCAGACAAAAGGCATACACATTCCATCATGAGGGTTGGGCTTGTATCTAAGCATTTCAGAGAGCAATCAATTCACACACCACCTACCTGAGACACTTCCATAGGCACAGAGGAGTTCAATGGGAGATTCTGAGGAAGACATCATGGATGACAGTTACTATCCCATTCCACAAAATATTCCATGATGCTACTCCCCAACTACTGGGCTCTAGTCAGGAAGACCTGAGTTAAAATCCAGCTGCAGACACTTACTGGCTGTATAACCTTGGGCAACCTCTGTTTGCCTTAATTCACTGGGGAAGGAAATGGCAAACCACTCTAATATCTTTGCCGACAAAACCCCTTGGACAATATTGGCATACTATGGTCCATAGAGTCATGAAGAGTTAGACACAACTGTCCAACCAAAACTACCCAACACCAAATTCTGAAAATGCAATTCATCATTTATTAGGCACAGTACAAGGCACAGGAAATAGAACTACAAAAACAAAACAGGCCCTGACCTCAAGGAACTCACATTCAGTGGAGTGGTAGAATACAATATTTATGTAAGCAAGAAAAGAGTGGATGCTAACAGCCAAGATGAACAGGGAGTTAATCTGCCTGTCCCCCACCAATGATGTTATTATGTTCTAATATATTTACAGAGGGGCAGACTCATGTCATTTACCTAAATGAGCTTTTTCATCCTAAAAGTTCTTTTTGAAGCATTTGCTAGAAATTCTACTGATTTCATTGGTGGGCTGAAGGAGTTCTCAGGTGAATGCCATCTGGCCTGGATGCTGCTGTCTTTCCTCTTCTGATTAATTTTGCAAATCACTTCCTTGCTTTTTCCAGTGATGTTTTGGTCTCCAAGACTGCCATAACCTTAATGCCTTTGAAGCATAACTCCAAGCTGACAACATGAAATAACTGTCATAGCTGGATAAGGCAGAAATACTTGATCCATGAGACTTCATGGTCTTCGGATAATGTTTAACAGACAAACCATTTATTATTTATTGGCCAGGAGCTTGAACATTTTCATTCAATTTAGAAAACTCTCCAGGAATCTAGCTGGTGACAATCTGTCCCTGGAGGGAGTTTCTATGGATAATGACAATTAGGGATGACATTATGGGATATAATAGTGAAAAGAGAGGCATTTAATATCTGTGGCTAATAATATTTATGTAGAGCTTTAAGGTTAACATACCACTTTATTGGCAATGTTTGAGGTAGATAGTTTAGGTGTTATTCATATAGATAGCATAAGCATTCTCTGGCCTGTCTCTCCTGAAGGAGGGTCAGCTACATCTTATCTTCAAGCCCCTTGGGGTACCTTTGAGGAAATTGGCATTAAAGTCCACACTGAGTGTGTGCCCCACATTGTCAGCCAACAGTGATTTGTGCTCCAGCTCCATTCAAACATTTCTCATCAGTCAGCTTTTACAAAGAGATCTTAACATTGAAAGTATATCAATAACAAACAGATAAAAATTTCCCCTCAACACCTGAAGGCCATGCTCTCTCCTACCCTAACTCAGTCATCCTGCCAGATGAAGCCTCCATTAGCCACAGCTGGGCAAGTTCTGAAGGTGGTTTCTATATTCTTGGGTCAGTGATGGCTGGCTGCAAAACCTAGTGTGGATTTCACTCTTAGAATTCACTCTGTGGACATTCAGACTCTCCTGACCTTTCAAAACTCCCAAGGTCACTGCCTTCACTTCTTCCATCTAAAATGAAAAAACAAACAAACAAACTCACACCAAGGAAAAGGGTAGAGGTTGTCCACTTTGATGCTGCTGCAGGCTGGCCCCAGAGGGAGAGCGCTCAAGATCTCTTCCCTCATAGCCTTGTATCACACCAGACACCATCAACAAAGGAGTCAAGCCAAAAGCAGGCAGGGCTGAGGCCTTTTAAAGGTGTCCCCAGTCCAGGCTCTACACCAGCAACTGATAAAAGAGGCTGCTGTCTACCATGTGGTTAGCAGATCAGAATCACTTAACAGTGTCTACAGATCTTCCAAAGGTTTTCCAGGGCACCTGCGTTAAGCATTAGCATGACTCTCCAAGAAGCAGGCTCCTCACCCTCTTCCACACGGGAAATGAAACAGCCATGTTGCATTTTGCACATCCAACCAGTTTTCTATTACACTGATATCAATTTACAGATGAGGAAACTGAGGCTCAGAGACGCTGTCAGTTTGCGTAACATTTGTTGTTGTTTTGTCATCTCAGTCTAGTCTGACTCTTCATGACCCCATTTGGGGTTTTCTTAGCAAAGGTACTGGTTTGCCATTTCCTTTTCCAGCTCATTTTTACAGATGAGGAAACTGAAGCAAACAGGGTAAAGTGATCTGACCACGATCACACAACTAGTAAGTGTCTGAAGCCAGATTTGAACTCAGGTCCTCCTGACTCCAGGCCTGGCACACTGCACCACCTAGCTACCCTTGTAGCTAATATTATATTAGCCCATATGATATGGGACAGGGTAGCAAAGACCTAAGAAGCCAGAATAAAACAGAGATTTATATATAAGGTGTAAATAGATCTTTAATCCCCTTTCCCCATGTTTCAAGGAGACTAGAGTTCTACCTTAATGAGAATAGTAGGATATCCATGGTTGGGCAATCACTCTCTTCTTTTTAAGTGGGATATTGGACTTGGAATTATAGACATCACATATCAGGTTTTTGGTCAGTCTCTCTCCACAGCCAATAACACAATAGAAATCTGACTTCCTGTTACTAATAGGAGATGTTTTCTAACCCTGCCGGTGACTATGCCTTAGTTATTAAATTTTAATGATTTTATTCTCAACTATTTTTAATCTGTTGTGCTAACTGAAGCCAGATTTTCGAACCTGATACAAAATGGGCTTTTCAATGTTACAGTAACAAATGAAAATAATATTTTTTAAAAGAGATCATCCATAAAGATTATTAGTTAGATTGTATCAAGCATTGAACTCAACTCTGGGATCCCTTGCTACCCCAAGGCAAGGCAAGGCAAGGCAATAAACTTTATTAAGTGTATACCATGTGACAAGCTGCCCATGGGGTGCTAGATGATGCAGTGGATAGAGTGAGAAGACAATGGCAAAACACTCCAATGTCTTTGCCAAGAAAACCCCCAATGGGGTCACCGAGAGTTGGACATGACTGAAAAATGACTGAATAGCAGCAACAGATATGACAAGTGTTGTGCTGAGGATACAAATATAAACAAAAAGGACAGTTGCTGCCCTCGAGGAACTTACATTCTAATGGGGGAAGAAAACACCCCACAAGGGAGAAGAGGAGGGGGGAAGATACCTGCATGGGGGCATGACAGACTAATTCTAGAAAACCAGAATCTCAAAAAGGAGAGGGAAAAATGGTTTACTAGCCTAGACTTGTCCCCAAAAATGGAGGTCCTGAGAGGAACTTACCAATCAGAGAAGGGAGCCAGAATGCCTGAGAATGTTCCAGGGGGACAAGGCTACAAGGGATGATGGATGTTCCAGGGGGAGCACACTCTAGGTGATGAGGGAAGTTCCAGGGTAAGATGTCAAAAGTCTGGAAGGTCAGAGGCAGAGTTGAGAGGGGAAAGATAGCAACAGAATGGGTCAGAAGAGTATGTCAAATAAGGGGAAATGAAATAATAGATTCATTCTCCACTGCTTACACAAAGGAATACAGTCTTTTGCAGACTGCTATGCTGGTGGAAAATAGAACATTCTCTGGACAAGTCATACTTTGTTTTGAGTCATGGTTGGAAGGAGCCTTATAGCTGTATCTCCCAGTAACACAAATTATACCCAGCTGCTCCTCTGCTCTGCCTCTACAACCCTCATTTCTCTGCTTCCAAAACTGCTCTTTGTTGCTTTTCCACTAAGCAAGTGACATCTGCTGGAACTGTCACCTGGTGGGGAAACAGGGTATCCCAAAAGAAACGTTACCATTCATAATTGCACAGGCCAACATGCCTGGGGATCAGTTAGTCAGGTCCCCAGTCACATCTGATTGGCCCACCAAAAGACTCCTCATCCCAAAGAAGCACCCTCCCCCCCCCCAGGACTCCCTTCATACACATGTATTAGAGCAAGTTAATTTCTGTGAACTCATATCATGCCTCTGAGACCATTCACCTTATTTTGAAGATTCCATAGACCTCAAGGAGGAACTCAACAGGTGATGGGATGGAGATGGCAACCTTTGCCTTGCATTTCTGCTATAGAATAGATTTTCCTGACACTTTTCTCCTCCTCAAAAAAAATTTAAGAGTGTTTTTTTAGTTTAGTTAAAAGATTTATAACTCATCCAAGTTTTGTGAGGAAAGTACTTTTTATACCTTAAAAAAGTTGTATGCAAATATGAGTGGCTATTTTAACTGCATTGGCTGCCTTGGGTCTCTAAGTTGGTTGAATCACACAAAGAAAGGCTACAATTACAAAAACCACAACTATACAAAAACTGGTCAGCCGTTATGGCACTTGCATACAATCTTGAAAGGTAAATTTCTAATATTTCTTAATGTTTAGAAACCTGAGGACACAGAAGAAAGAGAAAGTTTCCCATTAATCCTTCATTCGTTTTCGTTTTTGTTTTTGTTTTTAAATCTTCCCTAAAACTTAATCTCAGAACAACTATTGGCCATGGAATCAGACCTAGACTTGAATCCCATTTCTGACACTTAACAACTTGTGTGTTTTGGGGCAAATGGTTCCTTGGGCCCCAGTTTCCTTATCTGAAAAAAATGAAATGATTGGTCTGGATGATCTTCCAGCTCTAAAACTATGCCTCTGAAATCATTATTGTCCAATTTTCTCTGGGTATTCAGTAGTCTGGGGGCAGTGGTTAGAGTGCCAGACCTGGAGTCAGGAAGACTCATCTCCCTGAGTTCAAATCTAGCCTCAGATACTTACTAGCTGTGTGACCCTGGGCAAGTTACTTAACCCTGTTTGCCTTGGTTTCTTATCTGTAAAATGAGTTGGAAAAGGAAATGGTAAACCACTCCAGTACCTTTGCCAAGAAAACCCCAAATGGGATCACAAAGAGTCACATACAACTGAAAAGACTCAAGAACAACGACATTCAGCAGTGTCAGCCCTCAAGTCGCTTGCTTTCAAGGTCATAAACAGATGTGACTTGTCATGGGTACACATTTGAGAGAATCTCCTAGACACTTGCCCTGGCTGGGCAGCGCTGGGAGCAGAAAGAGACAGGGAAAGGAGCCCGAGGGATCTTGCTGCGTCAGAAAGCCCTTTCCATTCTTGCTCCTGCTTGGTTTTTTTACCCTGCGTTTGCAGAATGATGGGAGCAGTTTCAGAAACACTAGTAATTCCTGACTGCTCTGCCTTCCTGTAAATAAGCCCGTTAATTATACCCCCATAGGCCTGAAAGCCAGGTGAACTTCCTTGCTTTCTCTGATATTGGTAACACAGTTACTTAACAAATGCCATGAATAAGGAGATTAAAGTAGATTAAAGTCTTGTACAATGGGAAGTTAATAGCAGGCAGTAATCTATCTCCAGATGTTTGCATATTCACTTAGCCTCTTTCCAGCAGGGCATAGGGAAAATGATGGAGTTTGAGGCCTAGCTCTTGCTCGTTGGGTAAACCCACAATTCCTCACCAATAAAATGGGAATGATGATGCTTGCATTACCTCTTTTGAGGTCTTTTTGTTTGTCTGTTGCAAGGATCAGTAGTGCTTCCTATCTATACACTACTTGGTTTTGTTGGTTTTCATGGCCAAAGGCAGGTGGCCATCCTACCCGTGATTCTACTCTGTACTTAGGCTGGTCCTCAGAAAACAGAACCTCTTGATGACACTACAGTCCAAAGCCTTTCCGACATGGTAGAGTTACCTCCAAACCATAGTGAGGCACCAGGTAGGACTTTCAATGGAAAGAAATCACCACCTAGTGTCCTATGGATTTAATGGTTTTAAATGTCTTGGTTTTGGAGTTTTTTATTATTAGGTCTTCACATAGTTTTAAATTGTGTAATTCTCTAGTCGTATCGAGGGAAGTGGCCTAGAGGGATCCATTAGAGTGTGGGGGAAGGGAATGGGAGAGGGAAGTTAGGACAGGGAAACCGGGCATTCAAAAGGAATAGGAAGTAAAAGAGATTGCCTTTCCTACTGCTATTCATTACTACCACAACTCACAGTTCTGGAGCAGAGGAAGGAGCTGCCCCCTGCCACTGCTAAGCTTTAGTATTGGGGGAAGTGTTTCTACCTTTCTCCCAAAGACCTTGGATCTGAGAGAAGGGAAGAACTTTGAAGAGTGGGATACAGGGGGAGGAAACTTTCCTATCAGCATCCAGTGAAAAGCCTACTTTCCTTTTTAGGGGACTTTGGTTTAGACAAGTTTCCATAGATTATTAATAATTTCTCAGGTTATTCTCTGACTTTAGAGCAGGGTTAGATGATGGTAGGTACTGTTGGTGTCTGTATGTAAGTTTCACAATACGAAAAAAGAACTCAGTTTTCTTGCTGGTTGGTTGCTAAAACATTGATTTTTTTTTGGTGCTGTTTGAAATACATGTTATGTTAGAAAGATCAAATCCCGAAAAACTTTATGATAAAGTAATTACAGGACTCAGTGGTGTGTGGGTGAGGATGGATGTATGATAGGCAGTTAGATCAGTGAAGGGGGCATAGGGAAGGAGAAGAGAAAAAAAGATTGGGAGGAAAAGCCACAGCCTACAAATGCAGGTCACAAGTTTTATTCATGAACATAGAGCACCTAGGGAATTCAGATGGAGAAATTCCCTCCAACCTGAGCACACTTTTATTGGTTTTTGTCTTGGTTAAGCTTGCAAATGGAGGAGGGTGACCAGTTTCACTCTGTGGTTGACCTTTCAAGAGAAATTGGGCAAAGTGTTGGCATTGCGAGAACAGAATGCCCTATGCTGGTTTCCTCTGGTGTCAAAGAAAAAAGTATTAATACTGTCCCCAATGTTTTAAGCACAAGTCTGCCAGAAACAATTCTGTTTGATTTAACAGTCCTGTAAATCTGAGCATTTCCACCTTAGGGGGGAAAATATTCAATTGGCATACTCCCCTATATGTCATTGGACATCTTTCTGGCATGAGATAATTGAGGTAACATTTAAATGAATCTTGAAAAAGAAAAGGGTCAAAATATGTTTAAAAAATACAGTTTGGGGTTAACATTGCAGAAGAATAGTCAATCTATAACTAAAACCACTCACTTCCTTCCTGGAGTCAGCCCCTTAGAGATTTAAAGGATTTCTCTCTTTTGATCACCATTATTGGCCTTCCTCGGTAGAGAAGGGGGAGATCATTGCAGCCCATCACTGCAGGGGACAGAGAAAGCAATATTCCTGAAAGACAAAGAGATGTTTATTCTTCTACCTTACCTCTTATGCATTTCCTTAAAGGAAAAAGCAAGGAATGTGTTTTAAGTAGGAGAAAATAATATTTCTTAATATTTTTAGTTGGTAAAACATAAGTCCATCCATCATATTAATGGGGGCAGGTAGGTGGTGCGGTAGATAGAGTACTTGAGCTGGAGTCAGGAGGACTCATCTTCCTGGGTTCAGGTCAGGCCTCAGACACTTACTAGCTGTGTGACCCTGGGCAAGTCATTTGGCCCTGTTCGCCTCAGTTTCCCCGTCTCTGAGGTGGACTGGAGAAGGAGGTGACAAACCACTCCAGTGTCCTTGCCAAGAGTATCCCGTATGGGGTCACAAAGAGTTAGACATGACTGAATGACAAAAATCATATCAATATTATGACCATAATTTTACACATTATAAATATTGACAATGCAATATATTTTTCAAATATATGTACATTATTTTTATTAAAACATTTTTAGGGCAACTAGGTAATGCAGTGGATAAAGCACTGGACCTGAAGTCAGAAGGACCTGAGTTCAAATCCAGCCTCAGACCAAATACTTGACACTTACTAGCTGTGTGACCCTGGTCAAGTCACTTAACCCCAATTGCCTAAAAAAAAATCCAAAACATGTTTAGTTGAATAAAAAAGTTTTTAAATATGCTTCCATACTGGTATGGGATGGAGTAGGCTCAAATTTGAAGAAATGGATATATGACTGCTAATTTTTTGTCTGACTTGGAGGATAACCCTAAGATAGAGTTATTCACCAGGGAAACACCAGGCCCTTCTCTCTGAGAGAAAGAATGAGTTGAGAGGATCTTAGGAGGCAATATGAAATGCATTGCATTACTGGGAATCATCAGTTCTTTTTAGTCACATCTGATTCTTCAAGACCGTATTTGGGGTTTTCTTAGCACAGATACTGGAGTAGTTTACCATTTCCTTCTCCAGATCATTTTATAGATGAGGAACTGAGGCAAACAGAGTTTAGTGACTTGCCCAGGGTCACACAGCTAGTAAATGTCTGAGGCTAGATTTGAACTCGGGGAGATGAGTCTTCCTGACTCCAGCCCCACACTCTAACCATGGTGCCACTCAGCTGTTCATTACAGGAATCATGAAACATTAAATTATAAATCAGGGTTAGAGTGTCGGCTCCCATTTCTATTTTTTTTATTTTTATTTTTTGGCGTTGATATCTTGGAAATCATTGTTGTGTTATTGAAATACAATGGTAGGAATGAAGATTTGTTCATTTTGTGTAGAAGGGGCAATGCGGTATAGAACAGAGGGCATTTGATTTCTCTCCATTACCCTGAGCAAGCTGGGTTACTCCTGTGGGCTTCAGTTTCTTCCTCAATCAAATATGACTCACAATATTTTCTACTATTTACCTCCCAGGAAGGAGGTAAGAAAAGTACTTGAAAAACTTTGAAGCACTATATAAACATGAATCATATATATTTATTTATAAATGAGTGTGTGCATATAAATGTGAGCTACAATTACCAACCATAGAATTTAGGAGATCATGTTGCAAGTAAGAAACAAACCCTTCAGATTATAACTAGGCAAAGGACAGAATTTATTTATGCTAAATTTAAAGAGGATAGCAAGATATTATGATTAGAGGGCCAGCTTCACAGTTAGGGAGACCTGGATTCAGATCCTTTCTCTGATACACATTGACGGGGTGACCCTAAGCAGGTCTTAGGGCCCCAGATGCCTGGAAGTTGCAGAGCAAAAATCCATCTTCATTGATAAAGGGAATTTCCTCATAGGGAGTTCCCCATACCAATGAAATAATAAATTTAGTTTTTAAAGAAAAGAGGTATAGAAAATACTGTCAGCCTCATCAGCCTCACCTGCATAGGTATACCTAGCTTATAGTCCATAGCACCATCTTTCAAAGAACAAAAATACCTTAAGCAGGGCTCATGAATTCTTCACCCATGCTGATAACAACTCAAATGGACCATTTTTATGAGTTGCTGTGGCTGAAAAAAACATCCATCACCTAGTGGTCAACCCTTTGGTGATGAAACCTATCATGGGCAACACCATTGCCCTTTAGATGATCCATGGTGTTAACTCTTTAGAGACATTGAAGTTCATGACTCAAAGCTGTCCTGAATCATAGGAAGAATTTGGTGGTTAAAGACTTTTCTTTCAGGGAGAAGTTTGGGATCATTAAAAAGCACTGTACAATTTCCCAAAGGCAATCTATTTTGCCCTCCTCCTCCTTTTCTTCTGGGCCCAGCTCATTGGCCATGCACAAAGGAACAATATAATATATAATGTGTTAAATTACTTTTTTTTACTTGCTAATAAAAAAATATTTGCTACTTATCAAAATATGTAAATATATTTTAGCAAATCCAATATTTCAAAGCCTCTTTTATAAATTGCTTTTCTAATTTACATGTCTGTATAATTTAGTTCATAATGTGAACTGAATTTATCTAGAAGTCAGAATGCTACAGGTGGCTATATCACTATCCTTTTTTTTTTAATGGAGAACCCAATCATGGAAGTGAAAAAAGGCTTCATTTGGTCATGCTTTCAAAAATTAAATCCTGTTTCATTAACAAAGAACATAGCACTAAGAAAAGAGCTTTCTAATTTTTAATCCTGTTGTTTTCCATCCCTTTTTCCTTCCCACTTATTTCTTTTATGAAACAGGACTAATCTGGGTATAAAAAAGCCACTCCACCTGACACCAGAATGCAAAAACCTACAAGACACCCTATGGTCTTCATTTATGAAAAAGAAAAGGTAAGCTTCCACTTTCCATCTTTTTATTATTATGTATTGAAATGTATACAGGCATATAATGTGCAGAAAAGTACAAGCATATGAATGTGTATATGTCTACATGAAATATGTGGTATAGTTCATATATGTGTTAAAGTCCACCTCCTTCCCTTTATTTTGGACCTCCCTTGGGTTATATGCATAGTAGTGGTATTAGTGAATCAAAGGTATGTACAACTGTGGATCAAAGGTAGGTACAACTTAGTGATATTCTGTATTATACCAAACTTTTCTAGAATAATTCACAACTCCACCAGCAATGAATGAGTGTACCTTTAAATGTAAATGATTTATTTATTATTTCATATCTTGACTTTCTAAGTACTCACAAATTAGCTTTTCAAATCATCTAATCTAGAATTTTTTTCTTTTTTTACTTTTTGGTTAGGCAGTAGGGTTAAGTGACTTGCCCAGGGCCATACAGCTAGTAGGTGTCAAGTGTCTGCAGCCGGATTTGAACTCATGTACTCCTGACTCCAGGGATGGTACTCTATCCGCTGCACCACCTAGCTGCCCCTCTAATCTAGAATTTTGCCAGGAATCCACATCAAAATTTTAAAATCCTTTTAAAACCCTTATTAAAACATTTAAAAAATATTTAAATCCTTTTAAAAACATTTCTCTGAAATATGACTGGACAGTGGGATGTAAGGATGCAGTTAGATGGTGTTGTGGTTGGAGTACTAGACTTGGAGTTAGGAAAGCAAGATTTCTTATCCTGAATCAGATGCTACTTAACCCTGTGACACTGGACAAGACAAGTTGACCTCTCTTTAACCTCAGTTTCCTCATCTATAAAATGGGGATATTAGCACTTATTTCATAGGGTTGAGAGGAGCTAGGTGATGCAGTGGAATAGAGTGCTGGGCTTGGAGTCAGGAAAACTTGAGTTCCATTCTGGCCTCAGATACTTACTAGCTGTGTGACCCTGGGCAAGTCACTTCACCCTGTTTGCCTCAGTTTCCTCATCTGTAAATTGAGCTGGAGAAGGAAATGGCAAACCACTCCTGTATCTTTGCCAAGAAAACCCCAAATGGGGTCACAAAGACTCAGGCACAACTGAAATTACAACAATAACATAAGGCTGATCTCATATTAGCAAATAAGATTGTATATAAATATAATATGTATGTATGCATGTATATATACACACATATGTTGTATGATATATATGGTGTGGATATAAATATTAGTGCATATTGTTGTCACCCCCCCTTCATTCGTATTTCCATTATATCACATCCCAAAGATGACCTGTGTCCCCAGGATCAGAACAATTAACTTTTGTATGACTCAAATGGCTTTGAGCCAGACCTGAATATGTGCAGAAGAAAAGCTAACACTAGGGAAAAAAAATATTAAAGGCAGGGATTTTACAAACTTTTAAAATCCCATCTTGAACAAAAATGCTTAACTACAATGAGATGATTAGAGTGTATGTGCACAGTTTCTCATGTTCTCTCTTCACTTTCCCTCGCTAGTTTTTTTTTTTCTATTGTGATATGTTTGATGAGGAAACCTTTCCCCAGCTATTCTTTGGGGGGATGCCTTTCCATTACAGTCCTGATTTTCAACTAGCTTGTATAATTAGCCTTTGCTGGTCGTCTGCTTAGCAAAGGTCTATGCAGAGCTCACATGAATTGCTGATTGCTATGAAAGTGTTATTTGGCACACAAGAGACTAATTTTTCAGTTTCATTTTCTGTTGTCAGAAATTATGCATGCTGTGACCAAGGCTACCAAGAGGTTGTAGAGCCCAGCAGCACAAAGTCCTTCATTGTATACTGATAAGGAATAATTTTATTTTCTTAAAAATAATAATTTATCCATTTTTGTCATGCTCTTTTCAAGTTTCTGCATTTTCTCTTTCTCATATCAACATGTCCCTTTCTATGAGGCAACACGCTTTTTTCTACATTTACCAAAATGAAAACTATTTTCTCTTTGCCCTTAGAAAGTTATAATGGCAAGCTTGATCACTAGAAATATGGACAGTGGGCATCGTGGGGCTCTCTTTTCAATGGAGACCTGGAAGGGACCTTCAGTTCCGCCTTATATATTTCCCTCTGTTTATAGATATAGAATATATGTGGTTGGGCCATACAATATAAGATACAGATGCACCACATGTAGTACGGCTAGATATCTTCAGGCTCCGGCCCATCCTGGCTCCAAGGGAAACTATAATTTCTACATGCCAAGTTCACTAGCAACTTAGTGAGGGAGATACAAGCAGGATCCCAGACCAATGAGACTGGATGATTGTCCTACAAAGATTTCTGAATAAAAGACACTTTCCCTGCTTGCCCTCAGAGGGCCAGTAACACTCTGCTCATTGTTGCTTACTTAGCCTCCTTTCACCAAACTCTGTTTACACAAAAGACCATTACTATCAGATGGTAAACTTCATCAAAGCAAGCAGGGAAAAGAAATCAGGGAAATTATAGGATTAGAACAATCCAAAGGATACACAGGAATAAATGAACTCTTCTTCTGGCTGCAAGATAAGCTCTCCCATGAAGCAAGGAGGATGGCGTGATCTCACTGAGGGGAATTCATCATGTAGGGGAATTCCAGGCACTGAGAATCAAAGTACATAGTGGGAACGAGATTTCCCACAATGAGGTCTATGGCTCAAGGAAGATCCCATCCACCATTCATTGCTCTCTTGACTGCTTCTCTCAGCCTCCTCCTCTAAAGTGTGTCTCTTACTTTACATAGTGCCCCAGCTCAGGGACTCCTTTCAATCAATCACGAGTCTTGTCTTCCTCCATATACACAATGCGTAACATCACACACAGGGTTTTCCCCCAGTAAAGCCTTCCCAGGTGTAGGTGGAAATGAGGTTACACAAATGAGGAACTGAGGCTCACAGAGGTCAAATGATTTGCCCAGGATCATGAAGGCAGTAAACTTCAGAACTAGGTCTTCTGATTTCAAATTCATTTTTATTATTATTTGTTCAGTCATTTCAGTTGTATCCAACTCTTTGTTACCCCATTTGTGGTTTTCTTGTCAGAGAAGGTGGAGTGGTTTGCCATTTCCTTCTCCAGCTCATTTTACAGATGAGGAAACTGAGGAAAGCAGGGTTAAGTGACTTGCCCAGGGTCACACAATTGGTAAGTGTCTGAAGCCCAGATTCAAACTCAGTTGAGTCTTCCTGACTCCAGGCCTGGCACTCTATCCACTGTGCCACCTTGATACCCCCCCACCAAAACCCCAGTAATCTATATCCTCTTTTTGGGTAGGTGTTTCTCAGGTATTGAAGGTGCTTTTCATCTTACCTCTAAAGTCCAGAATAGTAGTGGTATTTTTTTTAACGTCACCAATGAATACTCAAGGATCTCCTCTTGTTTCATTCTGTGCTGGAATTCTAGAACCAGCATTGGCAGACAAGGGTTCATATCCTGGTTCCATGGCATATTAACGGGGTGATCACTGGCAGTTGGCAATGTCTGTGAGCCTCAGTTTCCTTATCTGTAAAATTGAGGCCAATACTGTTTTGTATTATCTAACTCACAGGATTGCTATAAGGAAAGCATTTCATAAACCTCATTATCATAAACTTTATAAACCTATTGTAATTGTTCTACTGTTAACTTTTCTTTCTCTTCTTAGACTTCTGTAGTTTCTCAATATTTTTCCAAATATTCCCCCACCCCAGTGTTATTCTTGCGCTACTAGGTGGTACCAGGACTAGAGTCAAAAAGATTCATCTTCCAGAGTTCAAATCTGGCCTCAGACATTTACTAGCTGTGTGACCCTGGGCAAGTCACTTTACCCTGTTTGCCTCAGTTTCCTCATCTGTAAAATGAGCTGGAGAAGGAAATGGCAAGCCACTCCAGTAATGTTGCCAAGAAAACTCCAATGAACAGTCAGATGTGATTGAAAAATGACTGAATAACAACCGTGTTATTCTGTATCCCAATCCTTTCTACTTAGTAAATGAAATCTTCTCTATGTTATTTTTATCCCTTTTCCAGCTTTCAAAGATGTAATGCTTTGTCTCTTCTTTTAAAGTGACACTGGGTACTTCAGCTGTCCCCCTTGCCTCTCATTGTTCTAGACAAATGAATTAACTTCTCTCAAGGCAGATGGCACGAAAGGGCTGACCCTCTAGTG
Source organism: Phascolarctos cinereus (assembly GCF_003287225.1). Lineage (NCBI taxonomy): Eukaryota > Metazoa > Chordata > Mammalia > Diprotodontia > Phascolarctidae > Phascolarctos > Phascolarctos cinereus. The sequence goes on along the minus strand of NW_027555514.1, from coordinate 54,970,950 downwards.
AGAAGTTCTTTTTCTTCCACTTGGCAGCTTTTCTCTCACGTCTCTCTTTTTCTACCTTGACCTATTGTCTCTTTTCTCTTTTTGAATTTACTCAGCAGAACTTGGGTCTGAGGCAGATGTATTTTTTGCATCTCCCTGGCTCCCGCTGTTGGCGTGTATCATCATACTGACCCTCTTGGCCATGCCAGTGACTGAAGCTCTTTTGGGTGACGGTTTTGTAGCAAGCTTTTGGTAACCGGTTCCATTGAGTGTAATTGAAAATGATCAGAACATAAAATCTTCCCTGTCATTTCCTGGCAGGCATATATCCAGGTGGTTACCTTCTACCTATTTTGCAGAGATTCCATGTGTTCCTGTGTCTGTATATAGGATCATAGATCCAGAGCTGGAAGAGCTCTCAGAGGAGTCATACTCTAACCCCTTCATTTTACAGGTGAGGAAGCTGAAGCACTTGCTTCAGTTAAGTGATTTGCCCAAGGTCAAACAGGGCATTAAATATCAGAGACAGGATTTGAACCCAGATCTTCTTACTCCATAGTTACTGCTTTTTCTGTGGTACCGTTCTCTCTCATTAGAATGTTTCTTAAAAGTGGGAACTGTTTTTTTTTCCACTTTTCCTTTGTCTCTCCAGTGCTTAGCCCAGTTCCTAGTACATACGAAGAGCTTAAGAAAGCCTTGCTGCTAGCTGATATCTTCTTAAGGATGCAGCTGTAAAGCTTCTGGTTATTCTCATTAATAAGACTGAGTATCTCTTCCACCTCATGAACCTCTCTTCCTTCAAGGCCCAGCTGAGGTGTCACTTCCTCCCTGAAGAGTTCCCTGATCCCTCCAGCTGAAAATGATCACACTCTCCTCAAATTCTCCTGGAATGTTTTCTCTGGATCTCTTCTTTGCCCTCATTACTTTCTACCTGTATATCATGCACAGATATTGTATCACCCCATTAGATTGTGACAGGGACTAGATCACGCTTCATCTTCTTATCCCCAGAAATAAGCATACTGCTATGCACCCAGTGTATCTTTAATAAAGGTCTATTGAATTAAATTGAATTGCATCGAAAAAGAAGCATCATGCCCAGTTGACTACAGAGTACATTGAAGACAGGCCTTTAAATGTTCTTCACAATTTTTCAGAGCCCAGAAGCATGCAACGTGGCCTGAAATACTATTTGAAAAGGAAGGCATAAATTATAGTTGCTGAAACTTAAAAAAAAAAACAAACTAGAAAGCTTGTATATCACTTGACAGCCTGCAGACAAAGCAAGAATTCCTCAATTTTCATTGTCCGTCAACAAGGAACACTTTTGATCCTCTGTAGGATTTCTCTGGCACACAGTAATATATAGCTTTGACTTCTCTCCCTTGTGTACCTCTGTGGTGCCCTAATGGCTCCTCAATATAGCACATGTGCCTTTTTTTCTTTAATCTCTTCTTCAATAAGAGCTGCTAGCCGCCCTCTGGGGCCAGCTTTTAAGGATGAAGTGTTTCTCAATGAAACAGAGTGCTACTATATCATAACACCAGTTTCATGATTTCTCGTGGCATCCTTAGCATGGCTTCATTTGACAAATTCCCATAATTTGGTTCATTGTGCAGTTCTTCATTTCACTGATAAGGTCTAATAAATAAGTCAGAAAAACTGAAATTAACAAGTTATCACTATTGGTAGCAACCATATAATACTCTTAAGACCATGCACGGTAAGCTTCTCTAGGCAGCCAAACTAGTCTGATGTCTGCTCTGAAAAGCTCAGGATGGATCAGAGAAGCTGATCTAGAGATTGTGATACAAATTCTTGAATTTTTTCCTTTATTTTTTTTTTTGGTGAGGTGATCAGAGTTAAGTGACTTGCCCAGGGTCACACAGCTAGTAAGTGTTAAGTGTCTGAAGCTGGATTTGAATCCTTTATTTTATATAGAACAAAGGTAACCCAAACTCTGCTGAGCAATGATTTAACCATCTTGATCCATGCTGGGTCAAGAACAGAAAATATTTCCAAACTAGAAGGAACTTGGTCCAGCACTGAGTACATCTCTTCATTTTACAGATCAAAGAACTGAGGTTCTGTTTGGTGAATTATATAAATAAGTATATTCTCCTGGCCATTCATAGGACTAGAGCGCTCATTACTCTAGCAATCATGATGGAAGTGATGAAGGAGCACAATGTCTTCATCAGCAACTATAACTTTTTTGTGGCTAATAAGATTTGAGGACTCATGTCTGTCTTCTTTTTTAAAATTCAAATGGTTATCCTAGAAAAATGAAGGACACATTAGATCTGCTCTCCAGGGAGAAGGAGGTGAGCTACAATCTGGAAACCGCCCATAGTGTCATAATGGTCTGGTCAGTTCTCGAAAGACAAAAACAATATTTGCTTTTTATTAACTCATCATCCATAGTCTAAGGACATTTCCAATTCCTATTGAACTGAATGGATTAAATGAGAAAACACTTATTAAACCCTTACTGTATGGCATTCAAAACCTTTCATAATCTCACACCTTTCTAGTCTTCTTACACCTTATACCCCTACATATATTCTTTGACCTAGGGACATTAGCCTACTGGCTGGTCCATGAGCCATCTCTTGGTTCTCATACTCTGTCTGGCTATCCTCCATGTCTGGAATGATCTCCCTCCTCTGTTCTCTCTACTGACCTCCCCAGCTTCCTTTAAGTCCCCCCTAAAATCCCACCTTCTACAGGAAGCCTTCCCAACTCTTCTTAATTCTAGTGTCTTTGTTCTGTAAATTATTTCCTATTTAGCCTATATATAGCTTCCTTTGTATATATTTGTTTGCATTGTTGTCTCCCCCATTAGATTTCAAGCTCCTTGAGGGTAGAGACTATCTTTTGCCTCTTTTTGTATACCCAGTGCTTAGCACAGTGCCTGGCCCATAGTGAGTACTTAATAAATTACTGATTGACTGATCGATAGGCTAGGCAGTGATGTTAGGTGCTAGAGAATCAAATAGAAAAAATGAGAGAGTCCCTGTCTTCCAAGATCTGACATTCTAATAGTAGTAGACAACATAGATAGAGTGGTGGCCAAGGAAAGCAGTTTTGGACTTTGGAGTCTCTGGGATGGTGAGTGGAATCTTTTAGCAATTGACTGCCATAGCCTTTCTCCGTTGTTCACAATGGCAGGCCACTTTAACCCCTTTCTGTCTCAGTTTCCTCATCTGTAAAATGTAAAATCCCTGCCAAAATTATTGTAAGGGCGAAATAATATTTGTAAAGTGCTTTGCAAACCTTAAAGCACTACAGACATGCTAGCTGTTATATTGATTTGATTACTGTTCCTCAAACAAGATTTGGAAAACACAGAGGGGGGTGGAGGAAGGCTATGTGGAAAGAGTGAGGCAGAGAGGATGGCAAAATGTCTGGGGAAAATGGCTAAATGGCAAATGAAGCATGGTCTGGGCATAGTTCCAGTTTCTTACCTATTAGGACAATAGGGCATATCCTCCTACCCCCCACCCCTGAAGAGGGAGCTTCAGCAGCAGGGCAGATGGCAGCATTTCAGGGGTGAAGTTGGAGTTCTTCTGTTCACCGTGACTGCAGTGCTGAAGACTAAAATGGAACATTACTTAAATAGAGTTGTCTGTTAGTAGAAATAGAATTTGGTGTTGGCTAATACTTATTCCCTGTATTCAATCTTAAGGCTTCTTCATGTTAGAATAATTACTCTGATTATCTTCCTATCAAATCATTATTTGTAGTTATTCCTTAGCAGACAACAACAGTAAGAAAAAGAAAAGCTTTGTTGGTTAAATAGGAATCTGCTCTGGTGGATCAATGATGTCAGCAGTGTAGACTGTGCCTCCACTGGTATAGATTAAAATGTCCAGATATTCCTCCTCTTGTGGGCTTCTGATCCATGTCCTTTTGCATCTTCCCCATAGAAGAGCCACCCAGTGTAGTAGAAGCCTTTCAACATTATTAAGAAGTACTTTTCCTGTCTCAAGGGTATCAGTGCAGCACAAGGACTGTCTAGCTTTCATTTTAAAATAGATATATTTTTATTCTGAACTTAACAAATCCCAAATAAAATGAGCATTTCTAGATGAAAATGAACAAAAAAGAATATACATAGAATCATGGATATCTGCTGTATCTAACTTATTTATCCTTTTACATATATAATAAATTCAACTTGTAGCTAACTTTTTTATAATTATTGTTGTTCAATCATTTTTCAGTCATGTCTAACTCTTCTTGATCCTATTTGGGGTTTTCTTGGCAAAGGTACTAAAGTAATTTGCCATTTCCTTGTCCAGATCAATTTTACAGATGAAGAAACTGAGGCAAATGGGGTTAAGTGACTTGCCCAGGGTTACCCAGCTAGTAAGTGTCTGAAGACGAATTTGAAGTCAAGAAAAGGAGTCTTCCTAACTCTAGGCCCAGCACTCTAACCATTGTGCCACCTAGCTGCCCCTTTTATAATTATATTTTATTTTAACTTTCTTTTTAAAAAAATTTTGCATTCCAAATTTTCTCCCTCCATACAGCCCCTCCCCCACCCACTGAGAAGGCAAGCAATATGATCGATTATATACAGCATGTAACTTTCAAAGCTGTCTGGCTTATCTGTATTTCCTTGTGGCCTTCCCTCTCTTCTGTGCATTTAAAAATGCTTTCCTGTGCCTCTTTTCTTTCTTTTGTTTTTCTTTTGATAATACTATTGCTAAGAGTAGCTTTTGATCACTAAAAGCACTAGACAGTTTTCAAATTGGATCCAGTTTTATCTCTTTCTCCTAGTCAACTTTCAACCCAAGCCACTGTCTCTTTGCAATGTCTGTCCAAGGTCTATATGTTTATTGGACCAATCTACGTATAGATCATTTTCACTCTCTATATATGTATACATATGCAAGTTCATAGGTAAAATAAAGATAGATGATGGATGATAAAGATTGAGAAATAGAGAGTAGAGATAGATGATAGAATGAGAGAGAGAGAGAGAGAGAGAGAGAGAGAGAGAGAGAGAGAGAGAGAGAAAGAGAGAGAGAGAGAGATTCAGTAGGATGTTTGATACTATATTTGCAGGTTATACTGTGGATATCAGTATCTTTCATTCACTTTCTTCTTGCATTGTGGATGGTTAAATTGATCTCTTTTGAATTATAGATTTTACTGAAGGGATTTTTAAATATTCTAAGATGATGCAATTAGTGCTATGTATTTAATAATATATAGAATATTTGAAGAACTTTACCATCAATGAAAATGCTTCCTATGAAGAAAATCCTCCATGAGCTTGGCAAATATCCTGGGTAAAAATATGTTTCGCTGTTTTATACATCACTCAATGATAAAAAAAAAAATTTTCAGATCATCGAACAATATCATGTCCACAGTTGCATATCACAAATCTTACATTAGTCTAGCATATGTGTGGATACACCATGCTTCAGGAGGGCTTTTAAAAGAGCATTTTATTCTCTGGAGCCATTTTTTAAATAATCAGCAAACAATATCTGTCACAAAATTTTATATCATCTATAATTCTCAATCAGTTGTGTGATATCTATAAAAAGTCATTGGTAAAAGCCTACTAACTCTTCACATAGATTCATGGATAGATACTCTAAATATAGTCCATTCCCACAAAGATTTTGTAGAGAATAGAAAACAGGTTTATGGCTCATTCATTGTTAATGTCTATGCAGTTTCCTTTTTTTGTTTTGGCAAAAAGGATATTCTCTTTGAATTATCTTGAAAATTGATTCCTGAGTGCCAGTGGCCAAGATTGTAATGTCTGCAGCATCAGTTTCTTCTACGTGAATACAGTCAGGTCATCTTCCCAAATTCAGCTTCTTAAGTACCAACCTCATTTCCTCAACACTGAAATGGACAAGTTCAAATATGACAGTTTCACTCTCATTGCCAATGAGAATATTATCAGTCTAGAAATTCCAGCCGATCTGTTCTCTTTTATGTCTACTTGTCCTTTCCTTTCAATTTGACCTATATTATCTGTTACCTTATATATTTTGTGGAGGTTAATAATGATGAAAGCATGAGGAGCCTGAAAATTAATGAGGGTCTATCAAATCCAGGGAATGGAGTCAAATAGTACGTGGCATAACTTCAGACTCGTGCGCCCTCATGGTGCTTTTGAGTGTAAAAAACAAATTCATGTTCTTTGTATAACATAGTTCTTCATGTCTCACCCAGTACTGAATTCTTACACTTTAAACCCTAATCGTTCCCTCTTGCTGGTCCTTGTTAATTTTTGGGTTTGTTTGTGCTTCTTTCTTTAACACCAATTCATGAGTCTGGCTCTTTCCAAATTTTTGACTTATCCATATGGTTTCTCTTTTTTTAAATTTTGCATTGTACTTTTAGCCTCCATCTGTTTTGAAACTCCCCAGATACCTTTCAACCCCAATTCCCCAAGCTTAGGTATAGGGCAAGAAGGTATTCAATCAGCGTCACGTACCTGCTCAGGCATGGTCCCTATTAGATTAGGCAGCTAGGTAGTACAGTGGATAGAGCACCAACCCTAGAGTCAAGAGACCTGAGTTCAAATCCAGCCTCAAATAGTTATTAGCCCTGTGACCCTGGGCAAATCACTTAACCCTGTTTACCCCAGTTTCCTCATCTATTAAAAAAATGAGCTAAAGAAGGAAATGGCAAATTACTCCAGTATCTTTGCCAAGAAAACCCCAGATGGGGAAATGGGGTCACAAAGAGTCAGACACGACTAAAACAACTGAACAATAAGGTCCAAACCCCAACCAGGGCCTAATCTTTCTAGGTCAGGATATGAAAGTACTATTGGGATGATTTTTGGCGTAGCTGAATATTGTACAAGTTCATTTTCTCCTCAAGGTTTTGTAAGATAGCCCTGTTCATGGTCTTTCTTCCTCCTCAGAAACATTTTGTCAATTAGAAGGCCCTCCAGATCAGTTTTGCCTTTGTATCTATATCTATAAACAAGTCAAGTTTGGAGCTACGGCAATTAGGCCCAGGGCTGTCTTTAGTTTTAATTCCTTTAGCTTTATAAATTGAGATCTACTTTGACCTCTTCCTCTATTCAGTCGGTGACCTGATTGTATACAGACAGCTCATTAAAAATGATGATCACATTTATAATTAGTCATTTCCTTTCTGTTATGTCATAATCGATTACATTTTCTATGATATCATTTAGCGCCTGTGACATTCACTATCTTTTGAGTGTCCTCTTGAAGAAATTATTCTTGATGTGTTGAGTTGTTTTGAAGAGTCTCTCAGCTTTTGGCTTCCTTCATTTGAAACCACCTTTCTGTAAAATATTTTTTCCCTCTTACTCTTTACAAAAATTTAGAAATCATCTCCATGTCAGAAATAGCTGAGGTAGAAAACACTTTCTCCCTTTTCTTTGTGTTAAGCTTAAACTGTACTGTGCCACCTTAATAAAGTTAGAGTTTATTTACTACTCATTTGCTGTCCCCTTAGCTTTCATGAGAACATGATTCATAAGCCACAAAACTAATAAAAAAGAATGACATGATTTTGAAGACATGAAACTTTGCAAAAGCCTCCCAGTCTTAAAATACAATCCACTTTTCCTATTTCTTTATACATTTTAATTAGGCTGTTTTAAAAAGTGTTTGCTGAGACAGCAGTATGTTGTACAACAGTTCCCAAAAGAACAGCTGGGTGATAAACAGTAGAAATTAATTAAGGAATCTCCATATTCCTTTTGTAGGAGCATGACATTATTGTCATAGGTGGCTTTTATATCCTCCTTTCCATAAATAGTTTTGATATTAAAAGCCTCTGAAATATTCGGGGTACATGAATTGAAGTCAAAAGATCTTGATATGAGGCCTAGTGCTGCCATGTACTCTGTGTAGAATGTCTACTTTGTGATGACTTCTCTGAGACTCAGTTGTTCTATCTGTTAAATAGAATGATAATACCTCCTCATAGGGCTATTATGAGAATAGCATTTGAAAACATATAAATATGTGTGAATTCATATTACTGACAGTGGTAATTATTATTCCTGTTGGTAAGTTAAGGAGGAACCTATTCACAGAGATATCCAGACAATCATTCACCTGATTCTCAACAGACACCTTGTCAACTCCTGGATCTTTACCACCATAGGTGGCTTTCAACAGACCTGCTTCCTCTTTGGAAGAAGACATAATGTCTCTATTTTTTGTTAGACTCTTTGCAACCAAGAGTCTTATAGCTGAGCAATGGATGGCATAAGATCAATGAACTGCTATCTTCCTCCTGGCAGAATACAGTTCTCATTATTGAAAAAAACAAATAAACATAACCCCATTTACACATTCAGAAATGTGCCCAAAAGGAGGCATCAACAATTCTAGACTCATGTCAAGGCTAACAGGCACCTCCTGGTATTATTAGAGCTTTCCCATCCCAGCGACGTATCATTTTTTATTGGTTTGGAGGACAAAATATTGGGGATTGATTTCTAAATTTTAATAGGGAGATGAAATTTGAAGTCAGTGTCCTTCTCATCAAACCTACTTCATGTTAGTGATAGTGACAGTGATATCAGTTCAGTTAGCTCAGTTTCAGCTTGATAGATTTCATCATGCTGGGCCATAAATTGGGTAAGGCTCTATTATCAAAGGTAGGCAGCATACAACAGAGAGAGCACCATGGTGAGGGGCAGCCATGATACAGCAGATAGAAAACTTACCTGTAAGTCAAGAAGACCTGGCTCTAAGCCATGCCTCAATCACATAGTGACTGTATGACCTTGATCCCAGACACTCTGTTAGGATCTAAGTTGCAGAGCGTATCAATCAATCAATAAACATTTATTAAGCACCTGCCATGTGCCACGCACTATGCTAACAGGTGGGGATACAAGAAGAGGTAAAAGACACTCCCTACCCTCATGTAGCTTACAATCTAAATGCAGATCTGCTTTGGTAGAAAGGATTTCTTCCCTGGGAGCTTCCTTAGATGATGAAATCACATGGTCAGACCAAAAAAAAAAAAAAAAAAAAACCAACCAAGCCAAAAAGCCAAAACCCCAACCAAAAAGAACTTTCAGTTCTTCCAAAGCTAGAAATAGCACAGATTTTTACAAAGTTAACAGTGATAATTAATAGAAAGATACTTGGTCATCTTCTAATGAAATCTCTAGCCCCAAGCCATCATCCTCCCACAGTCTCCAATAACAAACCTTCTTTTATGTCTCTCTCCCTACCCCAACTCCATTGCTTAAGGGATCATTTTATGTCAATGGACATTTTTTTTCCAAAGTGTACATTGTTGCATTTGCTTAGGTACTTCATCCAATGGTGAATTTTCAGGCAATAAAAGGGTTAATGTTCTAGTGCTACACATAAATGTGTAGCTTTCTCAGATAATGCAATATTAAACTTTGCTGGCTCTAATTGGAGCTGTGGAATAGAATCTGTATCACTATCTTGATGAGTGAATCCCTGGAGCTGTTTCAATATGCTGTACTCAGATAACTTGGGTATACATAGTATATGGAAAGCAGTTGGCTTTGCCCATTTGGAACTTTCTCTAAGCAGGAATGTTTGCATATTAATAAATTATCTCTGACAGACTTTGGCTTAAAAAATAGAGTTGTTGGGCGGCGTATATAAAATAGAGGTCTCAGATCCCCATCTCTAATGCTACCTGGGAGATACATTGTTCATTGTCCTTCTTTTATCAGCCAAGAAAAGAGATGATGTTAAGTATCTGATTACATTGCCCATACTTAACCTAATTCTACTCCCTGTCTCAACCTCACACTTATCTTTGGTTAGCTCTCATCAGATTATAGATTTAGAGCAGCAAGGGACATCTAGTTCAGCGTCCCTCACTTTACAGATGATAAAACTGAGGCCTGGAGAGGTCGTGTGGCTTGCCACACAGGTAATAAGTGGGATATGAGCCCAGGTCCCCTGCCTTCAGAGCCAATTCCCCTCATCAATGCATTCTTTACACATGTATCAATTGCATTGAACGACTAAAAACTTGGAATCATAGAACTGCAGAACTGGAACTCTAACCCAACCCCCATTCCAAGAATGTATTCTGTCTCCTGACAAGTAGGTTTTGAGCTCACTGAATGGTAAAATCTAGATTCATTGTCTTCATTTCTAGAATTTAGCTTCATGGAGAGCAGTTCTGGGCAGCTGGGTGGCATCCTGTATAGAGCACCAGGCCTGGATTCAGGAAGACCTGAGTTCAATTCTGGCCTCAGACACTTACTAGCTATGTGACCCTGGATAAGTCATTTAACCTCTCTCTGCCTCAGTTTCCTCAACTGTAAAGTGAGGATAGTAATAACACTGGGCAGCTAGGTGGTGCAGTCAGGAAGACCTGAGTTCAATTCTGGCCTCAGACACTTACTAGCTATGTGACCCTGAGCAAGTCATTTAACCTCTGTCTGCCTCAGTTTCCTTAATTGTAAAATGAGCTGGAGAAAGAAATGGCAAATCCCTCCAGCATCTTTGGCGAGAAAACCTCAAATGGTGTCACAAAGAGTTGGACACTGAAACAACTGACCAACAAAAACTGTTCTGTGTCACACTAGAATATAGCTTCAAAACTTACATTCAGAACCCAGCAGACTCAGTATGGCTGGTACTTCTACTGACATGGAAATTCTCTTCCTTCTCCTCTTTTTTCTCCCTCTACTTCTCCTTCTCCTTCTAGCTAACATTTTATGCAGCACCTACCATGTGCCAGGCCCTGTGCTAAGCACTTTACAATTATTATCTCATTTGATCCTCACAACAACCCTGGAAGGCATTATTCTCCCCATTTTACAGGCAAGGAAACTGAGGCAAAACAGAGGTTGACTTGCCCAAGGTCACACAGCTAGTAAGTGTCTGAAACCAGGTTTGAGTTCAAGTCTTCTTGACTCTAGGCCAAGTCCCAGTACTGCATCTATCTACTCTATCTAGCTATCCTAGCTATCCCAAATAAATAAATTATAGTGTCTGACATTCTACTCTTCAGATAAATAAGCTGGTTCTTCTCACTTAAGGGAGCAAAGAATATTATATAGAGCCTAAGTATTAGAAGAGACCTTAGAATGAATGGGGGAAAAAAACAATTATTAAGTTTTTACTGTGTTTGCTAAACCCAGGGTTCTCTAGTAAAACTCATATACTCCAAAATTGTCATTTTATACAGGAGGAAACTAAGGGGTAGAGAACTTAAATGATATGCCTAGTGGCTTTCAAGAGTGCTAATGACACTCCAAAATCTTTTCTGAAGTTAGGAAATTAACATATATTTGATAATTATTACACAAAAGAATCATGGTCATATACGACTATTTTTAAAAAGGTAGTCTAATTCTAACCTAATCTTAGTTTCATTGATACCTTTTATTTTTTATATCATACCAACTTTCAAACACATCCTCTTTTCTGTTCCATGATACCCTGTGAGCCATCCTTTGTAAGAAAGATTTTAAAAGCTAGAAGAGAGAAGCAGTTAACAAATGAGTTAACAAAACTAACCAACCCAGTGACCCTGTCTGACAGTATATGCAACATTCCATGTGTATAATCCCCACCATAATGAAAAGAGAGAGGTTCATTTTTTTCAAATCTTTTCCTTGACCATTATAATTATGGAATGTTATGGGGGCTTTTTGTTGCCAACATTACTTATTGGAAATTTGTTATCATTGGACATCTACATGGTATCTTCCAGGCCTTATTATTAACCTTCTCTCTCATCCCAAGATTTTTGGCCCTTGGAAGGTTTGGGGACAAATGTCCAAAACATAGTGGCCTTAGCCTGGGTTTAGCCCTTCAGTAGGAACATAACTATAAAATTAGTTTCTAAGATGGTTTATAGTATATAAATAACTTTACACATTTTATCTCATTTAAAAATTAAATGTCTTGATCAAATAAGTTGTATTTCCCCAGAGACATAGAAAACCTTTTCAAAACTTTCAACCTTTTTTTTTTAACAAATGTTAATAGTCAAGACAGTATTTATATGCTATGGTTTATTTTGAAGATTTTTATTAGCATTTCTGTTAAATATATGATTTTTAAAAAAAGTTTGCTACATTCTTACATATAATTTGTATCTTGTCCCATGCCTAAAAATGGTTATTTTGGAAAATATGTCTAACTTTATTATAAAACCCTAGTACTGACAACTTGAAGAGACAAAAATGGATGGAACAGATATGGTAGAGTTTACAGAAATTCACTTTATGGTCAACCACTCATACACACACACACACACACACACACACAGACTTATATTTTCAGGGTAAACAATTCTCTCTCCCCATGTGTTACTTTGCTTTGAAGGTATAACAGTATGATTATGGTCTTAATTTCCCAAATACAGCTATTTGCTGGTTTGTTTTCAACAGAAAATGGCAAAAACAGAGAAAATAATTCTTTCTTACACCCTATTCTTTAATCTCCTTCATTGTAGCTGTCTCCAATGTGAAAGGACAAAAGTTCTTTTCCAGGGTAGCTAAATGGTGCTTTGATCACACCAACCACGGAGTAGTACTCATTTCAGAAGGATTGGGCAGGAGGGCTTCTACATTCGTGCTGGGGTGGGGTACCTCATTGTGTGGTGACTAGATTGCTTCCTTTTCTCTATGACAATATATTCAAAAGCTGTTTTATGTGAATTGCAAATGAGTCCAATTACACAGCCTCAAAATGATTGGCTTCCAGCCTTAAACGTTCCTGTTAAACTGGAGACAGCTAGCTACACTGGGTTTCCAGTTGGTGATGTATGGTAATTTGTAGGCTACTTATGAAACTCGCTATGAGACAAGCAGGGTTTTAAAGGGAAAATGGTCCTATTCTTCTGTAAGTATACCAAAGAAAAGTTATACTACTATAGGTATGAAAGCATTTATACAAAAGCTAACTAATTAACTGATGTCATTGTCTCTAACTTCCAAGGTAATTTTTAGTGCTGCCTCTAGTTTATCAGAATGGAGCTGGGAGCCCAAAGCCCAAATTCTAATCTCGGCCCCATCATCTAATAGCTCTGTGACTTTGGACAAGTTATTTAACCTGACTGTGCTTCAGTTTCCTCAGCTAGTGATTTTTGCACTACCTACTTGTGCACTCTGTACTAGAGGCAGCTAGCTAGTGGAGAGAATACTGGACCTGGAGTTTGGAAGAACATTTCAAATCCAGCCTCAGCCACTGACTAGCTGTGTCACTTTGAACAAGTCACTCTACTTCTTTTAGCCTTGATTTCCTCTACTGTAATATAAGGGTAATGCTATTTACCTCTCACTGTTGTTGTGAGGATCAAATGAGGTAATCTTTGTAACAAGTGAGTAAACTTTAAAGTGCTACTGTATAAATGTTAGTTAGCTATTATTAGAAGTCTACAAAGTAGAAATATCAGGTAGAATTAAAATAAGAATAGCTAATGTTTATATACTGCTTACTATGTGCCAGGCACACATTGAGAGAGCATTTTAGATTTAAACATAAGACTAAAGAAATGTAATGAAAGTTTATCAGATGCATTCATAAGTTTATTTAAAGGCATTAGCACATGTAGTCTTGAAAGAGGTGGTTGACCACAGCTGTGGAATGAGGCATATACCGTCAGGCTTGGTCAGTGTTTCCAACTGTTTTGCTTAACTGTCCTGATGGGTTCATAGGTAGGGATGGAAAGGACCTTAGAGATCATCTAATCCAACTGCTCATTTTACATATGGGGAAACCAAAGCCCAGCATTGTCAGGTGATTTGCCCAATGTCACACAAGTGGTAATTGGGAAAGTGGTAATTCAAAATCAGCTCCTGTGATGCCAAGGTCAGCACTCTTAACATTCCTTGGTTACAGAGGAGAATTAGAGATTGCCTGATTTGTTTTTCAAGGATTGACAGTTTTGGGGAAGAGACAGCAGTTGTGTGCGTGTGTTTAAATTGTCCCTAAGACATTTCAAAATTTTGAAAATATCCTTGATTTTTATCTTGTGGGCCAAAATTAAACAATTTGGTATTATGAGTCTGAAAAATTCTATGTGTCCAAAAATAATGACTGTGCAAATGCTAACTCTGAAAGGAGACAATATTAACCAGTCTATTATTGGCAAATGTCTATTAAGTATTTGTATTTATTTCTCACTGAATTAAAATGAAAGGTGAATTATTAAATAACCTTGAGATATGCATATACTTGTGTGTGTTGACATATTTTTAGTTATTTAAAATCTTATTAGATGTTTGTCTTACAAAGTGCTCAGATCAGAAAAAACATGTCATGAGTTCTCAGTCACATCATAATTGTTTGTTAAGGCGTATCCAATTCTTTGTGACCCCATTTTGGGGTTTTCTTGGCAAAGGTACTAGAGTGGTTTGTCACTTCCTTCTCCAGTCCATTTTACAGATGAAGAAACTGAGGCAAACAGGGTTAAGTGACTTACCCAGGGTCACACAGCTAGTAAGTGTCTGAGGATGTATTTGAATTCATAAGATGAGTCTTCCTGATACCAAGCCCACTGCGCTATCCACTATACCATCTAGCTGTCCAAGTACATCATAATTACTTTAAAGGATGCTTTGCTTTCTATCTGAAAGTTTGGAATTTGATGTAATGGTCCTTAAGTACTTGTGTGCTTGAACACTTTAAATTTTGTAACATTTTCATACTCAACTCCCTTGGACATTTCTCACTTTTAGGTATTCAGAAGATTATTACCTCGAAATTATCACAAATGTACAGAACTGCAGATGGCAACGGCAACCTGAAGAGTTTAAGAAATTTAGGTAAAAATTTTATCATGAGCGAACTCAAATTCGTTTATCTTTGCTTGGCAGTAGGATGATAACTTTCCAGACCAATTAGGCGCTTTTTTTTCTTTAAAAAAAGTACATTATTCTGAAATATACATGTAGATTCTCATTTTGAAGTTTTCTTTCTTCACTTTTTCTTATAGATTTCCTTTTTCATCTGTCCAGGTAACCATTTTCTAAATCAGCCTTTATGCCACTATTTCCACACCTTGACTCATGAAGCAAAATGTGATTGACTGTTCCCAAAACAGAGCATGACTTTGTACCAATGGAAACTCGTACATTAGCCTCCCTGTTGGAGTTGTTCTGTGTGTATGTTTGTATGCTTGGAAAAGTGGTCCTAATTTAAAATTATATGTCAAATAAAAAAAAATCTACATCTATAATCATTCAGTTATCACATCATGAAAAACTTTTCACTTAAAAAATGAAAAAGAAAATTTTAAAAGTGAGAATTTTTCAGTATACAATTTCCATGTACATCATGACCCCATAAGCAAGAAAGGAAAAAAAAAACTGATTAAAGGAACTGTGAAAAGCTATTATTGTGACAAGTTACACAACATACGACAAGACGTGACCATAGGGGTGAGGAAGCAATTTAATGTTGATCATCATCAGGTAAGTGTTTTCAGCATTAACTTCAAAAATAATTGGTTTTTGTCCCTAATCTAATGTAACCATTCTCCTGTGAAGAAACTGTTATCATTTCATGGCACTATATTAAAAAGTGGATAAATACTGATTTTATCTGAACCTTATTATTGAAAATTCCAGAATTTTATTCTTGGGGTCCATTTAAAAATTTTGAAAGGCCTGTTGATGTTTTTAAAAGTATTAAAGTGTTTACAAGTATTTAAAAGTTCATTTGTTCTGAAATTAATAATCTGTACACTAACAAAATTTGCAAATCTTGAATTCATTCTACCAGTTTTATTAAGTACCTACTTACTATGTGTACAGTACTGTGGTAAACAGCATTGAGCATTTACAGAGGATATGTAAGACAAGGCCCCTACCTTCCAGAACCTTATAATCTAGTTGAAGAAACATTAAATAGTTATGTAGATGATTGTGACGACATAATAATATTAATAGTCAGGATTTATAGAACATCTTCTGTGTGCCAGCCACTGTGCTAAGTGCCTTACAAATATAATCTCATTTGATCCTCACAACAAACCTCCAAGGTAGGTGCTATTATTATTCCCATTTTACAGATGAGTAAACTGAAGCAAACAGGTTAAGTGACATGCCCAAGGTCACACAGTTAGTAAATGTTTGAAGTCAGATTTTAACTCATCTTCCTGACTCCAGGTCCAGTGTTCTATCTGTTGTGCCACCTCCCTGCCCAGATGACAGTTACCCAAGTAAACGGCAGAACAACATGACCTGGAGTGGCCACAAGGACACCTGACCTCATGGAGGATCTCAGTCTACAGCTTTTAAGGTGGAGGAAGAATTAACCAGAGCAAAGACCTAGGAGTCAATACAGGGTGTTTAGAGGAAACAAAATCAATTTGGCCTCACCAGGTGTAAGAAGCTTAAGATAAAGTTAGATTGATCATTCCAGAAAAGGAAGTTTGACGTTGACCACATAAGGTAGTAGGGAATCGTTACAGCTTTTTGAGCAGAGAAATGATTTGACTAAATTAGAATTTTACAAAGAATATGCTGGCTCCATCAGTGTAAGTGAAGCAAAAACAATTTGCAGTTCATATTGATTTAGGGTTTACAATGCGTATGTTTATATTATCTTATTTGATTTTGTGAAGAAAGAGCTATTATTAACCTCATCTTACAGATTGACCTAACAACTGTGTGAAGCAGGTTTTACTCTGTTCCTCATCTGACATCTGAAGGCCCAGAGAGAGACTTTCCCTTGGTCATGTAGTTAGCGAGTGTCTGACTTGGGAGTTGAACATAGATTTTCCGCACTTCAAGTCCAATACTCAATCCACTCCCCTTGATGAGAGGACTGACAAGAAGCAAGGAGTTTGGCTCTTTCAAGAAGCCAATGGTGAGATAATGAGACTGTGAACTAGTGCTGAATCAATGACAGCAATTATCATTATAGCTGGAGTGATAGAGGTAGGAGAGGAAAGAGGCCAACCATCGGGACCTCTCGAAGAAAGAATCAATGGGACTGGTGATTCTGGGATGTACGGAACAAAGGAGAAGGAAAAGTCAAAGACATCCTGGGGTTTCCAGCTGTGAGTAACGGATCCCCCTGGCAGATATGGGGAAGCTTGGGAAGGAAGTTTGTTTGAGGAGGAAGATAATGGGTTCCATTTTGGAACCAAGCTGAGTTTGAACTGAGAATGGGACATCCAAATAGAAAGGTCCTGAAGGTGGATGATTCCACTGTTGATGAGAAATTCTCACCATTGAAGGCATTTCCCTGATGTAGAAGATAAAGCAAGGCAGGGTCATTGTCTGGAGAAAGCTACTGTTAAGTGAACCTGATACCCAGGGTTGAAAGGAGACCTTCTGGCCTTCTAACACACCTGCATGGGTTGGCTTATCAGACTTTCTAGTCGATACTTTAGAGGCACAGCTTGATTCTTGGGGAAGCAGACCACTGAAGGAAAGCAAATTAGTATCAGGTCGTGGGTGAGCTAAGTTCAGTGTGGGGTGCACAATGAAGCTTAAGGCACCGAGAACAGGGAGAATGAGGGTGCTGGGTCCAAAAGAATGCCCCATAGCAAGAGGCTAGTTAATGTGCTGGATGACAGAATAGAGGTGGAAAAGTGGCTTCATAGGCTGGATGAATAGTCCAGTCCCATGAAGTTAAATTTAATTGGGATTGGTGTAAGCAGCTACATTTAGGTTTGAAAAGTCAGTTCCTGTGGGGAAAAAAAAGACCTAGGTTTCAGTTGGTTCATGAGTACTCCATGAGCCTACACTGTGACAACACTGCTTTAAAATAGTGGCTAGTGGGTCACTGTGCCCTGCCCTCATCAGACCACATCTGCGGTCTTGCGTTTAATTCTGCAACCCAGATTTTAAGAGAGACACAGTGCATTAAAAGAAGAGCAGTCAGGATTGTGAGGGTCTGGAGACAATGAGAAGGAGTGGGGATGCTTAGTCTGAAGAAGAGAACATGTAGGCTCGATGTGATAGCTGTCTTCAAATATCTGAGCAGTTATCGTGTGGAAAAGGAATGAGCCTCAATCAGTGATGATTCAAAGCTGGGGTCACTAAGTGGAAGTGACAGGGAGACAAAGTCTAACTTAACCTAGGGGAGAACTTTCTAACAGTAAACACTGTTGAGCGGTAGAATAAGTCGTGGTACATGAGCAAGCATTCAATCACTGCAAGTGTCATGTAGAGGTCAGCTGACCATCTTTCGGAGATGATGGAAAGGGGATTTCTGTACTGGGTGGGAGATCAGACTAACCTTTAAGATCTCTTTTTTTTTAAATAGTTTTTTTATCGATATCTTTTGCTTTTACAACCCATAGATTTCTCCCTTCTGTCCTGCCCATCCCATTCCAGAAAGCCAATCATTATAATGAAGGATTTTCTTTTTAAAGAATAAAGAAAAAGAAAAAGAAAGATGAAGGAAAGGAAAACATCAACAAAACTTATTAGATCGCTTCTAATTCTAATATTCCACCATTATAAGGGTCTGTGATGTGAGGTCATTCATTCAATAAGCATTTATTAAGCTCCTATGCGCTAGTCACAATTCTAGGCACTGGGTCAGGCAAACTAGGATCATAGGATTATAGCTCTTCAAAGATCTGGAACAGCCCTCAGAGGTCAACTGGTACAACCCCCTCATTTTACAGATGGGCAAACTGAGGTCCAGAGAGATTAAACTATTTGCCTGCAATCACAAAGACAAGTAGGAGAGCTGAGATTTGAACTCAAATCTTCTGACTCTGGGCAGCTACGTGGCACAGTGGATGGAGTGCAGGACCTAGAGTCAGGAAGACCTGAGTTCAAAATTGACCTCAGACACTTACCAGCTGTGTGACCCCGGACAAATCACTCATCTGTAAAATGAGCTGAAGAAGAAAATGGCAAACCATTCCAATATGTTTGCCAAGAAAACCCCAAATGGGGCCACCAAGAATTGGACACTACTGAAATGAATCAACAAGAGCAATTTATGACTCTTAAATGTAGGCTCAATTCCACTAGAATACTTATACTCCCTGGCCAGGAGTGTAAGAAGAGGCAGTTATTTAGGACAGACAGGCTAGAGGTAATAGAGCATGAGGCAAGGCAAGAGGCTGGGCCCTAGAAGCTAGAATCACTAATGTTCTGAGACTGCAGAACCAACTGGGGGCACCCAGGGATAGAGTTCCCTGCTTGACTCTCTAGATTTCTGAAAGGAAGAGTGGGAGCAGAGAGCTGTTGGAACCAGCTCAAATAGCCTCAAGCCTGATTATTAAATTTGCAGTGTGAAACATCTTGGAAATCAGGATTTGATTTATTGTGCTATTGATTATATAAACTTAGTAAAGTGATGGAGGAAATGTTAATGCAGATTAAACTTAAGAGTGGGTCTTTCTGTAGCATTGTTCTTTCCTAGCGATCTGGTTTTTAAACAATTATTAATGCATCGCTGGGTGGGAGTCTGGATTAAATAACCTCTAAGGTCTTCTTCCAGGAAGTGTAGCCCTTCACAAGTTTAGACATGTTACCTGGGACTGGGTTTTTTATGTTTCCTTTTGAGACAATGACCTATTTATGAAACTCTTCTATGGAATTGGCCTCTTGAAAAATTGAAACATTTGTACTACCAGAGTCACATCTAGCTAGAGAGTGACTGACGTCAGAAAATTCAAGTTTTTCATAGTTTTCATATGTTTAAGCATCAGCCTTCCAGGATCTTCTGTCATTTTGCAGTTTCCTCAGTAAAGACAAATGCTATTGTAACAGCTTATTCCAAATTTACCTGGGGTGAATTCAGGGGGGGAAACCACAGCTCTTCAAATTTCCTATCTTTCATTTTCAGAATCTGAATGATACTTATTTCCTTGAGCATGACCCAGAGATGGTTCAATTTAAATTCAGATGCTTGAAATACCTGCTTTTTCTCTCCTTCACACTTGAAAGCTCCTTTCTGAAGCTCTGAAAATCTTGGGGTGGGTAGGCTGTTATGCCAAGCAGGACACCTATGAGCTTCAGTAATTAGTCTAACCAGATTCCCTTGGTTACTTGCATACTAATTATTACATTAGCATTCTTGAGTAGTTCTCCAGTTTAAAAGAGGTATAGTTATTTGGGCAACAAATTACAGGAACCAATCACTTCTAGGACCAAGACCAATAGTATTCCTCACTCTTGGCTGGTAGATTTCTTTTCAGAAATATATTGCTTTGAAATGCCCTTTGGGCATTCTAATATTGTCACGTATCTTTTTGAAATCTCACTGTTTTATGGATATGTGTTACAATGGGTGGTTCCTACACTTTATCAATCATAGATTTAGTGGATGAGCAGCACCAATAATGTTTGGCACCATGACACAATGTCATCATAGATAAATACAGGACCTTTCTACGCAAAGGAGGTGACTAGATGTCTTTCAAACTACCTTGGCCTAGCATCTGTTTTTCTGTGTCTGGGTTATCTGTTCCAATGACTGGTGTATAGGAGCAATTGAAGTTTATTACCAAATTAGGCAATATTGTAATCCCTTGGGATTTCATAAGTTAAATTTCCTTAAAAGTTATCCTCTTGTCTTCTTTCCTACACCAAAGCATTGAAAAAGATTCAAGGGGGCAGCTAGGTAGCACAGTGGATAGAGCACTGGCCCTGGAGTCAGGAGGACCTGAATTCGAATCTGGTCTCACACCAGACATTTGATACTTACTAGCTGTGTGACCCTGGGCAAGTCACTTAACCCCAATTGCCTCGCAAAAAAAAAAAGAAAAAGATTCAAATGTTTCACTGGCAAATTCACTGTTTCTTCTAATAATAAACTAGGTTTTGCTTTCTTTACTTTTATATGTCCTGGACTCTTGGAGGGGAAACCAAACAAACAGATTTGCTTACCTTATCACTTATGCAAATTTTTGTAGCTTAATAACATTAATACAAAGCCACTGAATAATTAATAATTTAAGATACTTCCAAGAGATCGTAGAACTGCCCACCCAAATGTAGTTAGCTGCCAGAGTTTCTTGTATGTTCTGATGTGTATCTTAAAAGAAAAAACAGTTAGAATTTCAGATCCAGTATTTGTTGTTTTCCTAATGTTATTCACTACCCTCTTACTCTCTCTATAGCCACATAGATCTTGGAGAGAAACAACAGCTCTTCCTTGAAGGAGGATTGTTGTTATTGCTTCTTTTCTTAACTGCTTTATCTCCCTTCATTCACTCTCTATGCCTTCATGTTTGGGATTCCTAGAGGGTGACTCTGAGACTGGCTCAGGTTATAAATGTTTCATTTTTATTTTAATTTAAGAAGATAGGTATACTTTATGATATATACACTGGGGGCAGTGGTCAGGTTGAAAAAGCTTCCTGTCCAAGGACCATTTTTCATCATTAATATCCTGCGTTCCATCTCCTGTTTGTCTTGCCACGTAGTGAGCCCATGCATTTTGAAAAGACGCAGCCAGTACCATGTCATTACTTCTGCCACATTTAGTAATAGAAACTGGCCTTTCTTCTTTTAGGCATTGTTTCCTCCCCCTGGTTTCCAGACTATAGATTGTGCTCACTGAATATAATGCTCTCTGTCTCCCTTGTGATTCACCAGTGTCCTGGGCTTTATTCCCAAACTTATCTCCCAAGTTGTTGTGTTCAAATATTAATTACATTGCTTTGGGCTTCCATGTCAGATAAGCCTTCTTATAGGATACTTTTCCATTAAGATTGTTATTTGCTCATTCTATTGCTCACAGTTCCTATATAGATGTATTATGTTACTTAAGCTTCCTTTCCCCCGTAATATCCCAATACCTACATCTTTCAACCAGCATTCCAACATTGGTCATTCACATCTGTATTTCTCATTTAGGTAGACTTCCTGTTCTCTGCTTTGATCCTCACCCAATGTCCCCCTCCACAGCCCCTTATGCTACAGTGCTTAAAATCTACTTGGATTATGTATGAGCTGATCTTTCCAGTGACTTTTGAAATACAGAAATGTGTGAGTCTTACAGCTGGGACAAAATCTGTTTATGCTACAGGCAGTATTCTATTCCTCTGCCCTTAGTCATTCTGGGACTTTCCATTTACCCTGCAGCAGAACTTTCTTTTTTTAAAATGTGTTATCTCCCTCTATTTAGTGTGAACTTCTCAAGAGAAGAGACTGTCTCACTCTTTTTGTTTGTATCTTCAGGGCTTGGCACAGTAAGCTTAGTTAAGCACTTAACAAATGCTCATTCATTCACTCATTCATTCTGAATCCTCACCCCTCCGAGTGAAAATTTTATTTGCCCAATTTGGGCAACAGGGTCAGGAAAACTCCTTAAACATTTTACTATTTCAGGTTATAAGCAGTTTTTTGCTCCTTTTACCCTCCTATTTGTCTCTTTTCTTCCTGTAGGGACGGGGTTCCCTGACGCAACATCCTACTCAAATCTTTCATTGGAAAAATCAATACCTAATACTACAAAATCATCCCTCCTTTTTCTCTCCATCAAAACTCTCTTTCCTCCTTGACCTCCGCCAATTGTTCTATAGGAAAATGACCTAATAAACTGATTCCTTCCAAGGGTAGCATGATTGCTGAGGTCTGACGGGGCATCTCCATTTTAAAAAGATGATTGGAGTGGTCACTGCTTGAATCTAAATTAAAAAATCTGATGGTAGAATTTCAGACAGTATGTCATGAGGAATTGGGGAAAAAAATTGAGAGAGTATATGGGTCTTACTGACACTGACCCAATGACCACTTTTTAATCTGCCTGTGACAACAACTGAATCTGCTTTGGCCTAATGCCTTCCCCTCAAGGCTTAGGGAACTAAACAGCAAGAGTTTTGGTGCTACCCATCTTCTCTCCACTTTGTCAGATTCTTTCTTTCTCTTCCCACAGTGTTCCTTTTTTCCACCTGTGCTTGCCCTCCATACCCCTGTCTTCACTATCCTCTTAGTCTATTACCATAATACACAAAACTATGTTAATATGTTTAATAGGCATTCTGAATTGCTATTTTATAATTAAGAGCAATGGACGTATATATGCTGTGAACCCCGATTTATTTATTCTAAGAAAGAGACAAACAGAATTGGGATGTGTATGTCAATTTACTGTTCAATTTCTCTTGAGCTGGCTTGACATGCATTGCATGGGAGTTCAGTCCAAAACTGGGCTCCCCTCAGGGGTCTAGTTCAGAACTGACTTGGTTTGGGATTTTGGGGTACAGCATTATATACCCTTTCAACAGGGGCTCATATGAACCCATCATTCTACCAGACCACTCTCAGCCTCTGTCTGTTTGGGCAATAGTATCTGTCTCCAACCAAGCCTGAGTAGGATAAAATTAATTCAGGTTTGGGTCAGGTATGACTAGGATAAGAAGATTCAATACAATCTCATTATCAGTCATGTCCTTCCGAAGAACTTTGAAGCAAAAGGCTGGGGGGTGGAGCTCTGAATCTCCAAGACTCAGATTACCAAGAGAAATCATTTTTCACAATACATACATACATCTGTCTATATATATCTATATCTTTATATACATATAGATATATATTACAATTTTACCACCAGAAATAATCCCCCTTTTCTTTTTCTGGGGAAGATTCTTTGTATGTATCTAGTATAACATCATATCCCCAGGGAAGGAGTATTATAAGACTGTGAGGTTTAGAGGCAGCAATGTGCTGGTACTGGCTCTCTGGGGAAAAAAAACACACACACACATTCAGGACACACTTTTAAGTTTCATCTGCATTATTAACATGACACTGAAACCAAATTTCATTTCCCTATTAAAATTTAAACATCAATCCCCCATTTTCCCCACCATTTCCTTAAGGCTAGGCAATCAACAAAACAATAAATTAAGCCCCAATTTGTAGGGTTTACTGATTTTAAAGATATAAATGTTCACACTGGAAATTTAACAATAGCTCTGGATTAAGCTGATTCCAGCACACCTCTGGTTAAAGGGTTATTGAAGGGAAAACTTATGAGAAAGAAAACAAGAGCCAGCAGAAATCTGGAATCTGGTAACGAACTCCCATCTAAGTGGAAAGAATATTGGACCAAAAATTCTAGTCTAAGCCTGCCAATTAAGAGTGGGGTGAACTTATTTGAGTTAAGCTTTGTGTGTTTTCCTGAGGACAGACGGTGTTTTGCTTTTGCATCCCCAGCCCAGTGCTTTGCCCATACAATAATCGGCCCTTGATAAGTGTCTGTTGGACTGAGCTGTTATTGATTGAAGAGCCCCCATAAACGATGAACAATTATTAATAAATCACCAGATAGTTATATAGTTCCCACTATGTGCAAGGCCCTGTTGGGTACCACAGGAAATATAGAAAATTACAAGACATGGCTTCTACTTTAAAAGAGCTTGTAACCTAAATGACAATATAGACAAATTTATATTTAAAAAGTCAAGTGACATTGGAAGGTTGTGAACCAAATGTGCTCTAGGTACTAATGTGGACATTAATAATAATCAGTGAATTGAGTTGAATAAGTGCCCCCCAGAAATGTCAGCCTAGATGCCCTCACTTCTATCCAGTTTTCCTAGATAACCTCTTTGCTAGTATTCTCTCCTTTTCAAATTACTTTGTATTATGTGAACATGTCTGGGAACATCATATATTTCTTGACTTAAGGACAAAGGCTCTTCCTTTTTAAGTCTTTGTATTCCTGGTGCCTACTATATGCTTTGCACATTCTGGTTAGGCCTTCAATAAACATCTGCTAACTGAATTGAAGGGCTCTAGTAATTTAAAGGAGGGATTGGTCACTGTGGGCTGATACTCACCATGGTAGAGATGAAACTGGAGCCAATAAGCCTTGAGGGATGCGTTGAATTCACATAGGTGGAAAAATGGCATAGAATTTAGAGAACAATCTGGTTAGAGCAGAGAGATTTTGCAGAAGTAGGATATGGTCAAATTGTGGAGGACCTTGAATGAAGAGCAAGTAGTTTGGACTTTATCCTGTCTAGAAGTATCCAACACACAGCTGAGTACAGCCTGAACCAGATTAAAAAGTAACTGAGAAATGTTTAACAAAATAAATAGAAATGTAATACAATGTAGATAATGTTAATTTATGATTTTCTAAGTCAACACGAGGCCATGGAATCCATTTCTATTTGAGTTTGACGTGACTACTGTAGTCAATAAGAAGCCATTAGCAATTTAAGGGTGACATGATAAACATAAAAATAAACATACTATTGGTGAAGTACAAGATGGACTAGACGGGGAAGAGACTGGAGTCAGGGAAAAGTGAAGAGTCAATTGCAATAGTCCAAGTACGATGTGAACTAAGAAATCCCAGGTCCCAATTGACACTCGGGCCATAAGTATGAGAGAGCTCAGTTGACCTTCAAGAGAACTAGAATTGGAGTCAGGAAATCTGGATCCCAAGCCTAGTTCTACTATTTCTTATGTGCATAAGTTTGGGTAGTTCATTTCAACCCTGACAGGCCTCAGTTTTCTTATCTATAGAATAAGGGGGTTGGACAAGAAGACAACCTCTGAGCTCCTTTCAGCTTGAAATTCTATTATCCCATGATCTCTAGGGAAATGAGCAGTGTTGATGATGGTGAAATGGAACCACAGAGGGGTTTTTGGAGCTGCCATTCTCCAAGATGTGACTTTTAGTATTATTCTATAAAGTGCCAGTCTAACCAAGTAGACAAGGTCCCTCACCTGTCTGTCCCAACCTACTTGTTGTCCTCAACCTTAACTATAGAGGGAGCTGCTCATCTTTTTCTGGTGAAATATTTTTTATTGTCATGTCCTGTGTGGTCTCATATATACACAGAGAGCACTTCCTGGTTCCACATTCAAATACAGACCATTCAGTTGTGCTGGCAGTGATTCACAGGAAAAGGACAAAAAGCCGCAGTAAAGGACACATTCACATGTTTGGAATGCCTGCAGAGAGCCAGAAAATTTGAAGTCACTCTCCTGATGAAGATTAAAGGATCAGGAATTAACATAAAGCAGGCATAACTGAAAGACATTGCCTTAGCCTCCAATTGAATATAATTCCACACTGGTTAGTATCTTCAGGGTCAAAACAATTTCTTTCAATGTTCTAACAATGTAAACCTTTATTAAGTACCTATTTGTGTGCAATTTACTATGTTAGGTGGCATAACTACAAACACAGAAATGAAATAGCCCCTCAAGGAACCTACATTCTACTAGGCTTGACCAATCTTACGTATTTTATTCAATCCTGGAAGAATTCCTTTTAAAAGAACTGGTGACTAAAGAGTCTAAATTTTCTGATACAGTGAATATTTTGATGCCAGTGGGATCCCTGTATGCCTCTGGTAATCCTGGATCATTGCTCTCTTAATAGCAGAGATTGCCTTTGAGCCAACTTTTATCTCACATCTTACCTAGCCCTTACTCATTGAATGAGTGTTGCCTCAAACAAACTGAAACCTGGGAAAGACCTTAATTTAGAAAGACCAAGGTCATCCACTGCATCCTGGGCCATCAATAGTTGTCTTGACTTTTGTTTTACCATTGGACTTGGATGACTCTGGAGGAGAGCTTGTGGGTAAAGACTTCAAGCAGCTCTGCTTCACTTAAATCCAATTCATGCACAAGTCACCACCCTCATGATGTCTTTGGTCCTCTTCAAGAATGAAGGACGAACAACAACAAAGTAATTTATAATGTATTAGGCTATGAAATAAAATAGCGGTATATCCAAGTACCACTTTGATCTTATTCGTCATTTCTCTTCTATAACAAACTTAATACGTGCAATGTAAAGAAATGATTGCACTAGAATCCATTACTGATATGCCACTTAGCATTGTAGAATTTTAACTTTGCAGTTCTATAACAATAGTTATAAAGATTTACCTTCCACTGAAATTGTGTTGAAATTACAATGGAAAATAGGGAAACCAAAGTGACAATAAGAACAAATTAATCTTAATGTACAATAATGATAGTCACATCACAAGCTCACCTTTATGTAACACACTCTGGTTGATAAAGCAGTATCCTCACAACCAGTCTGGGATAAGAAATCCAAGCATTACTATCCTTATTTTAGAGATGAAAAAACTGACAATGTTAGTTAGGTTAACTTGCTTATAGCTTAGGCTGCTTACTTAGAGATAGGCGAATAGCTTGGTGGTGCTATAGTGAATAATGTGCTGGGCCTGGGACCAGGAAGACTCATCTTCATGAGTTCAAATCTGCCCTCAGACACTTAATAGCTGTTGTGACCCTGGGCACAGGATATTGTATTTAAAAATAAAAGTTCATAGACCCTAGGTTAAGAATCCGTATTATAAAGAGACAGATGGATACATATGAAAGGAAAAACTTCATAATAATTTCAGTTATCCAAAAATAGAGCGGGCTTCCTTGAGTGGCCATGAGTTACCTCATCCTGGAGTTCTTAAATAGAGGTAGGGTGCCTACTTGTTTGGGATATGAGAGGAAAAGACTCTCAGCCCAGATGGATTGGTCTCGGTGGCCTCCACAGCCCCTCCCTGCCCTGAGACCCTGTAATTCTGTAACATTTCCCTGTTAATAGCTGGCTATTATCACAGATAAAGTACAGCAATGAGGGAATGATGAGAGGGTCGTTTTTAGATTCCAGTCCAATGTCATGAGAGAGTTTATAATCATTCATAATCCCTGCTCTTGGCCTTGCGCTTCTCTTTAGATGTAGAGTAACATGGAATTTATGAAGGGACCATCTGTCCTTTTTCGTGTGCTACTCCATTTGCACTCTCTTTGATCTTTTCATGATTGAAAATAGAATGCTTGGGCCAAAAAGTCATATACTGTTCATCTTTCTAGGTTACTGTTCTCAAGTGTACTTTATTCAGTAGGAAAGCTTGTCTCTCTTCTTGAGCAGAGTTTGTGACTTGTCTCTCCTCTCTTTTAGTTGGCTTTGCTGTTCAAAGAAAGATGGGGGAAAGAGCAGAGTTACTGAGCTCCCCACAAAGGAGCCTGGCTCCTGTAGCAGATACTGGAAGCCAGAGATAGATTTTCCAGTCTGGCACAGCTAAGTAGCACAGTGGATGGAGCACTGGGCCTGGAATTGGGAAGACCTGAGTTCAAATCAACCTCAGATACTAAAGTGTGTGACCTTGGGCAAGTCATTTAATCTCTGTTTGCCTCAGTTTCCTCTTCTGTAAAATGGGAGTTATAATAGCACTTACCTCCCAGGATTGTTTTGAAGATCAAATGAGATAATAATGTGAAGTGCTTAGCACAGTGCTTGACATAAAGTAAATATTATATACATGTTAGCTGTTATTAGGTCTGTCCCTTCACCTCTAGGAAACATCCAGCAATACTGGCCCCCCTTAACTATGATTACACACAGACTCCCTGTTCATTATTTTTAAATGAAGTCTACAATTAGTGTTTGGTATTGCCAGTGAAGGTTTAAGAAATAATGAGACCTCTTGCAAAAGAAAGTATGGCATAAACAGAAATTGTACCAGCAACATTTATCCTAGGGAGCACTTCCTTTGGTAATAAGCTGCTGTAATTATAGATAAGATGGATTCAGCGCTTTAATTGTAAAAATCCCTTTTCAAAAGCTTCAGAGAGTTAATTCAGGCTTCAAAACATTCTGCCAGTTTCTACAAAGAAAGGCTTTTGGGTCCTGCTTGCCTCTTCCCCCTCCTACCTTCACCACTCTTCCACTGAATATTTAACTAAATAAAAGTACGAACAACTCAGTCACAAAAGAGAGGGGACAAATGCCTTCCACAGTCTGTTCATACATCGAACAACAATAAGGCCAGTGACCTGGAATTTTTTTTGTCTAAAGTCTAATCTATATTCAGAATTCTCAAAAAATTCATTTTAATGGTTGAATTTCATATTTTTAGAGCTTGTTTTTTCACACTTAAGTAATTCAGAATTGACTTCAACTTAGCAATTTAGAAACTACAGAGGACTATCATAGAGCTGGAAGGGACCTTGAGAGGTCATCTAAATCATCCTTATGCATTCGTGCAAGACTGTATCCAAAGCTTCTTTGACAATTGGGTCTATCTCCTCTATTTAAATAACTCTAGGAAAAGGGATTCTATGGCCTCTTTTGATACTGCTCTATGTTTAACAGCTCTACTTAGCAGGAATTATGTCTGGCTTGCACCTGTCTAAGTAATCCCATTTCTTTTTGTTTGGGACACAGAATGGTTTTGTAGCCCTAACCCTGCCTGGCATATAGTAAGTGCTTAATAAATGCTTGTTACCTAACTGACTTATTCTTCACCCTCTCCATGGGTAAGTTTTCTGTTCTTTCAAGCATATCTGGATAGCCTGTTGGAGAGGTAGTGGGATGTATTGGGTGGAGAGTTGGTCTTGGAATCAGGAAGACCTTGAGTTCAAGTCTTGCCTGTGACATACACTAGCTGTGAGAGCCCCGGGCAAGTTTACTTAAGCCTCTCACTGTCTTCGGAAACTTAAGGCTGCAAGCTGCAGAACAAATTGCTGGTCTGCATGGATTGAGAGAGTTCTCTACTCCACTGCAATTTCTCAGGTCTAGACCAAAATGTGGCCTATTTGTTTATTAAGATATGTTTTACATGACTAATGTGAAGATATGTTTAATTGGAATGTGTATGGAGAGCCAATATCAGATTGCATGCCAGCTTGGGGAGGGAGGCAGGGAGAAAATTTAAAACTCAAAAGTTTGTGGGAATGAATGTTGAAAACTAAAAGTAAATTAATTAATTTTTAAAAATGTTTTACTGATAGCTTTTATCTTTATATCACGTATGTTTCAAACACTCCTTCCTCCAGATTGAATCTTCATCATGACAAAGAAAACCAACTAAGCAAAAAGTAGTTTATGCAATGACCGAGTCAGACCACGTGGATGTCTTTTGTCTTACTAGTCTCACTCTTTTATGCAGCAAAGAGGTCATGTATGTTTCATTATGTGCATGTCTCATTATTTGTTCTGTGAGATTTTCATTTTTTTTTAGTCACTCAAAATTTCATTTGTTTCATTCCCATTGTTGCAGTTGTGTGCACTATCCTAGGTTCCGCTGATTTCATTTTGCATCAGTTGGTGCACATCCTCCTATGTTTCTCTGAATATCTCCTATTCAAGAACTCAATCTGCCATCATTATATAGAAAACATTGTAACTAGTTACTCAAGAGCCTTAGCTTCCTTCAGGGCTCAGTTCAGGGAACACTTCCTCAGAGAAGTCTTTCCTCTCTTCTTCTTCTTCTTCTTCTAGTTCTTCTTCTTCTTCTTCTTCTTCTTCTTCTAGTTCTTCTTCTTCTTTCTTCTTCTACTTCTTCTTCTTCTAGTTCTTCTTCTTCTACTTCTTCTTCTTCTTCCTCCTCCTCCTCCTCCTCCTCCTCTTCTTCTTCTTCTTCTTCTTCTTCTTCTTCTTCTTCAACTTATCTCATATCAGTATTTACTTATCTGTTCACATGTTGTATCCCCCATAGCCTCCTTAAGGACAAGAACTGTTTTTAGTATGTCTTTGTAGCTTTGTAGCTGTGAAGCAAATGCCAAAAAGTCTCTAATATGGAATGTAGAGAATTCACAGACTAGATATCTGTGGCCTTTGAAGCCTAGGACAGTTACCTCACCTCAGGCCTCAACCACTGTATCATGCAGCCTTCTTGTGTGATGGCTGAATGAAAGAATTTAGGATCAGATATAACTTACTGGCATTCAGTTTAACAAGTAGTAGCCAGGAGCCGGTAGTTCACACCTCATAGGACTCAGTGAAAACAAAGTACAGCTTGTCACAATAATTATTCAGAACTATGTGGATGGTTTTCTTGTCGTGTGACCAATTGTGTTGTGGTGAATGCCATTAACCTAAGATGCAGGGACATATATTTGATAAAAAGGACTGGGGCAGCTAGGTGGCACAGTGGATAGAGCACCGGCTGTGAAACCAGGAGGACCTGAGTTCAAATCTGGCCTCAGACCAAACACTCAACACTTACTAGCTGAGTGACCCTAGGCAAGTCACTTAACCCCAATTGCCTAAAATAAATAGATAGATAGATAGATAAATGAATAAATAAATGAATGAATGAATGAATAAATAGAAAGGACTCATCATTAAGTGCTATTATTCTTATTAGCTGACATTTATGTAGTGCTTTAAGGTTTGGCAACTCGTTGCCTAAAACTTCCCTAAAACTTTTAGGACACCTTGCATTATCTCATTTGTCCCCAACGACTCCCTCTGTGCGGTAGACACTGCATATTTTATTATCCTTCTTTTACAGATGAGGACACTGAGTCTGGGAAAATCAAATGCCTTGTCACTCAGCCCATGAGTGACAGAAGCAAGATTAGAACCCAGGTCTAGCAGTAGCCACAGAATTAATATTGAGAAAACAATAGTATTAAGCATCATAAAACATTGCGTCCTATGCAGGGCATTGAACAAAGCAAGTTAAGGTATACTCTGCAAAAATCTTTAATATAAAACTACTTTTTCCTTGAAATTTTGTGAAAACACTTGTGGTATGAAGTAGAAATAAGATGACCATCTAGTATATCTATGGAGAGCTCCTTAACTGCACTAAACCGTATTCAGAAATCCTAGAGAGCTTGATGATATGTAAGAGATACCCAGGAACTGAGGGATGAAACATTTAAGTTGTTAGTATTCTAAGCATCCTTCCCTTACTTGTAGAATGCAAACCTGAAGCAGTCATTAACATTTCATGGAAACCTAGGAAGCGTTCCATTAAGACCAATGAAGAATTTTGACTTGCGTCTTATAATGAGTAGCTGTAACAAAAGGAAATACCAAGCAGCTATAATTTAAAGATATAGTTTGGTTTTCTTTTTGAAATTGTCTCGGATGTAACAAAATATATTTATTTCTCAAAGGAGAGCTAATTAAGTGTTTGTGGTGGTGTAATATTATTCTCCACATCTCTTTGTATCAATCAAAGCAAAATATATTGAACTATATTTTCCTACTACATAATCACTTCCTGCAAGTTAAACATTTATGCATTCATTCATTCATTAAACATTTATTTAAAAACCTACTGTGTCCACCTAAATTCCTAAAACATTGTGCTAGAGTTAGGAGGAATATCACTACTACTACTACTACTACTACCACCACCAGCAGCAGCAGCAGCACTACTACTTCTACTGATGATGACAGCTAACCTTTATTTAATGCTTTAAGGTTGACATAGTACTCTGCATATATTATCTCATTTGATCCTCATAACTATTCTATGAAAGAGGTGTTATTATCATCCTCATTTTACACATGAGGAAACTGAGGCTGAGAAAGCAAAGTGACTTGCCCAGGGTCACACAGGTATGTCTTAGGTAGATTTCAACTCAGGTCTATCTTGACTCCAAATCCAGCACATTAGGCCACCTAGTTTCTTTAAAATTTATAAGACAGGGACCCTAAGGATGATGAAGCCAAGCCCTTTGAAAGGTACATTAAAGCTTTTAGAACCCTGGAATTCATCAGTCAATAAACAAGTATTTATTAAGCATAAACTATGTGCCTAAGTTCTAAGGATCCAAAGAAAAGCAATAATTCTTTGCCCTCAAGAAACTTACATTCTAATGAGGAAGATAATTTGTAAATAAATAGAAATATAGGAGAAACATCCAGAGCAGATGGAAATTAACCCTACAGGGGACAATTGTAGCTGTGGGGACCCAAGAAAAGGCTCCCAAAGAAGGTGGCAAGGAAGCTAAAGTCTGAGGTGGAGTCCTTAGGGATTCTAATAGTCATTCATCTCAGTAAGCATTTATTAATCACCTGCTATATGCAGGACACTCTGCTACATGCTGGTAATGCAAAAATAGAAATGAAAAATACAATGAAGTGCACTGGAAGCTAGACAACCTTTTGGAAGAGGAAATCTACTCCTTATTTTTATTATGTGGAAAGAATGGAGGAAGAGGAGGGAGGCAGTTTCATTTTCCCACGGGGGAGAAGGTGACATAGGGTGAAAAAACAAAAGCTAATCTTTACGTAGCACTTTATTATCCCCTTTAGCTTGATCTACACAACAACCCTGTGACCTAGCTGCTATTATTATCTCTATTTTAAATATGAGGAAACACTAAGGCTGAAAAAGTTAAGGTGACTTGTTAATATTTGAGGCAGGATTCAAACTCAGGTTTTTCTGATTTCAAATCCAGCACGAGGTATCAACTTTGATACCTAGCTACCTCTGTGATATAGGAAGGGATTCAGTGTAAGCACTACGTTATTGACCTTACTGGGGATATGTGTGGTTGGTGTGGGCAAGATGGGGAGAGGAGAGGAGGGAGATGGCTTAGTCAGAAGCTGATTTTAGAGACTCCCATCATATTATCCTCCCAACCAGACATATCACAAAGAAGAGGCAATGGTCAAGCTTTCATTACCAATGATTGACTAGATCACTTTATTTGTTTGTTTGTTTTGATTTTTCAGTTCTAAATTCTCTACCTCTCCCTCCCCCACCCTTTAAGAAAGCAAGAGATATGATACCCATTATACATACAAAGTCATGCAAAACATTTCCACATTAAAATGTTGCAAAAGAAAAAAAAACAAGAAAAATAATGAAAGTGAAAGAAAATATGCTTCAATCCTCACTCAGAATTCATCAGTTCTCTCTCTGGAGGTGGATGGCATTTTTCATCACAAGTCCTTTGGAATTGTCATGAACCATTATACTAATCAGAGTAGTTAAGTCTTTTAACAGTTGACTATCATCACAATATGACTGTTACTGTGCATAATGTTCTGCTTCTATGACTAGATCACTTTAGAAGATAGTCTGGTTAATTTTGACTAAACAGATTGGGAGCTGTTAACCCCCAAAACAGAATTTATTCTAAGAAAGAGACAAATGATTAGGTTGTGTGTCCATGTTTTAATTTCTCTTAAACTGGTTTGACATGCATTGTGTATGAGTCCAGAACTGGCTTGATTTGAGATTTGGGGTACAGGGTTATATGCCTTTTGAAGAGTAGGTGTTCCCAAGGGGTGCCAATCAACTCTGATTGGTCAACACACTGGGAGGTAGGCTATATTCAAATGGGGTCTTGAGTACATGACTTATGTCATTTAATCCTGGTACAAACCATTTCAACTGGGGCTGATATCATCCCACCATCATTCTACCTATGGACAGAGGAAATACCTGTTCTATCAGACCACCCCCCCAACCAGACCACTCTCAGCCTTGGGCTATCTAGGCAAAAGAATCTGTCTCCGCCCAAGCCAGAGCAGATTAAATCAATTCAGGCCCAGTTGGAGTTTGACCTGGATGAAGACTCAATGCAATCTTACTATCAGTAAGGTCCTTGTGAAGAACTTTAGAGAAGGAAGCTGGCAAGATGGGGGGATGGGGGGAGAAGGGAGCTCTGAAAATCCTCTTTCACAGGGCCCCGTGATAGACCAATCCTTACAACTCTGAAAGTGCCCCAGTATGATGCTTTCCAGTTGGTAGTGTGAACTGGTGGCTTATTTGTTTCCTTCAGTTCGTTCTGTTGGTCATGTAAAGAAAGGAAAGGAATGGAGTTGCTGAGTACCAACCTAAATGGCTCTAGGGGGACAGTGTCCAAGTACACTGGATTTTTCAGGACAAGCTCAATTTCATTTATGCCATTTCTTTGTTCCCATAAGCCATCAAATTGTCCCAGAAATCCTAGTATTTCATGAGATGGTGAACGAATGTATCAAATCAATAAGGATTATAATAAGAAATGTTCAGATAACATAAGATCGAAGGTTCCAAAAGATAAGTGGAAGCTCTTGAGCTTGAAGAATCTATCAGCTCCAGAAATCACATGTGAACATTTTGCACTTGGATCAAAACTTAGAAGGAACAATTCTGAGTTTTTACCTGTCAAATAAGAGAATTGTGGAAGAAATGGTATGCTCTGGGAGTTGAACCTCATTCAATAGGCAAAAATTAACTCTGTTCATTATCTGAATTACCTGAGCTTTTAGAAAGCAAATTTGATAACCTCAATAAATTTTCCTGAATTCAGATTAAAAAAAAAAAGCTCTAAGTTGGATGACCTCTAAAAGACCGGAAATCTTCTTGAAAGTGTTCTTTCCACTTTGTTGGTATGATGAACTTTCTAATGAACTCCATAACCTTATTAAATCATATCTTAATGGGAACTTGCTAGCCAAATGGGAACAAGGAGAATGTATCTACAGGTCTAATACTGTTAAATGTACTAAAAGATTTTTGTCAGAACATTAATAACCTGAATATAAAAATGTATTTTTATGTTCCAAATATAAAGAAATTCATCCTGTTTACTGCCAAGTATAAATTTAGAGGCCATTTCTGCATATCTTGTCACCCTGTCGCACTATGGTTCTCTCTTCCTCCCTCCATTACTCAAGTTCTGTAAGCAGTTGCAATCTTCCCCATTTGTGTATTTATGTGATTCTCCACCTCCTGACCCTGTTACCTTTTTCTGGACTTTTGCTGCCATGCCCTACAAGCATCCGCCCTCAAAGCACACTTCACCATTGGACTTTACGCACTGGGAATAGCTTCTGCCTCTGATGGGCTGATTCCTCCCAGAACCTCCATTTTAAGGAGGACTCCTAGGCCAGCAGCCATGTCTTCATTCCTCTCCAGGAATTCCTCTTCAGACTCTCTGTACTTTTTCTACCACCTTCATCTCTTTCTCCCCACCCTGCTCCCACTGGCCCCCACCTCCTGGTTTTCATCTTCTTTTGATATATAGTCTTCCCTGCCTCCCATCAGAATGTAAGCTCTTTGAAGTCAGGGACTGTCTTTCTGCTTGTATTTGTATTCTCAACACTTAACACAGTAACCTGGCCACATAATAAGCTTAAGAAATGCTTGTTGATTGATCATTACCACTCCACTACTGAAGCTACCATCTCCAAGTTAACATTAACTTCTGATTTGACCTTTTTCCAATGACCTTTTCTCAGTTGTCATCCTACTGGACCTTTCCATATCACTTGATACTTGACCACTCCCACCTTCTGGATTCCCTTGCTCTTCTTTAGCTTGCCTTTCTCTAATTCTCCTCCAACCAATCTGTCCAGTCCTTCTCCATCTCCTTCTCTTCTTTGCATTCCTCCATCTACTTGGCTGTCTCAAGATTCTATTCTTGACAAGTCTTCTCTTCTCTCTCTACATGTTC
The DNA here is from genome assembly GCF_003287225.1 of Phascolarctos cinereus. Lineage (NCBI taxonomy): Eukaryota > Metazoa > Chordata > Mammalia > Diprotodontia > Phascolarctidae > Phascolarctos > Phascolarctos cinereus. Next base: position 54,934,928 of record NW_027555514.1, on the reverse strand, counting down.
TGCTGTGAAGACCTCACATATTCCCAGAACTTTAATTAACACCTCAACACAGATGATTCCCAATCAAATCTACACACCTAACCCCCCATCTCTTTACTGAGTTCCTTCCTTTCCAGCTGCTTGATGGGCATCTCCATTGAGATGGCCCTTTGCCACCTCAAACTCCACACATCTAAAACTGAGCTCATCAGATTAACACCATAATGGAGAAGAGTACACATCCACTTTTAGGAGCAACTAGAAGTAGAGAGGGAGAAGTTGAATCATATTTCTGTTTATTTTTAAGTAATCTTATTAGATATCTTTTGTTTTTATGTTACCTGCATTTCCTAATGTAAATTCATGGGTCTGCCCCAGAATGCAGAAGTCCCATGAGTCTGAGAATTAATTTTAGATTTTAGAAATTACTTTTGTTGTAATTCTCTTTGAATAGCACCTGGTAAAGTACTATATGCAGTTAGGTGCTTTTAAAAGTCTTTTTTTGTATGGTAATCTTTTAAAGGAACAAGGAATTGTGTTTTCTCCCACATGGATTTCTCTGGTGGTATATATATATATATATATATATATGTGTGTGTGTGTGTGTGTGTGTGTGTGTGTGTGTGCATACACAATACACATGTATATGAACACATATGTGTATATACACATGTGGTGACATTTACACATTGTACATACATGTATGATGGCAATGCATATACAATACATATGTGTATAAGCATATGTGTGTGCCTATATATAAATTGATGATATTTACATATTGTATACACATGTATGATGGTATTTCCCAAAGGAAGACAGAGGTTTAGGATAACTCTATTTTTTCCCATAATCTCTATTTTTAAATTGCTTTTCATTATTTTCTATATACTTTCAAGTCAAGTAAACAAGCATCTATTAAGCACCCATTATGTGTCAAGTGCTATGCTTAATGCTAGGCATACAAAGGTAAAAGATAGTCTCTGCTCTCAAGGAACTCATAATCTAATGTGTGAGACAACATGCAAACAACTATTTACAAAGCATAATACATATAGGATAAATTAGAGATGGTCAACCAAGAGAATGCATTATCACTACAGGAGTTCAGGAAAGGCTTCTAGATTTTAGCTGAGAATTGAAGGGAGCCAGTGAAGCCAGGAGGCTGAGAGGAGGAGGAGGAGAATTCCAGGTATGTGGAAAAGTCAGTGAAAATGCATAGAAATGAGAGATATCTATCACAGGATTTTATATTTGATACTGGAAGTGATAGGGAACCACTAGAGTTTATGGAATTATGGGAAGGGGAGTGGAATAATAAAGTCAGACCTACATTTTAGGAAGATCACTTTGACAGCTTGCTGGAGGATGGACTGGAATGAGTAGAGAGTTCAGGCAAGGGCACTAGTCAATAGGCTATTGTAGTAGCCTAGATCTGAGGTGATGATGGCTCCTATCAGAACGGTAGGAGAGATTTTACAAAGATAAAATTGACGAAACTTGGCAATAGATTCGAAATGGGGAACGAGAGTGAGGAGTTGAGGATAATACCTAGGCCTATTATATGAGCCTGAAGGACTGTAAGGATGGAGCTGCCCTCCATCATAATAACAACATTTGAAACAGGGGACGGCTTGAGGGAAAAGAGAATGAGATCCATGTAGTGTGAGCTGGGTTTAAGACATTCAGTTCGAGATATCTAATAGATATTTGGAGATGAGAATCTGGAGGTTAGAAAAGAGGTTAGGGCTAGATGAGTAGGTGGTAACTGGATCCTGGGAGCTAATGTGATCACCAAGCCATCTTTTTCTTTTCTATATCTACATATGCATATATATAAATATACATATATGTGTATATATAAATACATGTGTGTATATATATAGTTTCTCCTCAGTGGAATGAAAGGTCTATCAAGGCAGAGACTTTCATTTTTTGTCTGTGTCCCCAGTCCCTGGAGTATAGTAGGTGCTTAATAAATATTTGTTGAATTGAATTTATTCAAAAATACAATACACACAAAACATTTAAAGTTATAGTCAATCAATAAACATCTATTCAGCATTTATTGCATGCCAGGCACTGTACTAAGGATATAAAAAATGGCAAAAGACAGTTCCTGCCCTCAAGGAGCTCAAATCTAATGGGAGATAACAAACAAATATTTAGAAAACAAGCTGTGTACATGATAAATCAGAAATAATTAACAGAGGGAATGCATTGGAATTAAGAGGGATTCCTGCAGAACATGGGATTTTAGTTGAGATTTAAAGGAAGCCAGGGAAGTCAGTAGGTGGAGATAAAAAGGGAGTTCATTGCAGGTGTGGGGGACACCAGAGAGAATGCCCAGAACTGAGAGATGGAGTTTCTGGGTAATGGGAACCACCAGGAGGCCATTGTCACTGTATCAAAGAGTACATGTTGGGTTGTAAAGTACAAGAGGACTGGAAAGGTAGGAAGGGGCTAGGTTATGAAGAGCTTTGAATGCCAAATAGAACAATTTGTATTTGCTCCCGGAGACAATAGGAAGCCACTGGAGTTTATTTCATAGGTGAGAGATGGGGTGTTACATGATTGGACCTATGTTTTAGGAAAATCACTTTTGCAGCTGAATGGAAAAGGAATCTGAGTGGGGAGACACTTGAAGAAGGCAGACCCATCAGCAGGCTATTGAAAAAATCAAAGTGTGAGGTGATGAGGGCCTGCACTAGAGTATGGGCACTGTCAGAGGAGAAGAGGGGGCATATTTGAGAGATGTTGTGATGAATCCAGGATGACTCCTAGGTTATGAGTCTGAGGAATTGGGAGGGTAGTGTTGCTTTCTGCAATAATAGGAAAGGGAGGGGGACAGAGGGCTTAGGGGGAAAGATAATGAATTCTGTTTTAGACACAGGGAGTTTGGGGACATAAAGTCTGAGATGCCTGAAAGACAGTTGGAGATAGGAAATTGGAGGTCAAGAGAGAGATTTGGAGCAGGAAGGTGGATTTGAGAATCATTAGCATAATTAAATCTGTGGGAGCTGATGATATCACCAAGAGAAATAGTATAGAGGGAGAAGAGAAGAGGGTCCAGGACTGAACCCTGAGGGCCACCTACAGTTAGAGGGCATGATCTGGAGAAAGATCTAGTAAAGGAGGCATAGAAGGAGTAGTCAGAGAGGTAAGAGGAGAACCAGGAAAGAAAAGTGTCCCAAAAACCTAAAGTAGAAAGAGTATCAAGGAGGAGAGAGTGATCGACAGGGTCAAATGTTTTTAACAACTCTATTCTAATTAAATTTGAATAACAGTTATAATTTTTAAGCCCCATTAGGGTAACTGTTTTTGACCACGTAATATGCCAATTGGAGTCTATATTGCTTTATTCTCCATAAATCATTTCTTAGAAACTTTAGGTTCAGAAATTTGAAAGGATGTTAGGAAGCAGGTTATGATATTTTGATATTTGATATTTGAATGAGCAAAAAATAATTTTCCTCAATTAATAATTCACTGGATGACATTGACATTATCATGGCATATCCAAAGTTCAAAACACTGACCACTGCATTCAAATAATACACCTTTCCTAAGCTCCATAGTATAGCCCATTAATTCTATAAGAATTACTGATACTTTATGAGAGGAATAAAGCTCCAAATGCCCTAGAAAATTAGAAATGGCCCCTTAAAATGAGATGAAACTAAGTAAGAAAGAGTCCAAGAGTTATCCACTTGAGGGACAACCCTCTCTCCAACAAATAAGAGGATTTCCTCAGCTCTAAAATGAGGTGAATTCAGTTTCTAATGTTCCTTACAGTCATACTAATCTGCAATTCCATATGGATACAGAAGGATTGGCTAGGCAGGTATATGTAAAAATCCACCTGAGGGTCATTGGCCTCAAGCTTATTGTGAGTCAGCAATGCATAATTTCTTTTTTTTTCTTAAAGTCAGCATTATAGCAGAGTACATTAAAAGGCACATTTGAACAAAAGGGCCAGGAAATCATCTTGTATTTCATTCCCTCTTTCATACTCTGATCAGCATGAGATTATTAGATCCCATTTTACTTAGGGCAACAAAGTTGATTGGCGGGATGAATAATTGTTTGAAAACTAAAGAGTGACTTGATCACTGGCTTTGAGTATAGAAGGGTTTTCTATAAAGGGGAATGCCGATCAGTTCTCTATTTTATACAAAATAGAACCAGATAAAACTGCCAACGTGAAGTAAGAGACTTTTCAGGGCCAGGTAAGGAAAAACTTCTCACCTGCCAGGATAATAAAAACTGGTGTGGATTAGCAAGGAAAGTTATGAAGTCTCTGGCCCTACTGATCTTTAACAGCAGATATCTCTCTTGGATGGTTTAGACATTCATCTGTCAGAGATAAGGGGGCAGGACCCATTGATCTCAGTATAATACTGAATTGACTGCATTTTCCCAAATACCAATAGTTTTATTGAAATTCTGTTTTTAGCCAAGTTATACAAGATAGCTCATTTTAAAATGCCGCCTTTCAAACCATACTGCATTAAATAATGACCTGTTTTCAGGGGACCATTCAATAATTAAATATCATTTTGGATATTTTTTAACTATACTCATTTGATTTCAAATGTCCTTTCTGCATTATAAGGGAAATGCCCCATTTTCTCTCTTCCCTTAAAGTTAAAATAATATTATAAAACGTAGTTTGCACAAAGTAAATGTCAATGATTGGGAAGCGACAGAATAAATTGTGGTCCATTAATGTAATGGAATATAATGGCACTGTAAGAAATGGTTCTGTTGAACTGGGATTTTTTTCCTCTTTCTCTTCAAATATTCATTACTAAGGAAGGCTCACTGGGTAATTTAGGTGGTGGGGGAGGGATATATTAAGAATCACAAAATCAAAGAATTTGAGAATTGGAAGGGACCTCAGCAGCCATCTAGCTGGGCAAACTTTAGTTGGGCAGGTAGGTGGCACAGTGGAGATAGAGTGTTGGACTTGGAGTCAGAAAGATTTGAATTCAAATCCTGCTCAGGCATTCTCTAACTGCGTGAACTGGACAAGTCACTTCACCTCTCTCAGACTCAGTTTCTTCAACTGTAAAATGGGGATAATAGCACCTACCTGTTGTGGGACTCAAATGAGATAACATATATAAAGTGTTTTGCAAACCCTAAAGTGTTACATAAATGGTAGCCATTATTATTTTTAGCTAACTAACTATCTGTACATGCAAAGAATCCCTACTGTAATCTACCTGACGAGTGGCCTCTCCACTTTGGCTCAAAGGAGGGAGAACTTTTTCTCCCTGACATTGAATCTAAATTTGCAGCTATAACCTCTTGCTCCTGGTTCTGTCCTCTGAGGTCAAACAGAAGTCTATTTGCCTTCCACATGACAGTCCTTCACAGATACTTGAAGACAGCTATGTCTCCCCAGAGTCCTCTCTGCTCCAGGCTGAAACATCCCCAGGTTCTTCAACAGATAAAATGAAGGTGATGTAAAAACAGAAGCTATCAATGAAAATAAGATTAAAAAACAGCTTCCTCATACAGCTGGCACTTAACTGGGAATGGCTTCAGTATGTCAGTGAACAAGTGAACCTGTGTGACCCCCTTTATCTTGTTACTACCTTTGGTCCATTTTGCTCACAGTTCCTCCCTCAAGGGTTCGTTAGGAACAATGAAGACAAAAGGGAATGGGGGAGAAGGCTATATGGCCCTCCGGAAAGTCACTGTGATGATTATCCCTTTTTTGGACTGACCATTATTTCCTGTTGTTTTCCTGATTCTTTGCCTTGGTTTGCTTTTGCTCGTCCTCTGCAGGTCAAAACTTGCTTCTTGCTGTGATGCCACACACAACCTTGTCATTTCTCAAAATAACACTCCACTTGGGAGTAACATGAGTTATGAAGCAGAGAGGGCCAGCTTCCCTATTGAAAAGGGCATTTTTCGGATGCTGCCAGTGGTAAGTGAAGTCGGTTAGTGGGTTGTTTGGGACATAATAAAAAGATGAAATGTTTTAAAACATGAAGTCAGAGCTTAAACTAAATGAGTAATAATGTATGAGTAATAGTATTACCTGCTAGATTTAAGGTGGATGATTTTTTAAAGGCATTTTTTTTAGTGCTCTGTGAATATGTTGGAAACACTTTTATGTAGCTTAAATAATTCTAAGTTTCCCCTATCCTCTAGTCTTACTGCTTCATCACTCTTGAATAAGATGGGCCAGTTGGGACTTCCCTTGAAGCTCATGGATCTTTGGGTCACTATCTTGTGCTGTGGAAGTGGCCTTTTTAAATCTGAAATGGACTTCTCCCTATTTCCTATGTTGGAAGCAAAATCACACCTTGCCCAGAGAACTGTAAATTTATATTCTTTGTCTTGCTTTTATTCTGGAAATTGAAGATGGAAAACTTGGCAGCTCCCAGTGGATGACTGTCAGATCACCACCTTCCTAATACACTGCCCTTCCAGGTAGTAGGTTGTAAGAGACTGTAAATTAACGTTTAGATCCAGACTTGGCTTTTCAATAGGGAGGAAGTTTGTCTTAGAAAACATCCTCTTCTGCTGCCAACACCTATACACACACGTGCACACGTAAGCAAGCGAGCAAGCTAGCAGCTGCTATGTGCTAGTGAGTCTAGGCCTTATGCTAGGTACCAAAAAAAATGTTTCTGCCCTCAAAGTATTTATATTCTATTGGAAGAGATAGTATGAACATACACATGCATAAACATGCATGCACACACACAAACACACATGCTGGTGTGTGCAACACATTCCTCAACTCTAAAGACTGATCTAACTTCTGCCAAGCACCAGAGACTACAAATCTTTGGCAAGCCAAGTTTGAGGCTACTCTATGCCAGCCCAAGGAAGTTAGAGTCAGTTTACCAAGCTCAAAGCCACCTCAAGCCAAGTGCTAGCTTCCTCAAAACCTGCTGCTCCTTAGAAAAAAAGAACACTGCAAATATCCGAACCAGAGATAGCCTAGGGTCAGGGAAATGCCAGAGTGAATCCCAAACCCTAGCAGGTGACATGTGGGCAAATGGAGAGAAGGGAGTAATAAAAGAAACAGAGAGCTTTGGATTGTTCGACAGAGTCATAACTTTCTGCCTATAACTGGTTCTGTTGACTTCATTCTAGGATAGTTAGGACAAGGTATTTTATCTCTGAGTTCGTCCTGAATCCAGAGCAAATTGTGGCTACCTCAATGCACAAATAAATAAAAATATCCATTTTCAGATAGTGTTAATTGTTAACAGAGGACTTACGGTATTCCTTACTGCCAGAGAAGGATACAGTACTCTAAGGAAACTGACCCATTGAAGAACTACTCCTTTCCAAGGGAATTGTTTGCTAAGTCTGGTAGGGCTCAGGAGGAGAGGAGGAACAAGTCTGGGGTGAATTGATGGGGTAGCCAAGAAGGAAGAAAAGAGAAAGTTCTTTATACAAAACCAAAATTAGGCCTTGAAAAATTAATTTGAAATAGTCCAGCACACAGTAGTTTTCATCCTTCAAACTTTTTTTACAAGATGGGCATTTATATATCTGATGGCATAATTGAGCCTGAAGACTCATTCACGAATCATACCTACCTTTCACTAGATAAAAATCAATTTTATGTCTAGAAGTAGAAGAGTGTTTAGCATGTTTTATTTATCACCCTATCTTAGCATTTTTTGGAGCTTAAGAAAAAAGGTTTTCTCCCTTCCTGTTCTATTTACATAGTAATAAATAATGCCAAATCTTATTTCTTTCAGGAAAAATCCATCCATCCAAAGCTGTGGTTCTTCTTAAGTCTCTAAGTTAACGGTTGTTGGTATTTTCTCACAACCATTAGCTCACTCTGCACACCATATTCTATTAACCTCCTACAGAGTTAAGCTACAAGCACTGAACTGATGACATTTGTGAGTCTCTAACTGAAAAAAAAATGTTCTCCTTTGTAACTTCCTTTTAACAGTCACAACCATTTGTGGGGCGTCCCTTTAATCAATGTGCAGTGGTTGGAAATGGGGGAATCCTGAGGAACTCTATATGTGGAGCTGAAATAGATAAATCTGACTTTGTTTTTAGGTAAGAATGTCTGTATCTTGATCTTTGAATCCAAAACTGTGTTTAAATGTTGAGTATTTTCCAGAGGGCAGCATCAAGGCGATACAGTCTGAAATTTGTTCAGTTTGTGTACCATGGTTTAATTTTCAGTTCTAAAAAGATCCAGACATTTTGCAGTCACATGGCATTATCCTTCACTTGGTTCAATCTTGATAAATGCACATGAGGATTCTGTAACCATAGGACTTGAAATTTTCCTGCAAAAACCAAAATGAACCAGTAGATGTGTTCATCATTTTGATAGGATATGCTACAAAATACTTCACTTCCCTATATATGTTGAGGTGGTGGCTCATCCATCTGGGGAGACCTAATTTTGACTAAATTATCGACCTTTTTCAAAATAAGGAGAAAGGCGTATTTTTTATATCAGTCATGTCATTTTTAAATGAATACTTTTTAGATATTATAAGAGTTATTGTAAGCTTATCAATTTGATCTACCTCTTTCAAGCAAATGAAAACTAGATGCTTTCCCATAAGCATGTCCCCTGTGATTTTAAATCTTATTTATAAATCTTAGACCAAAGGTGTTGTCAATATACCTGACAGCCCTACAATTACTGAATGAGTTTTTTAATGATTAATGGTCACTATATTAATGATGTAGTTATAACTTCTAAATGCCCAATGGAGGAGGGAGTGGAGCAACAAAGGCGAACCCTACCTGCTTATATCTACACCTACTCCATATGAGGGAGAATGAGTATGCAAGAGTAGTAATGAAGGACAGTACCGATGTATCTGTCAAACTAGCTAGAATTATGGATATAAAGAGTTTAGAAGCAAAAGCCAACAGAGGTGCACCAGGAGAGTACAACTGCCTAGGTGTAGTGATTTGGGCCTCCTGGGATCTTTCTTCTCCTGTCTTTGTTGTATGTGTATCTGAAGCAATTAAAAGGGTGTATGGTATGTAAGGTGAGTGTTCCCTGGATGCTTCTATGGGTTTACAGCCATGTCCTTGATCTTTTCAAGAGCCCAGACACATTACAAGTCAAAAAGGGGAGCTTAGCAGATTTGGTCTAAGAGTGGCTTATCTGACTTCTTCAGGTTGAACTCACTCCTCAGTTCTTAGTAAAGGGTATTCATCCTATGATCATTGGGATAGGAATACCTTATACCACAACATTTGTGAAACATTTACAGAATATGGAGAGATCATAGGCTGCAAGCAAAGAACTGCTGAAGGCTTCTGCTTCCATAGAAGCATATAATTACTGCATACTGGCCACTGCTAACCGCACATCCTGTTCCACTGCATTATTCTCTCTGTTATTTGAAATTCAGCTTATTTTCTTTGGTAGCAATTCCTAGATCCCCCTTTTCAGTAACTTTCAGCAGCCCTGCTTCACTGGACAGATCCTCATGGGAATACAAGTCATAGAATGTTAGTGTTGGAAGGGACCTCAAAGGTGATCTAGTCCATCCTGTCTGTACCTGAGAAGTCCTTTTTATAAGACACTTAACAAATGCTCATTCAGCCTCTGTTTAAAGACTTCCAATGAGAAGGAAACTAGTAGTTATAATAAGTGGTAATTGACATTTATATAGCACTTTTGAGGTTTGAGAAGCTCTGTGCATTCTATAAATCATTTGATCACTGCTTCTTCCTAAGGCAGCTCATTAGATGATGAATAGATAGATCGATAGATTGATTGATAGGTAATGGATTATAGATGCATAGATGATAGATAGGTGGATAGATAGCACATTTATTAAATGCTTATTATGTGCCAGCAGGCACTGTTCAGTGTTCTGGGAATATAAGTACTAAACAAACAAGATGGTCTGTGTCCTCAAAGAACTTATTATATTCCATTGGGGGAAGACAACAATAAAGGGGAGCTCAAAAGTGGTGACACTAAGCTAAAGAAGAGAGAAAGGAAGGGCAAGGAGAAGTTCAGAGGGAAGGTCCAGACGTGAGATATGTGAAGGATGGCTGGAATCCTTCTTAAAATGGTGGACCTGAGGAGGGAATCACCAATCGGTAGAGAGGGCCTCAGGCACTTTTGTATAGTTCTAATTGTTAAAAAATTTTCCCTTACATCACTCTGTCTCCTTGCAATTTGTGCCCTTGCTCTTCTTTTGTTTTTAGGCAATTGGGGTTAAGTGACTTGCCCAGGGTCACACCGCTAGTGTCAAATGTTTGATCTGAGGTCAGATTGGAACTCAGGTCCTCCTGACTTCAGGGCTGGTGCTCTATCCCCTGTACCACCTAGCTGCCCCGCCCCCTTACCCTTGTTTCTGTCCCTTTGGGTTAAGAAAAAAAAGTATTTTCCACTTGACAACTCTCAAAATTCTTTTTTTTCTTTCAGTCAAAAACAAGGTTTATTAAAGATCTGCCATATTAGCCAGACTCTTAAGGAATCTGAGCATCTGTGAGCTATTGGCTAGATTGTAAAAATCTGAGCAGTGTCTAGATTAAAAAAATCAGAGCCAACTCTTAAAATTCTTGAAGCCCACTCTCACATCCCCTCTAAGTCTTCTGCAGGCTTAAACATCCCTATTTTTTGCAACCAATACCAATGGGTCATAGTCTCCTTTCCTGTCATCATACTGTCCACCTTCTTGACACAGTCTACTTTGTCAATTTCCTTTATAAAATACTCTGGGCAGAATGGAACACAGTACTCTAGATGTGGTCTGACTATGGCACGATCCTAGTGGATAGATGGTGTCCAGGCCCTGGTGCCACAGCATCTCATTGAAATTTACAGAAATACAAGTGATGGCAGGCAGTTACCAGGCACAAGGACAACCTGCAGGCAGCAGTTATTCAAGTGATTAATTCCCATTGAGTGGCCATTGCCAGCTCCACATCTCACTGCCATATGTTGTTAACCTCTCAATTCCTTGAACTCCAACTAGTATTTTCTGGTGACAGTTTCTGCATCTCCCTGAATCAGTAACCTTATTCTCATTTCCCTGCTTTCTTAGGTCACTCCATGAAAAACTGTCTTTGAACTTCATTCTGTGTTGCATGAACTTTCAGTTGAGGTCAATATATTATTGTTTTTTTTTTTAACTGTCAGGTCACTCCATGAAAAACTGCCTTTGAACTTGACCCTGTGTTGCATAAACTTTCAATAGAGGTGACTATGTTATTAGTTGTTGTTGTTTTTTTTTTAACTATTTTGCTTTGTTCCAAGAGACCTCTCACTAAGCAGGAGTAATCTGTAAGTGTATGCAATGTGAAAACAGAACACATCAATGAAACTGAAAGTCTAAAAAAAACTTAATGCTGCTCCAACATGAACCAAGGACTCTACCTCAGACTTCCAACTGGAGCAGTAATAGCTTTGCCCCGCGGGCTAACCCAAAATATTTCACATGAAAGAAAGCTATAATAAAGAAAAATAGTTACTCTTACAGAAGACTTTTTGACAATTCCCATTGCATAGTTGAGGAAAATTTCTTTTTAAATTTTCATTTCGTTTCACAGTAAACCTTGAAAATAAAGACATTTTAGTATAAAGTTAATGATTATTTCTCAATTTTTAAAAACAAATCAAAGGTAAAGGAGTCTGTTTCTCTAATCCACTTGGGCTGCCTCTGCAATCAATCTGAGCATACACACGGCTCCCTTTGAAGTTAGCAATGGCTCTGAGCCCTGGACAGCTCTGTGGAGTGATAATGAGAGCTAGAATAAGGGCTGCTGGAATTCTGTTAGGTTTTTTTTTCCTTTTGAAAGGTCTCTTAGGATCATCAGCACAGAGCTTTGGAAATATAAGGTCTACTTTGGCCCAGGATAAATTTATAGAGCAGTCTGGAAATTATTGTACCTCTTTTATTTCAAAATGTAGGTGGTTAGGAAACAAATAATTCATTTAGGGCCAGGGATCTTTGGCAAATCATTTAGCCTCTCCAGGTCTCAGTTTCCTCATTTATAACATAAGTAGGTTGGGCTAATTAGATGGATGCTAAGGTTATGGTGAACTTTGCCCTTTAGTTGCCCATCAGAATCACTAAATAGTATTCTATTGCCTATCAACCTACTTGCTGTTACCTCAGGGATACTGTTAAGTAATTCAGTAGATCTGTGATCTCATTATTGTGTAAATCATGCCCCATCCATACTTGCTAATCCTGTTTGACTTTTGTCAGTCTTTCTGAATATCCTTCATAAAAGGATTACCCAATACTGAAAGCCACTCTGTGATTCTTTAGATATTTGGGAATACCATTGAAATCCTTGGCCTCTCAACATGACCAAACTACCTCCTTTTCCAGCAAGGCATACAAGTTTCCTTCTGACTTTTTTTTGTTCATACTTATGGAAACTCCTTCTACTGAGGCTGATCAGCAACTTGTCTCTAACTTGGAGTCCCAGACAGTTGCCTGTGGCACTGAAAGATGAAGGAATATGTCCATGGCCATACAGTTAGTGTGTATCATGGGCAGGACTTGAACTCAGGTCTTTCTGATGCCAAGACTGGTCTTCTTTCCACTATTACGTGAGTGCAAGTTATCGTTTGTAATATGCAGCAGTCTAATTATACACACCAAATATCCACTGCCCTTTCAATCTTCCTAGATAATGGTATTCAGTTGTGTAGAGCCTTATCACCTGACTGGGAGAAAATTGGTGTTTAAAAGTTGGACTTTTTTCATTGGCAAGCAAATTTCAGTCATTGAAAGTCCTACATCATTTCCCAAATGTGATCCAGTCCAGTCTAATCCCTCCATTCAATTAAATGCCTGCACTATTGTCCATCTCTAGTACCTGTCCAAAATGAGCTATCTCTTCACATTTTGTGATAATCAGTGTTATATACATTGTTCTTCCACTTTGTGTTTCTAGTGTGAATTACTAAACTGATCTCTTTTTAGGGCCCAGAAATCTCAGTGAGTATTTTCTACAGTGTTCTAGGGTACAATTAACTTGAATTAAACAGGCATTTATTAAATGCCTACTATATGTAAAGCACTATGCACACTGCCTCACCTATAAATATTAGCATTTGGAAAACTTATCAATAAGGAATTCTTCATATTTGGACTTTGTGCAAGATTGAAGAGAAGCTTGGTGAGCATGTGACTCCTTATTTTATTTGTCACTCATTCCTAATACTCAGCAGATTGTTGGCCGAAGTAATTTACATGGTTGAATCTGTCATGGGGCTTTGTATGTTGTCATATGCGTGGATGAACCCTTGTGTGAGAAGAATGCTTTGTGTTTTACTTTGCTTTACTGAGTCAACTATTCCTGAATTCTTGTCTTTGTTATTTCTTAGCCAATCATATTAAGATGAAGATATAACCTATAAAGTCATCTGCAAAAGACTGTTTATTCCCTTCTACTATTTTCATCAAGGATACTCTTAATTCATTTATAGACCATTCTTGCAAATATTTTAGAGAGCTGAGAAAGTAGATAGCCGTTTCAATAGTTACTGATGTCTTTATAATTGACTTTTGTTAAAAGTACGTTCTACAATCCTTTTTTATTCTTTTGGAATATCCCTTTCATTGATATCTTAAAAACTGTTTCTCACATTTCTTCAGAACTAATCCCTGCAGTATAGATTTCTCTTCTATGCATTTGGTATAGTCCAGACTGTCTTCCTGACTTCATCTTAAGTGCCATAGATACTTCCTCACTAAATATATTGGCACTGAGATGATAGTATCCAAGTCAAGTCACCCAACATTTATTAAGTGCCTACGGTATCCCAGGCACTGTGTAATGGTTCCACTATCATCACTGATAAAGATAGATTGTCATGGAAATGTCAGCAAATCTATTCCAATTCCTCTCTTTCTGCGGCCTCTTTAGAGATTAATCTACCAATATTCTAAAGGTAATTTGGCCTGGCTGGGGCTCAGACCAAGAACTCTGCAGGCTCATTTTTTCCTCAACTAAGTCTCACCATTTTCTGAATCAACATCACTCATAATTTTCCATGTTTCACTGATATGCTTGTATTCTGAACCAGTATGGGCCCTGACTGCCGGGCCTCTCTGTTTCTCAGAGATCAGGTATTGACTAGCTAGATATTTTCTGGGCTCATTTGGCCTCATTGTTATGTTGTAATATTTTGCACCACTTAAACTTCTTTAAAGAATAATGATGGAATCAATGCCTTTTGTCCATCTATCACTTTTCAGAGTTAACAGTTCTTTTAAACAGGTTGGGTTGGAATTACTGCAATTGCACGTAGTGTCTTCTCCTCTTTAATTTTCTAATTTGATGTTGGTTTGGACATTTGTTCTAACTAATGAATGATTTGACCGTATTTTTATATTTCTTGCTTACTGTGTCCACTACCTTATTCATTTCTTTTTAAAGACGATATTGGTGTTTTATAGGAATGAAGCTTCTGAGTAGTTTGAAAGCCTTGGTTCTCTTGATCTCGTGCTATCAGTATATTTTCTTGTCATCTTCCCTTGTGCCCACCTTTGCCTTGAAGTCATCAAGTATCAGAGTATGGGTTGCCTCCATTTAGATAATCTTGTCATAGTCTTTAATAGATTTCCTTTCTTTCTTCCTCTACAGCAGCTTTTGGAGCACAAGCTACCATCCTGAGATTGTCTGTGGTAGCTAAATTGCTTATGTACATCATTTGTGTATAAGGCAAGATGACTAAATCTCCAGTGACATGCTTTTTTTTTTGGTTGTCTTTGGGTCCAAGGTGAAACTAATTCCATGAATTCATCATTTCTTTGCCCCTCCTAAGAGAACCCATGAGCTTTCCTTTCATCTAGCTGAAATGGATTTATATCTCCTAGTTTCATTTATTGCAAGAATGCCAAAATGAATACCATCCAGTTCCTCCAAGTGGATATCAACTTGTTTATCCTTGTACAAATTTGCACATTAAGGCTGCCAGTAGTTAAATTAATACATGTAGATAGTAGAAGAACTTAGTGATTCTTAGTAGCCTCTGCTGCCTTTTCACTGCTGTAACAAAAGGAAAAGGGGTCTACACAGAACTGGGTGTTTTGTGCTTTTATCAATTTCATTTATTTATTTGTTTGTTTGTTTATTTGTTTATTTAATTATTTAATTATCAATTTCCTATGTAATTTTGACCAAACAATAACCAAGTGGCTAAGTCTCCTGGAAACCAGCTTCTCTGTACTCATCTAGGCTGATATTTGAACAATACATGCCTCCTTTTGCTGAGCCCATCCTTAAAACTGCCCTGGCTTTGTAAGGCCACCCAGAGCTTGCACTCTGAATGAATGGCCTTTTGAGAATCCAAGGTCACCTGTATGCTGTGATGAATCATTAGAGTAAGGATTTTCTGGAATATTTTGGCATAGTACCATGTTGTAAATAGGTCTTGTCTTCATCATTCCACGAGAAGTTGGACTGGCAGAGAACAGTAGATTTTCCTCGAGAGGTATGCTCGCCAGATCCATTACTGTCTCTGCTATCCATTACTAAAACTTCCCTTTCCCTAAGGTGTCCCATTTTATTGCCATGGCATTTTGACAGTTGCCAGAAGTACCGCTGTCAGGCAGACCTGCCAAGTGCTGGCCAGCTGCTGAAATCACAAACAGAGAGCAATGAGTCACAGATGTGGTTAGTTAATGTTGCCAATAGCCCACCCCCCCTGCACCAGTTGCTGTGCACAGCAAAGTCTTAAAGGCTTGTGTTTTTTTATAATCCATACCTCTTACAATTGAGTTCATCGGACATTTATTAAGTACCTACTATGTACCCAGCATTATGCTAAGGAGCAGAAATGAAATAGTCCCAGCTATCAAAGAGTTTACATTCTTCTGTGGAAAGAGCTACTATCTACCTATCTACTCAGATATGTAAATATACAAAGTAATTTGGGAAGTGGAGAGCAATAAAAAACCAGGGGAAACAGAAAAGGCTTTGGGTGGGAGGTGATACCAAAGCCAAGCCTTGAAGATTGGTACTATTATTATTTCTATTTGTAGAGATGAGAAAACAGGCTCAGAAATATTGAATGATTTGCTTAGGGCCACACAGCTAGGCTCTGACCCAGATATTCCCGACTCCAAGTCTAGTACGCCTGTTGGAGGCAGCATATTTTGCTATAAGAAAAATGCAAGTTAGTGCTGGTGCCCATTTGTACCAGATTTTCACAAATATGGAGGGTGGTGACATGGTAGCCTCAAACATAGTATGGTTAAAGATGTGAAATTCAAACAACATTTTCCAAGGCTACCAAGTTGCTCTCTATATTCATTAAATAAAGGTTTCAAGATTTGTTATACTTGAAAGTCAATAAATAGCACTAGATGTACTTTACTCAACTTAAAATATGAGATAGACAGTGGGAAAGATAAAATTAACGGCAAGTTTAAAATTTTAATTTTTTCCTTTGAATTCTAGTGGGTATATGGTGTCTAAAATGTCAATGTTCTCTCCATTGATGGAGGCCACAATTCATCCATCCCTCGTGCAAATCTCACCCTTGTTTTCCCATATGGTTTCCATTGAGGATCTATCCAATGCATTTCTGGTTCAATTAGTACCTTAGGGGTACCAACAGAACATCCTGACTTTCTATCTGTCCTTTCACATTCTCAGCCCACAACCAGTCCCATTTCCTTTTCTGCCACTTCTTGAACAATTCATTATAAGTAACATGATGGCTAGGCCTGTCTATGCTCACCACTGAAATATGAAATGAGAGCATCAGTATGTCTGTTCATGGTGACTTAGAATTGATTTTTGGAGGGGGGAAAAAAGCCTCATCTGGGGAGGGGTATCCACAAGCCTGATGAAAACAAATGAGATGGCTGATTAAAGTATTGAGAGCCACAGGGTATGTTGGTACACACCTATAGACCCTGTTACTGGAGAAGCTGAGGCTGGTGGATTGCTTGAATTCAGGAGTTCTAAGTAGGACTAAAGCCAATTTCATTGTCTTCATTAAGTCTGGCATCAATATGGCGAGGCCCTAGAAATGGGTCGGGGCCATCAGGCTGCTTAAGGAGAGGCAAACCAGTCCAGGTCAGAAGTGGAGCAGATCAAAGCCTCTGACCCCACAGGGGGTCAAACTGTGAGTGGCCACAGTCCTTGCAGGGAGATCCATTCTCCCCAAAAAAGTGTTTGCAATCTTTCACTCTTTCAATAGTCAACATGTGATTGTTATTCCCATTCTTCTCCCTTTACCTTTATCTCTTTCAATTTTGCTTATTCCTTACATGTCACACTTTGATTTAAATAAAAGTTACTATAATCCAAAGCATTTGTAAGTCACTCTGTAGTCTAATGAAAAATTGCTCTTAAAAGAGTTTCTAATTTAAGTAAAGTGAAGTTTGGGTGGGCCCCCATATGTACTCTTTTGTGGGACAGAAAGATATCAATAGATCTCCTATTTTATAATGTTTTAAAAATAATTTTTCCCCTAAATTTCAGATGTAATCTTCCCCCAATCACAGGAAATATTAGCAGAGACGTTGGCAATAAAACCAATCTAGTCACTGTTAATCCCAGCATCATTGGACGGAAGTAAGTACCATTACACTTGATTTTTTTCCCTTTTTTAATTTAAATATTTACTATTTTTATAAGATTTCTTTTCTCTTCCTCTCACCACCCCCTCAAATGGACAATAATTGAAAAAGGAAAACCAAAACCCTCATAACAGTTATATAATTTTTCAAAAAAATTTTTTTTTGTAAGAACATTTTTTCATGGCCTGTTACATCAAAGTTTACTTGGGGCTGAGTAATAATGGTAGGAATGCCCCAGTGGCCTTTTCTCAATATGGACAAAAATAAGTAAGACTTTTTTGATGTGATTCATTGGTTGCTTTTCATAAAGGTTTTAGATGCATTTTTATTCTGACTTTATAGGCTGGAGGTGGCACATGGTAAAGGAGAGAAAACTGATTTGGGAGTCAATGGACCTGAGTTCAAAACCTGTCTCTCCCACAAGCTATTTATGTGATATTTGGCAGACTTTTTCTGGGCCTCAGTTTCCTCATCTGTAAAATTATGGAGTTGGACTAAGCAACCTCTGAGGTCTCTTCCAGCTCTCAAATATGCCATTGTATGGTTAAATGCAGCTCATACAAATGAGAATGAGTTCATTCTTTTTGATAGTGATGGTATAATGTTGTTGTCTTCAACTTTCACATATACTTTTAGCACAACTTTTCATCTTGTAAACATTTTCTCTAGAGGCAGCATGGTACAGTTCTGCGTTTGGTGTCAGAAAAACATGGATTCAAATCCTACCTCTGACATTCGTGAATAGTATGATCCTGGACAAGTCACTTAACCTTATTTCTCTCAGGTCTTGTTTCAACCCCATAACAAATCAACTAAGACATCAGTGGGAGTTCTGCAGGCTGAAAAAAATGACAAATCCTTTTAATGTTCCTCCAATTCACAAAATTCTTTATTTAAAAGCCTCATTTTGTTCTGAGACACAATATTTAGAAGTCATACCATCAAAGCCAAAGATTTTTTTGTTCACGTTTTAAAGCTTTTCTTCTCCTTTCTTTCCCCTCTGCCATTCATCCAAAGTTACACAAACATCTCGCTCGGGCTAATTCTTCCAGTGCCTAGGCAATTCTGTTCATTGATCATCTGTTAGCTGTCTTTAGAGATGGCATTAACTCTGATTTTAGACCATAGGGAGACTGGGGTGCACCCTGATGCTGTCACAGCTAAACCTAGTAACTTTCCAGCCCGAGAGTGTGCCTTGGAAGAATCAGGCGAAACAAATCCCAGTTTCCTCTTTGGTTTGTTTGTACCTCAAAACAATTTGCATGCTTTCCCTATAGAGTTTAACTACTAGAAAATGTTGTTGATTGATTGACTAAAATTCAAAGTAGAGAGTAAGCTCTATAGAATCAACCTTTATTCTCTCATTTATCCTCACTGTTTAATACTCAGTTGGATCTATAATTGGATAACCAATGTGGGCATTATTTCCAAAGATGTGGCTCCACATCGTGCATGTATAATTTTTGTCTTCCCACAAGTTGGCCACAGGACACCCATCCAGTATGATGAGGGCCTTCCTCATGAGCTTTTCTTGACATCACAAGGATACCAGTGAAGCCCACAACTTTTCCATTGGTTATCTCTCACTACTGTTAGTTGACCATTCCATCTTTATAGCCAATAAGCTTCTTAGATGACAGCCTGTACATCATTTTGCTTTCAGAATTCATGGTTTGTAATATGTTACAGCCCCATAGTGCCCATTGTGCACATCACCATTGCCCTTTGGGAGACCCTTCACATCATCTAATCTTGTTTGTTAATTAAGTTTGAACAAGAACATAAAAAAACCAATGAGGTTCTGCTATTTGTTCTGTGACAGCTTGAGTTCTGAAACAGACAAGAATCCATATAGGCAAAGCTTGTCTATAGCAAGATATATTCAAGCTTTTAGAGAAATAGTATAACCCTAGAGGAAATAGGATAAAGGTATTTGTGATTACATTTCTAAGTTAAGAGTGTGTTCAAGTGATGTTTTCACCTATCTGTAGCTTGTTGGAGGTGAGGCAAATGATTTATTGAATGGTATATTGAGGAAAGGTTCATGAGGGAAGTGAAATTTAGAAATTATTTAACTATGGTCATCTCATAGGGAGAAGTTGGATGGCACGATGGATAAAGAGTCTGCCTCAAAGCCAGCCTCCCACCTAAGGGCAGTCCTGCCTCTGCCCTGTACTGACTGTGTGTACATCCTTGGGGCAAGTCACCTAATCTCTCTACATTCTAAGCAACCCTATAAATTGTAGAAATATATTATAGACTATAAATGACAGAAAAGGGATTGCTTACTATGTGCTAAGTACTTTACAAGTATTATCTCTCCTGGTCTCACAACAACTCTGTGAAGTAGGTGCTGTTATTATCTGCATTTTACAGCTGAGGAAACTGAGGCAGACAGAAGTTAAAGTGACTTGCCTAGGGTTGCACAGTTAAGGAGTGTTTGAAATTAGATTTGAACTCAGATCTTTCTGATTCTAGACCCAGTACTCTGTATGTCACAGCTAAACATAGTAACTTTCCAGCCAGAGAGTGAGCCTTGGAGCTATCATGGTCAGTACCTGTGTGTGACTGACCTAAACGCCTCCTACCATGAAATTACAGGTCCAGTCCATGTCCTTAGCCTATCATCTTATGGGGTCGTTCAGCTTGGGAGGAGGGAAGAGGGAGAAAGTGCTTTTCCCCAGGATGTCTAAGAAGTCAGGTGAGGAAATAGAATGAAAAGCCTAAGAATTCTGACATGGATAGATGAACGTCCTTGCTTTTGACAGTGAGCAGGCAATCGACTAATTAATTTTCTTTAAGTCTATTTTTATGCCTCATTTGTTATTCATTAATATAAATGCTCAGTGTCTTAGTCAATGAAAAAAAAAAGTCTAAAATGTTACTAAAATGACCAGTTTTAGTGGTCATGTTTTGTTTCATTTTGTTTGGTCAGGTATGGTGAATTAAATGTAAATAAATCAGCGTTTCTGAACAGCATTGCAACCTATGGAGAGGCATTCCTTATCCTGCCAGCATTTTCCTTTAGAAGAAATACTGATGTCTCTTTTGAAGTATACCACACACTCCATGGCTTCAAAGCCAAACAGAAGGCTATATTTTTTCATCCCAAGTACCTGAAAAGCCTTGCCCAGTTCTGGAGAACTAAAGGTGTGAACGCATTTCGCTTATCCTCTGGCTTAATGATCACAAGTGCTGCCATTGAACTGTGTGAGAATGTGAAGTTGTATGGATTTTGGCCTTTCTCCAAGACCACAAATGACACCCCCATCAGCCATCACTACTATGACAATGAATTACCGAAACCTGGTTTCCATGCAATGCCCATAGAATATAGAGAAATTCTCCAGCTTCATGGGAAAGGTGTCCTCAAGTTACAATTTAGTAAATGTGAAGCAGCTTAAGCAAGGTAGGTCAGAGTGTCTTAATTTAAGATTTGGTTGGTGGAGTTTTGTTTGTTTGTTTGTTTTTTTTGTTGGGTTTTTTGTTGGGGTTTTTTTTGAGGCAATCAGGATGAAGTGACTTGCCCAGAGTCACAAGGCTCCTAAGTGTCTGAGGCTGGATTTCAATTCTGGCCTTCTGCCCCCTTAATTTAAGATAGAAAGAGCTTGAATTTGAGTCAATATTTAAATCAGAGCATTCTTTATATTCATGAGATCCATTTTTCCCTCAGTAAGCAAATAGCATGCATCCGCAGAAGTGGGAAGTATATAACTAGAGAAAAAGGGCATTTATCTTTGAAATTCCAAGCTGTATTCACACACCTTACTTCTTGTCCCAGCCAGAGAACAATTGAGCAGCCTGTGTTCTGGGGCTCATTTTGCTATTAAATTGTGAGTATATTCTCTCCATCTGTCTGTGTCTCACAAAAGGGAGAGCATTTTAGTAAGACCCAATGACGTATACGTGAAATGTGCCGCCTGGTGGAGGGGTCAGGTCTTGTGCTTACTTAAGTTAATCTTGTTAACTTGTGGTTGCCCCCATTGTCAAGTGGCCCCAAGGGTTTAGACCAGGGATGGGGAACCTGTGGCCTTCTAGGTCCTTGGGTGTGGCCTTTTGACTGAGTCCAAGTTTACAGAACAAACCTTTTTATTAAGGAGATTTGTTCTGTGAAGTTTGGATTCGGTCAAAGGGCCGCACTGGAGGACACTGAGGACCACTTGTGGCCTTGAGGGCACAGGTTCCACACCCCTGGCTTAGGCTTTCTCCTTGCTCCTTCTAGCCTTCTATCTAATTATGCTTCTCCCATTTTCTTCTTCTCTTCCCCTTGGGGGATTTTAGCCAAGGGCAACTGTAAAACTTAAATCACAGAATTAGAGAGTTGGAAGGGACCTCTACAACCATTTCATACAATCCATACCCAAAAGGAAGGCTCACTAGAACATACCAACAAGGCAGTTCATTGTCCTTTTGGATATGTCATTGTTAGGAAATTTTTTGCTAAATCCTGAACATTTTGTATTTGAGCTTATCTTCTAGGAAATTCTTGATAAATGTTGTTTACAGACTGACCTCGCTATCCCCTATTTCTTCATCTGTGAAATAGGGTTATAATAATGCTTGTCCTACCTTCCTCATAGGAGGATCACTCAAATACTCAAATGGATCTCTGAACTTATCAGTGTGGACAGACCTTCCATGCCTGCTCTTCCTAGATGTCTCATGTCGTGAAACAACCCATAAGAACAAAATGATCTCTATGATCAAAAAGTGGATTTTAAAAGCTATACAAATAGTTTATTAATACTTGTAAAGATCCTTGATTTCATTAGTGTGAGTACTCTTCCCTCTCATAGAGATAAAAGTCTTTCAACACCTTGGTGGATAGTTTCCTGAATTGTTATGGCCCCCAAAACCTCGTCACCTTGTGGACAACTTTCTCTTAATGAGACTCTCCTTGGATGACATACACGCAATCCATTGCCAAGCCCATATTAAAAATATTGCCCACTTCAGAAAGCTTAGACTCCATTTACATAACCCTTGAGAATGCAGGGTCACTTCTATATCACCATAAGGCATCAGAATAGGTCTTCATTAGAATTTATTACTTTTGTTCTTTAATCATTACTCAGAAATCCATTGACTAAGATGTTGGACCACATTTTTTTTATAAGTGAAACAACTATATTTTTCATAAAAATCATCAATCAATCCATGAGCATTTATTAAGTTCCTACCATGTACCAGGCACTGTTAGGTGCTTGAGATACAGAGACAAAAAAGAGATAGTTGCTGTTCTGAATTAATTTATGTTCTATTTGGGAAGCCAGCATACACATATATAAGCTTATAGAGGATAGAGGCTGAATCTGTGGCTTCATTAGAATTCATGGAGGAGGAAACTCCCCTCTCCTAATGCAGGTTGGTGTTTTCTCCATAACTTATAGTTTTAGGGAGTTGCCTAGAACACTGAAAGGCTAAGTCACTTACCCTGGATCATGTAACCAGTATGTGCCAGAGACAGGGCATTAGCCCAGGTCTTCCCAACCCTTAAATTATCACTCACTCTACTATGCCATCCTGCCTCTCATATAAGTACAGAAATATGTTTATATACATAATTATTTATAAAAGAGACACAAGGTAGTTGGGGGGGGGGCGCTGGCGTTTGGAAGGACCTGAAAAGCCTTCCTGTAGAATGAGAGTCATGCTTGATCTGATTCTTGAATGAAGTAAGGGGATCTATGTGATGGAGGGGAGGAGGAAGAACACCAGTCTCATATAGTGTGTTCACTAGATAAATGGGAATTTTAACAGATTATAACCACAGAAAAAATTCTCCCACCAAACCCTGAATACGGGTGTTAGTTCTTGTTAGCACAATATTCTGAGGCCATCATTGGTCCTTTAGCTGAAAATTACACTCTTGGAAAATTTGGAGGCAGACTATGGGACTAAATTTGACAAATTACTAATGTAGCCCAAGAGCTAAGCCAGAAAAGAAGAGATTGACCTTTGTAAAAGAGAGAAGACCAAAGTGTTTTGATAAGTGATTTCTCTGATTTTTTTTCATGTTATGAGCCAGTGATTTATTCTACCCATGTGACATTTTCCGGGAAAGTATTTGGAACAGATATAATTGAACCAGGACCAGTGTCCAATGTTTATAATCTCTTTGAGCATCTTCCATCATTTGGGCCAAGTACTATCAGTACCCTAGGGGGTCAGGGGATTAAGTATGTGTAAGTATATCATGCCAAAAAAATGAGCATGAAAATAATTTGTTCTGGTGTAGCAATTTTGTGGCATACTAATTCTCTCAGATTTTAATAAGCCAAAGAGATTGGGTAATAAAAAAATTGTTTTCATTTTCTGATAAAAATTAATTCTCACACATACTCACAGATGCTCACCATTGTCATCACAAGTAGAATGAAATGTTCTTGTTGTCAAATAATAGTTAGATGAATAGTCTTAACTAAAGTTTGAAAAACTTTCTGGGATTTGGATTATCAATGCTGAAGCACCGACTTCAGACCCCGATTTTGCAGCCATTCTGGCTACCTCTGATGTCAATGTCAGCACAGGATGGCTCTCTATTAAATAATTGAGCTGTGTGGCTCCTGGGGCCAGTAGGTAAATCTAGCTATTAGGCAGCCTTTGTTTTTCTTGGGAAATAGAAACAAGGAGAGCCTCAGGGACATACTCTCAGATGCAGTCTTAATTACCCTAGCCTGACAACGCAGCTTACCCTTGGCTGCCCGTTTAAGCAATCTGACCAATTCATGCCAAGCTCCTCGTTCTGATACGTTGCCCACAGTGAAACAGAGACTAACATAGTGCTCCAGCAGCACTGGTCTAGGGCATTGGTCCCCAAAGTGTGAGCCATGGAAGGGATGTGGGAACAGTTAATCAGAGGATGGAAAGATGAGTCTCATCCCATGCTCCCCCTTATATCCAATCATAGATTTAAAGCTAGAAGGGACCTTAATAGTCAATAAGTGTAACTCTCTCATTTTACTGATGAGGAAATGGCTGAAGAAGTGAAGTGACTTACCTAGGGTCACATAGTTATTAAGTGCCTCAGATGGGACTTGAACCCTGACTCCCAAGTCCAATACTCTATCCACTACATTACAGTGCCTTCTATCATGAGGCTTACCTCCAACACAACCATAGCTACCCATACCTCCTCAACTGTGCCCTACCTCTGCTATGCAAGCCCCCCAAATTCCCCTCTCACCTTCTGAGCCAGGAGTTGGCCCCTCAGAAGAGTTTTAACTGAACTACTATGAGTTCACCCATAGCAGCAGCAGTACAGGCGTCAATGGAAAAATTCCCAGCTATTCTCCAGCATATCTACCCACTTCTAGGTGTATACATACTTTTCCTCCAATAGAATATAATCTCTTTGAGATCAAAGACTGTTTTGTCTTGGTCTTTGAATCAAGTGTTTGGCATATAGTAAGCTCTCAAATTTATACCACAAGTTAGAATATAATAAGGGCCTAGCAGAGGTAAAAGAGAGGGAGGAGAGATTCCAAGAGGAAGGAGCCCTGTTAGCTAGAAGAATCAGAAGAGGCTTCATGGAGCAGAGAGAATCTCATCTGACCCTTGAAAGAAGGAAAGGAGCTTCACAGGGGCAGATGTAGTGAGGCATAGGGAATGATGTGGGTAAATATGTGGAGAGAGGAGAAGTCAGGATGTGATCAGGAAATGTTAGTACAACTCAAATGTCATGTACTTGAAAGAAGGAAGTACAGGATAAGGTTAAGAAAAATAAGGAACCAGAAGATGGAGAGCCTTAATTAAATGCCATTTTAAGCGGTTCATTGTTTAGCCTCTAGCCCTGTAGGGGAGTCAGTGAAGATTTTTTGAGTGGGAGAGTAAAGTAATCCACGTGGTTCATTAGGAAGATTTATTGGACCATAGAGGAGAGAGGTTAGAAACAAGAAGATCAATGAGGAAGGTATGATAGTATCTTAAGGGAGAAGTGATGAATGCCCAAATTAAGGTGGTTGCCACGTGAAGAACATTGCCAAGGTAGAATGGTCAGGATTGGAGGGTTAGAGAAGAGGGAATGAGCCAAAGATGACCATGGCAAGCATTGGTCTTCTTGACCGGGCTATCAATCTGGAAAAAAATCATTTAACCTCTAATGATCAAACTCTTTTGACAATACTTTGCTGAATAAGAGCAGATGATAGTAGATATGCACATGTTCTCTCTGGATAGGCCTGGGTTTGAGTCATCTGACTGTGTGACCCTCGGTAATGGTGTCTACCTTCACCCAACTATCACCTGTGGCTCCAAGTAGCTATAGGATGTACAGCAGCCACACCCCAGTAAAACCATCTACGCATCTCAGCAGATGGGCTAAACTAGACTGAGGGTAACCAATGGGCCCAAATCCATTGGTGCGTTAGGGGGATGTTCTACTCCAAGCAGGCAAATGAAAACAATTTGTTCCAATGGCCACGAAGGCAACGGAAGCAGGTGCTGTGGAGCACTTAAAGTTTGGTCAGACATTAAAGACACCAGAGTCATCCACTGCATCCTAGACCATTGCCAGTTGTCCTGACTTTTGTCTTGCCACCAGAACTGACTCTGGAAGAGAGAGTGAGGCTGAGGACTTTGTGCAACTCTGCCTCACTCAAATGAAATTCATGTGCCAGTCATAACCCTGTGATGTCATTGGCCCTCTGCAAAAACAAAGGATGAGCAACAGCTGTGACTGGAAGAATAGTGATGTCATCAAATAAATTACCCAGGCTTTTTCTTGGTTGCCTCATCTACAAGTAGTGGAAGATTAGATGGAAGGGTAGATTTTGGAAAACATGAGAATTTTACTTTGGGACACAAATCTGAACAAAATTTGGATATTTCAGTTCACTCAGATGGCAATATCCAACTGAATGACTGGAAATGATATGATGGCCAAGATCTGGCCCAAGATCAGGCTCAGATCACCTGCTTAATCTATTATCTTGGTGCTATTGACATTTATATCCTGAATTGATTGCCTTTAATGGAGAAGAGCATCAGCAGAGGGGATATGGCTCCAAGGACATTTCCTGATGTTTATTTGGATATTCTTCTTTTGAAGTGGGCATGGCTCTCACAGCCTTTCTGGGAAGTGAGAGGAACTGGCTTTTTAAAATAGCATTTCAAGAGCAGGCTATAACAATCTGGAGAAAGGACCTTCTAGAGTGCCCCCAGTGGAGGACTGAGAAGAGGTGGGCCACCTGTTCCTTCCACATCCCCCTGGTCAAACTGAACCTCTTGGATCAGCGTTTCTTCAGACCTGCCTGTTATCTCCTCAGGGATGGCAGGCTTGATTCTCTGAGTCATGATGTGTGTGTCTGGTCCCAGCCATTAGCGCAGTGCCTGACACTTCATGAATACCTGCCAACTATTTACCCACCCTACCTCAATATCTATATATACTCAGATGACTTTGTCCTAAATTTTCCTAGTTATAAGTCTGCTTAACACTTAGTATAATGTTTTACATGTAGTAGAAGCATAGTAACAGCTGGATCCATAGCCAAAAGTAGTTGCTGGGAACAAATGCTTTTTTCAAGTTCCAGCCATCATTATATTCTGAGTAGTAGTATATCTACTCCTTTTTCTTTCACTTATTTACACATAAATATTGTGAACTATAGAAGATAGAGTACTTTAATTTTAATATACATGATTTCTTATGATAACACTAAATCACACACAGACACACACAGACACACACACACACACCCTCACCATCTCTTTTGTAGCCCAATATGTTTACTAATAGAATTGTGGTGCAGTAGAACAATAGGTGAAGTGAAAGTTTTTGATGAGGGACCCCAAATGAAGGATTTGAGTTGATATTGGGCAATTTATTTTTAAATTTTTAAATACATTTATTTAAAGTTTTGAGTTCCAAATTCTATCCCTTCCTCCCTCCCCCCACCCACCGCCTTTTCTGAGATGGTGAGCAATCAGATATAGGTTATACGTTTGTAATCAGGTAAAACATTTCCATATTAGTCATTTTGTATAAGAAGATTTGAATTTAAAAAAAAAAGAAAGAAAGAAAGTCAAAAATAGCATGCTTTAGTCTGTATTCAAACAATATCAATTCCTTCACTGGAGGTGGATAATATGCTTCATCATTAGTCCTTTGGGACTGTCTTGGATCATTTGTATTGCTGAGAATAGCTCAGTCATTCACAATTCTTCATTGTACAATATTGCTGTTACTGTGTACTGCCTTCTCCTGGTTCTGTTCACTTCAGTATGCACCATTACATGAAAGTATTTCCAGATTTTTCTGAAATTATCCTGTTTGTCATTTCATATAGCACAATAATATTGCATTACAACTATATACTACAGCTTGTTTAGCCATTCCCTAATTGATGGATATCCCCTTGATTTCCAATTCTTAGCCACCACTAAAACAACCACTATAAATATTTTTGTACCAATAGGTCCTTTTCACTTTTTTTTTTTGGATGACTTTGGGATATAGACCTAGCAGTAGTATTTCTAGATCAATTTTATTGCTGGACCAGTTTTATAGCCCTTTGGACATAGTTCCAAATTGCTCTCCACAAACGTTGGATCAGTTCACAATGCCACCGACAGTGCATTAGTGTCCCATTGGGCAATTTTAAAAACTATTTTTTCTTTTATTATAAACTAAAGAAGATTTTTAAGAAATGCAAATAAATAATCTAATAAAAGAAATATAAATACACCTAGAATAAATTTCTATAGCATAACTTATCCTTTATGTACTTAAAAGGTTTGTTTTTGCTATTTTTAAAACACAGTTGTTGGGGCAGCTAGTTGGCGCAGTGGATAGAGCTCTGGCCTTGAAGTCAGGGACATGAGCTCAAATCCAGTCTCAGATACGTGACACTTACTAGCTGTGTGACCCTGGGCAAGTCACTTAACCCCAATTGCCTCACCAAAAAAACAGGGAAAAAAAACCACGATTGTAATTAATTTGTATATTCTTTTTGTGCTTCATTTTGCATTACTTTGTATGAAGCTTTATACATCTCTTCATATTCTTCAAATATTTTTATAGCAAATAGCATTCTAGTAGATGAACATTCTTTAATTATTTTCCTCTATTCCCCAATTATTGGGCATATAGGTTGTTCCCAGTTACTTTTCTATTTAAAATCAAGGAGTTTTGAATATTTTTTTTATGTGGACAAGTCCTTTTTTCTTTCAACAATATTCTTAGGATATAATCTCAGAGATGTGATACCTAAGTCTAAAGGTATGATTAGTTTTGTAACGCTGTATACTTCCAGATTGCTTTGCAAAAAGCTTATAGTAATTTAAGGTCTCACCAACCGTGTGTATGGAGACCTTTTTCTTCCCAGTCTCACCATCATTGAATTTATTTTTATGTATTATGTTATATTGTATTATTTTGTTTTATTTTTAGCTATTTTTGCTCATCTGTTTGGTGTAGGATACTACCTCATAGTAATTTTGATTTGCATTTCTCCAATTATCTGAAAAATTGGAAAAGATTTTCATGTGCTTATTAACAATTCTATTTCCTGCTTTGATAATTGTTCATTCTTATCCCTTGACCATTTCTCTGTTGAAGATTATCATTCATCTAAAATCTAAATTTTAAATAAATCTACATCACATTTTTGTCACAATCTCTTTTCTTTTTATTTTGGAGATAGTGCTTTTTGTTATGCAAACCTTTTATCTTTTAATTAATTTTAATTATTAATTAAATGTGTCAATTTTGTATTCAGTTTTATTTTAAAAGAAACAAAGTTTTAGCCTCTAAAGTTGAATTTACTTGGTTTCTAAAGGGATGATGAAAAGATTTTAAGACATTCTCAATACAGTAATAGTAACAATTATTTTTAGGCATTTTCACAGGTTAGTATCTTTAAAATAGTAAATGGATGGCAATGTTCTAGTGTTGTAGGGAAATATATCCTTTCACTCCCACTCTAATTTACATAAGACCAGTCCTCTAAAAGTTTCACGTCTTCTCAGCACTGGAGTTTCTGTGTGTCATGGACCTCAGATAATGCATGCTGGTCATAGACTCCACCAAAGAAAACTTATTTATTCATGAGAAATGTTTCCTATAAAGATTCATCAGACCTGTAATAACAGACATTGGATGGAGCCTTGTGTTCTATTCTGAGAACCACAACTGAAGGACATTAATAAGCTGGACAGTGTCTAGAGGAGGGGAACTGAGATGGTGAAAGGTTTTAAGTCCATAGCGTTTGAAGACTGGTTGAAGAAAGTGGAAATGTTTAGCCTGGAGAAAGAGGGGCATGCTATCTGTCTTTCTACATTCATGGAGGAGAGATGAGATTTATTCTCTTTAGTCCCAAAGGGCAGAACCAGGAGAAATTGGTGGGAGTTACAAAAAGGACGATTTTAGGCTTGAGGTCAGCTCTCCAGTTCTGTGATTCTCATTTTGCAACGTGGTCCTATGCTGTGGCTAGCTAGGAGGCTCCAGGATGACGTATCCTCACTGTATGTCACAAAGAGATGTCAGAGAGATTTCATTTTCTACAAGTGTGCAAACAAAAAATAGACATTGTGGAGAGAACATCTGAGCAAAATCTGCTTTTTTAAATTCAAGAGTATATGTAACTTTTTTTTTCCTATTTCAGGCGGTGACGTCCATGGGAAGACTTTCTGTATGTTTCAACACTAGTGCTTTGCCTTGATGTTGTTTTTGCGAATTCTAAGCTGTCCTGCACCAAGATATGTTCTGCATTTAATTAGCTACACAAATGAGTTTGGACATTCTTCAAAATACACAAAGTAGCACCTTCCCTGAGGAGTTAACTGTGTTATCTCAGGGGCAAAGCATTATTATCATCAGATGTTTGTTCAGACCATACTATGTAGTGTCCAACACTCTGCTGGACCATAGGGACACTAAGAAGTCCAAGGTGGTCTGTGCCTTCAGTAGTTTATTGTGTATGTGAAGTGGCATAAAGTTGAATTTTTCATGTTTGAATGTTTAATTAAAATGAAATCATCTCTTTTGAATAGTAAAAGTTCAAGTCTTTGAAGAAAAGATGGATGGTTCTATCAGCTATTAGGCCAACTTGGAAGCCACAGAGAGAAAAGGCCTGTGTTTGTATTGGGACATTAAATGTCTTTTGGTTTGAATGCTGGCCTCATGTTCTGCTTTCTAATTATACCTATTTATGTAAATTGTAAGCCTACCCCAAAAAAAAAAACTAGGCAAACAAACCTACCTCCCCACACTCCACCTTTTTTTTCTCCTTGTCATAATGTTATCACAAAAAAGAGTGGAAGTAGTTGAGGAAAGAAAAGAGTGGGTCAGCATTCTGAACTTATCCATCTCACCTTTAAATTCCAGGCTCAAGCCAGTCTGTTATGGCTTACTAAAAGTTCCTTTTTCCAAAGGCTCTGATGTGCTTATCTTGATTAAGCACAATCTCAGCTTGGTCATATTCACATGCTTCGTAGCCTGTGTGGTTCTTTTTTGATTATTTTCATTTTAATGTATTTTTGACACATAAATGGGTTTTCGTTTATAGCACAAAAGAGAAGCCTCCATTAGCCCTGTGAGGTGATCCAATAAATTCACTTAAGTAATGAGCTTTTACAAAAAAAAAGGGAAAATGACTTCATATTGCATCAAACTCATTTTCTTTAATTGCCTCTTTGAGGTGCCTGAGACTGTTCGTTTATAAGAGCCCAGCCTTGTTTCATTTTGCTTTTGGATGGTTTTGTTGATGCTTTTTGAAGTCAGCAGCTAGTACGTGGATGGGGTGGACCTCTTTGCTGACAGAAGATTAAGTAGATCTAGGTATTTAGACTGCCTTTTCCCGAGATAGTGTATTTAGTTAAGCAGTTTCCGAAAGATGTTTCCTAACCAAGTAGAACGTCAATTTTCCTTCACGAGGATGCTAAACAATTGTGATAATTGCAGAATGAAAGCAAGAAAACATGCTAGAGTAAATCATTCTCTAAGGAACATGGAGAATGTCATAGGTAAGTTTATTTCAAAATGCCACCACATTGCAATATTTTAAAGCTGGCTGCAATTTTTCCCATTTGATTGCTGTGATAATTTTAACTTATGAAAATTCTTTTTAGAATTTTAGAGAGGAAGTGGTTAGGACTCAGTTCCACAATGGATTTGCACTGGCTCTCTCACCGGTTTCAGACTTTCCACCGTTACTGAGTGATAGAATGATGGTGGCTGGGGATTCACATGCCACAAGTTGGCATATAAACCAGAACTGAAGAGGGCTGGGGTGGAGAAACAACATTAGGAAAAACAGAGTATATTCCACGTCAGCACACCCGAAGCTTGTCCCTTATTTAGTATCTGCAGCTGCTATCCAAAGAACTTGCTTGTAAACTCTTCATTTTAGGCTCGGCTCAAAGGCTTCACTCAAAGAGGTAAATTTCCATTCTTCTAATCTCCATGCCAAGCTGGGCCGTCTGCTATTACGACTTCTTAGCGGTCTGCAGCTGTCAGTTGTTCCAAGCTGATTTCCAATGAGCTCTTTGAGTGATTTTTTTTTTAATGTCCTCTCTGCTTGTGATGAACACATTTCCATGCACTATATGATAGCAGCTTCTATATCCTGCTGCGTCTCATTTCTTACATGTGTGTAGTGGTGCTGTGTTGTGACTAATGTGCATCGCTTCAATGAGGCTGTTTTAGGACCTCACTGTTGGTCAATTTGTCCTGTATGTATATTCTGATCTTCCTGGTTCAGTTCACTACTTGTTTGCTGATCAACATCAGTTAATGTAACTAACTTGTACAATTGCATGGTAACTAACATCTGTATTTCCAATAAAAATTTTAGGTTGTGTGTAAGCTTTCCTAGTAAAGGCATTAATTGTCTTTAGTGGGATCCTCAGTCCATACTATCTTGTTCACTGTTCATAGAACTTCCTCATCAAATATACATATACATTCAAAGGGATCTAACATGAATTAATTGCACTGGACATTTTTTTTCTTGGATAGCGTCAGGCTAATAATATATGTGTATGTGTATATACAGGGGCAGTTAGGTGGTGCAGTGGCTAGAGCACCGGGGTGGAGTCAGGAAGAGTCATCTTCATGAGATCAAATCAGTCCTGAGATACTTACTGGCTTTGTGAGCCTGGGCCAGTCACTTAACCCAGTCTGCCTCAGTTTCCTCATCTGTAAAATAAGCTAGAAAAGGAAATGGCAAACCACTCTAATATCTTTGCCAAGAAAACCCTAAATGGGGTCACAAAGAGTTTGACACAAGTGAAATGACTGAACAACAAATGAGCGTGCACATACACACACACACACACACACACACACACACACACACACACACAAGATTTTATGTGGTATAGCTTTATCTACCAGCAGACATGAAACCCTCTCTCCCTTTGGGGGAGTAGTTATAGCTGATTGTCCCTGATATCTGACCACTTCTGTCTCCACCTGCTTGAGACAGTTTAGAGTGTGACCTTCATTTGAGGTCTCAGCCTCAACTCACCTTCCTTCTCTATCACATGGGGTGGAGAAAGCCCTAATAGTCCTTTGTCCAGAGAGACTTCTTGGTTGAAAGAAGACATTTGCTCATGAGGGGTTTTACTCTAGGGCAAGGGTCCTGATTCTATAGGGCTTCTTTTCTCAATGTTAGAAAGCTTTAGGGGCAGGTAGGTGGTGCAGTCGCTACAGCACCAGCCCTGGAATCTGAAAGACCTGAGTTCAAATCCTGCCTCAGACACTTAGCAGCTGTGTGACCCTAGGCAAGTCACTTAACCCTGATTACCTCAAAAAATAAAAAAGCTTAAAAATGCTTATTATTGTTATTATTAAAATGTGTAAAGATCCTACCTGACCCTGCTACACTCCCACCCATGCCAGACAGTTCTCTGATTGTAGGCTAGAAAAGAGAGGTTGAGGTCAATTATACTCTGCATATATTCACAGGCTGACTTACCACTCCTTCCTCCCCCATCACATTCCTTGTAGCAAAAACACTAACTCAGGGTTAATTAAAATTACCTTCTCTTTAGTTAGAAAGCCATCATAAAAAATACAAACCATCAGCTGCAAAATTTAAAATGGCAGAGGAACACAGTAGGAGCTGCCTGTTGCATGTGGCCATCGAACAGAAGGGAGATATGGAGAATGGAACCATTTCCTCACTATCGCGGCTTTCTCTTAGTAAGCAGAGTTCAGTCACTGCGGGCTGGATCCTCCTAATATATGGAGTAGTGAGCCAGGGAAAGGAAGGAGCTGCAGCTGCTCCAAGTCTTAAAGTCAGTACCCTGGAAAGCATCCTCCATATGTTCCTGCCATGGTGGCCACTCTTCCCTGCTCCCTCTCCAGCTCCCCTCGAGTCTGTAGGCTGACATTTTTTTAAAACTGCCACTGACAATGGAAAACTCTGCCCTCCAGATCTGATCTTACAATATAACTTTGTCTCCTCCTGAGTAGGGATGAACTATAATTCCCAGGGTCTTCAGAAAATTACTATCTCTTCTCTGCCCCCAAGGCAATCAGCAGAAGTCTTGTCTGAATGACATTCTGTCCGTGTCGCTGTCTCTGTCTGTCTGTCTGTCTGTCTGTCTCTCCCTCTGTGTCTCTGTCTCTCAGACACACACACACACACACACACACACACACACACACACACACACACACACAGAGTTTATAATTAAACAATACTCCTCAACCGTGATGTTATTTTTTTCCAAAATAAAAGGGAAGAAAACAGGCAGCTCTTGTTAATAAGTCTTCATTTTTTAAAATGACTTTCATGAAGCCATGGGGACTTCCTCCATGCATGAAAGTGATGCAGCTTTATTAGCCAATAATTTGCATGCACTTTTGGTTAATCTTTTACCTGCTTCCAAACACATTCAACTACCAGTTATAGCCTTATTACTCTCCTGACTTGGAAAATCAATATCTTTCCCCAGTTAACCCTGTTAACTCTGGGGTAGCTGCAAATAGAAACAGATAAGTATTGATGTGATATCTTATATATGGACTACTTCTACCTCCGGCATTCAATGGCACTCCAAAACTATTGTTGACTGATTGTCAACCTACAGATTTCCTACGCTGGAATTTCCATCCTCTTTTTTTTCAAGAATCAAGAATACCAAATTGTCTCTGATATGATGTATAATTATTTTTGAAAGTGGTTCATTTTGGGGGCAAGAATAGGATTTCCATGATATACATGTTATCTGCCTCCATCAGGGTTTCTCAGGCAGGCATCTGAGGCCCTTGTGATTTATCTTCATTTGGAGTCCAAGCAACTTTGCCGTTAGCAGACCATTCTGAATGAGTTATACAGAGAATAAGCTGGCTTACAATACTGGTCCATCTGGATTTCTCTCTATTTCTGCTGGTTTGACCCTTAGAGCTAGGCAGTATTACATAGGATGTCCAGCCATTTTCAAGAGCCTCCTTTAAATTGTCAGTATGAACATTTACACCTTGGAAGTCAGTGATCGCTACAAATCAGGTCTTGTTTTATTGTTTTGTTTACTGTCTATATTTAAGAAAATGAGGGAGAAAATTTTAACAATCCATATTAAAATTAAAAGTAGGTGTGTATATACCTCCTCCCTTCCCAGAGCCAGTTTTAAACATCAGTACACCCCTGTATTGCTCTATAAACATTGCTTGAGCTAAAGCAGGAGCGTGAGGTAGAAGATACAGGGAATGAAATCATCACCGGATTGGAGGTCTGGTGACTAGAAGCTAATAATAAATGGCATTTATAGAGAGCTTTAAGGTTTGCAAAATGCTTTACATCCATCGTCTCATTTAAGCCTTACAACACCCCTACTGAGGTGTGTATAGACAGACAGGTTTAATCTTCAAGTCACAATCATCTTGCCTAGTCTCCTCATGAATTTCAGGTCTAGAGAAGTCAGTTTAATCCAATTCAACAAATATTTATTTAAGCATCTCTTTCATGTGCAAGACACCATGTTAGACAATGAATGAATGAATAAAAAATATTAATTAAGTGCTGATTATATGCAAGCACTGTGCTAATTTCAGGAAATAAAGATACAAGAAAGCAGGCTAGTCTCTTTCTCACATTCTAACAGAGGAACACCAATACCTTAAAAAAAAAAGGCTGGGGGCAGCTAGGTGGCGCAGTAGATAGAGCACTGGCCCTGGAGTCAGGAGGACCTGAGTTCAAATCCAGTGTCAGACACTTGACACTAGCTTTGTGACCCTGGGCAAGTCACTTAACCCCATTGCCTAGCAAAACAAAAAAAGGGGGGGGGAGCTTGAGTGGTAAGGATTGGGAAGTGGGGGAGGCTCTGGGTGGGAGGAGGAGGATGACCGGAATACAGGCAGCATGGCTTGGAAGCAGTAGGGTGGTTCTAGGCAGAAATCAGCCCCTGACCTTGAGGAGCTTACATTCTACTTAAAGGATACAGCATATAACAGGTAAGTAAAGGCAAGGTAATAACTGGGGGCATTCACAACTCAACTAAAATCACACCAGCTACTGAACAAAAAAAGCTGACCAAAATCCCAACCCCCTGACCCCAAGATGGTGCTTTTCCCACTACCCCAATCTTGGCTTACCACTTCAGAAACCACAGCATCTTCAAGACAGCAATGGTTATTGTTTCTTATTAATAAAATAGAAAAATCACAAAGGACAAGAGGAAAGAGTTGGGAAATGATCATGACTAGATACGTGCTTCCCCTTGTGTCTGAATTTAAGGAAAGCTACAAACATCAGAAAGTTCCAAGAAGCATCCAAACCAATGCCTTCTCCCTCTTGGCCAGAAATGTTTTTGGAGAGGGGTTAGAGATGGTCAAAAAATGAAAGTGATATCCTATTGAGAAGGCCCCAAAGTGTTGCAGGACTAGAGAGAAGAGGTTTAGACGAAGCCCAGGAAGGGGGAAAAAACCCTCAGGCATATGGAGTAAAATTTTTTTAAAAACCAAAAAACAGCGATCTCAGAAAGAGAGTTTTGGGGGTGGGGAGGAAGGAATGTATCCATCCTCTGATTGGTTCATCCTACATTTTGAACCCACTTTCCTAACAGCTGCGGGAAGCTTCTCACGTTTTATTCCCGCTTTGGCTTTCTGTGTCCCCAGTATTTTGTTGCTATTTTATTAGCTCAACAGTGGGCATGAGGATGCCATTCAGAAGGGGCTTTCTTTCTATGACCGCAAAGGTTTTCTATGAGAAGTCACAATCTTCTCAGTTGCAGAAAAGTTTTATTTCCTACCTTTCCCTTAGAGGATTTCAGACTCATGCTGTTTCATCCTCATTCTTTGCCTTGATGAGTTCAGAAATGAAACTCTCCTCAGTAAAGGGCCATTATTGGCCAAGCTTACTCTCTGGCTGTAGCTGAGATTTTCAAGACTTACTAAGTCTTGACTAGGTGACAGAGCACTTCAGGCTCTGTCAATCCCTGTAACCAATTCCTGTTAGTCTCAACAGTAGAGTTTATTGGGAGCTCCTTTGATTAATTGATTTTAAGGGGACAAATTGGTTTATTTTCTTTGTCTTTAATTTCCTTTAAACTTTTATGAGATAGCCAACAAACAATAAAATAGGAATACTTCATTCTCCTATTCTTTGTCTCCTGCTATCCTGAATGACTTTGTGTCAGCAATCGATCTACAAGCACTTACTAAAGCCTTAGTAGGTGCCGGGCATTGTACTTGTTAACTGGAGATACAAAAATAAAAGTGAAAAGACTTTGCCCCTCAAAGAACTTACATTCTAGGGAAGATGAGGGTTGGGGAACAAGCATTTATTAAGCACCTACTATGTGCTAGGTGCTTTAACAAATATTACCTCAGCTGATTCTCACAACAACCCTGTGAGGTAGGTACTATTACTAATTCCCATTTTAGGGTTGAGGAAACTGAGGCTGAAAGAGTTTTAGTGACTTGCCCAGAGTTACACAATTAGTATGAATCTGAAGCCTGACTTGAACTCAGATCTTCCTGATTTCAGGCCCAATGCTCTCTCCACCACACCACCCAACTGCCTCTGTTCTATTGGGAGGAAATAATGTACACACTTATTAAATTAAATTAAATGCAAAGTGTTGGGGGAGGGATGTTAATGGTAGGGAGGGTTGAAAAGGGTTTGATATAGATAACCATTACCTCAGTTCTTACAGAATTTTTTAAAAATCTATTTACTACCACACATACCATTTTAATAAGAAAGACAATCAAAAGCTAGTATTGAAAGCTAGTATTAATAGTGATTTGCACAGAAATAGTTAACAAGGTTGAAAAAGAGGAAGTGGACCCCAGAAGTCCCAATACTGTTTTTGGTCTACAGGATCAAATGATAATGACCTCTGATAAAATTAGGCATTAGAGGAAGGTTTTTTCACAATTCCAGAATCAAATGTTATCTAAGCTCAGCCCTTGCAGTGAGTTACAAGAGTATGGTAAACAGAGGCATAACTAACAGGAGCAAATCAGACTTCGTCCCAGTGGACTGACATGCAGGGCCAGGAGAGGAGTGCTTCCTTCATGGGAGAGAGATGGGCTTCTGTGCTCCTTTCCCTTGGTGGCAGTGATCTCCATCCCGCACCTCACTCTTGGAGATCAGGGTTCAAATGCCTTTCTGGGAACTCCCTGGAGGGATGGACTGCCTTCTGCCCCCATGCCAACTACACCTGTGCTGTGGGCTGTTCTCTGCTACCGTCCCCACCAACATACTACCTGTGTGACCTCAGGCAAGTTACTCAACCTCTCTCAGTCTCAGTTTCCTCATTTATAAAATGAGCCGTGCTGTGCTAGTTAGTCTCTGAGGTCCTTTCCAGATCTGGATCTATAATCTTATGAATCTGCTTCAGGTGCAGTTTTGGTTAGAGACAGCTTTGGTGATAAAGCAATAGAAACAAAGGACAGAAATGGCACGTATTCCCCCCTCTTTGCTAGGTACTGCACAGTCAAATCAGAATGTAATAGGTAGGTACCTGTGTTATTTGTTTTTCTTACAGGACAATGCCTAAATTAATTTCCATCAAGAATGTGAAGTGAAATGTTTCCTCATGTGTGAAGGCTTAGAAATAGCTTTTAAGGCTTTTCACTTTATCAGTAGGCATCCTGGACCCAGTGAGCTTTGAGTGAATATAGGTGGCATTTTTTAATAACCGCCACTTTAGAACAAAGGGGTTGGGGACCTTCCAGAAAGGTAGCATTTTAGCTAGGTGCTTGGGAGGTCTGCCTTTCTAAAAATGGAGCAATATACACCCAGCTGGTTGGAACACCGAGTTTCTTCTGCAGAAGCTTGCAGCAGCCTGGAGCCTAGTACCCTTGAAATGAGCATCCACAAGCAGAAGTCATCCTTCCCGTTTTTATCACTATGGTAATAACTTCTCGAAAGTTTGCTCTCAAGCACCTGAGATTAGAATGTTTTAATCAAGCTAGAGAGAAGTGGGGTGGAGAAAAGGTGGAGACTTTAGCTCAAGAATTTGACTTCTAAATGTCAGGATTGCAATTTATCTGCCCCTTTGAGGGCCTGGAAAATGGTGGTACACAGCTTCCATGCTAATTTCACAGGGAGAATTCCCTGGGTTCTGAATGCTTTCTGACTGTGTTCTAAATGGCTTTTCTTTGCTCTCTGTGCAGTCCTCTGGGGAAAAAATGAATAATTTGGGAGAAGGAAATGTGGTCTAAGCACCCAACAGAAAACCAGAAATTCCCCAGATCTTTTCTAGCAAGCTTCCTCATGTGGCCTTAAGTGTATTTCATTACTTTGCTTTTTTTCTTTCCCATCGTGAAAAAGGGATAGTGGTATCTATCCTACAGGCTGTCTGTACAGATTAATTGACTCATATTTGCCAGGAGTTTTAAAGACCAAACCATCTCTTGTGTTAAATATTTTAAAACTGTCAAAATATGTCTTATTAGAATAAAAGGATAGACACCAAAGCTGTTAGAGTAATTATAGCCCTCATGCTGATAAGGAGGGAAAAAAAATTCACTGGGTGAAAAATGTTGCTGCTCTTAATTATAATACTGGGTGTCAATCTACTCGAAAGGAGGCATGGGGGCTTGTTTTCTCTATTGCTTAAATATTTCTCCCTCTTAGGTGACACATTTATGACTTTAAATGGTTTCATTGTCTGTAGCTTGTCTGCCTTACTGTCAAAACCTGGTATTAAGAGTTCGGATGCATCTCCTGAAGTCTAAAGAGCTGTTATCTTTGCTTCTCGTTTCCGGACTTTCACTGGATGCTTTTTAAAAAGCTGCTAGACGGTTTGTTCATTTTTTTTCCCGAGGCATTTAGTTGTTGCCAAATTTTCAGATCATTCCATTTCATATAAGAAGCATCCGTGGGTTAATTATCTTGGAGATGTTTATTTTGGGTCTGTCCAATAGAATAGCTCAGCAATCTGAAAGTAGCTTTTGGAAATCAGCTTTTCCAAGAATTTCATATTGTCAAACACCGGACACTGCTTAATAAAAAAGCATAGGCAGTATTCCAAAGTCACAGAAGGTGGTACCTGGGCACCTCATTCATTGCTAACTGTCCAAAAACAGAATAGGCGGGGTAAATTGAGCTAGAAACCACTGAGTCAGGATTTTATTCTAGACTAGCATTAGCTTTTTCAGATATATCGTTGACCTACATATTCTTTTCTTAAAAGAAATTTGGCATTTTAAACTAAATTTTTGCATTGTGTCAGCCAATTGACCTTTAAATTCCCTAGAATATACTTTGAGGAGATAGTCTATGAAGGCTCATTACTCACAAGAGTGCTCATCTATGTTATTCATCCTTGAGCCATTTGCTATATGAGCCCACGTTGCCTTCTAGATTTAAATCAGAGAGGAGACAGAGACAAAGATAGAGATAGATACAGAATAGATACAAAGGAGGAGAGAGAGAAACAGAGAAGAGACAGTCAGAGACAGAGACAGAGATGGTAGTGGTAGGGGAAGAGAGGGTGGTAGGGAACAGGATCAGCATGCCTTTCAAAACCTATGATTTCTTCCTTAAAGACTAGGAGAAGTTTAATAGGTATTATCGATCCCATCAGTGATATTACTTAAGGCTTGCTCATTGGATTTAGAGCTCTAAGGAACTTTAGAAGAATCAAGCAGTTGAAGGACAGACAGATAGAGACAGAGACAGAGAGGCAGACAGAGCCAGAGCCAATTACCTCTTCTAAGATTCCATTTAAATCTCCTTCAATGTGTCATTTCTATACCATTATTCCAACAGAATCAATGTGCCTTTCAAAGTCTCTGATTTCTTCTTTGCAGAATAGGAGAAGTTAAATATGTCTCATAGAACCTATCAGTGATATTACTCAAGGATTCATCACAGGATTTAGGGCTAGAAGGAGACTCAGAAGCCACCTAGCCCAACCCTTCCAATTCATAGATGAAGCTGTTGCCAAGAGATAGGTTTCCAACAACTCAAATCAATCAATAAGCATTGATTTAGTGCTTATTATGTACATACCAGGTACTATGCTAGGTGTTTAAAAATTTTTTAATTACAAAAAAATT
The DNA here is from genome assembly GCF_003287225.1 of Phascolarctos cinereus. Taxonomy (NCBI): domain Eukaryota; kingdom Metazoa; phylum Chordata; class Mammalia; order Diprotodontia; family Phascolarctidae; genus Phascolarctos; species Phascolarctos cinereus. Next base: position 54,893,951 of record NW_027555514.1, on the reverse strand, counting down.
TTTTAAATTATACTCTCCCTGCCCTCAAGAAGCTTATATTCTATCTTTGAGAGACAACTTGTACATATATAAGTTTATGCAAGATATGTACAAAATCGAGGCAATGGGGGCCAGTATTAGCTGGGGCATCAGGGGAAGGGAGGTGTCAGGAAAGGCATCATACAGAAGGTGGTTTTTTAAAAAAAATTTATTAATTTGTTTTGATTTATCAACAATCACTTCCATATGCTTTAAATTTAAAAAAAAGTTTAAAAATTTTTCTCCCCCTTCCTCCCCACCACCCTCCCCAAAGTGGCGCACAATCTCATATAGGCTGTACATTTACATTCCTATTAAACATATTTTCACATTAGTAAAGTTGTAAGTAAAAATTAAAACCAATAGGAGGAACCATCAGAAAGAGGAAACAAAACTCAACAGAAGAGAAAAAAAGTGATAGCAATTCAACTTCCATAGTTCTTTCTTTGGGTGTGGATAGCATTTTCCTTCACAAGGCCTCTGGAGATGTCTTCAATCCTTGCATTGCTGAGAAGGGTTAAGTCCATCAATATTAGTCATTGCATGACATGGCTGTTACCATGTACAGAGTCCTCTTGGTTCTGCTTACTTCACTCCATATCAGACCATACAAGTCTTTTCTGAAGTTAGCCTGTTCATCATTCCTTATAGCACAATAGTATTCCATTATATTCATATACCCACAACTTGCTCAGCCATTCCCCAATTGATGGGCATCCTCTCAATTTCCAATTCTTTGCCACCAGAAAAAGAGCTGCTATGAATATTTTTGTACATGTGGGTCCTTTTCCCAGTTGTATGATCTCTTTGGGATATAACCCTAGAAGTGCTATGGCTGGGTCAAAGGGTATGCACATTTTTATAGCCCTTTGGGCATAGCTCCAAATTGTTCTCCAAAATGGTTGGATCATTTCACAACTCCACCAACAATGCATTAGTGTTCCAATTTTCCCACATCTTCTCCAACATTTATCATTTTCCTGTTTTGTCATGTTGGTAGAAATGGAGACTCACAAAACTCTTCTCTTAGAGAATTTTAATCCCAAATCCTCCAACTATAGATCTATACATTGGTGGTAAAGATCCCAAGGGTATATAGCAGAGTGGAAAGAATGCTGGAGTTGGAGACAGGAGAGCCTTGTGTTAGAAAGCTGTATAACCTTGGGTAAATTACTTTCCCTTTTTGGGACTCAGTTTCTTCATCTGATAATACCTTCAGCTCACAATGTTGTTGTGAAGTTTAAATGAGGTAATGTATGTACAGCACTTTGTACACCTTAAAGTGTAAATAAATGCCAGTTATAATTATCATTAGCCTACTCATTTCAGAAAGGGCTACAGAGGAAGCTTCCCAAGAAGGCCATTTCCTCCATCCTTAACTATTTCTAGAGGAGGAAAATCAACAGACCATTCAGTTCCATTGCTATATTCTGGCCTTTTCCTTCTCATATTATATCCAAAGAATTCTGCCCTTTATAGTTTCACAGTATCTCTCTTGCTGGATAGTCACATTTGTTGCTGTTGTTCAGTCCTATCCGACTCTTTGTGACCCCATTTGGGGTTTTCTAGGCAAAGATATTGGAGTAGTTTGCCATCTTCTTCTCCAGCTCATTTTGCAGATGAGGAAACTGAGGCAAAAAAGGTCAAGTTACTTGCCCAGGGTCACATAGCTAGGAAGTTTTTGAGGCTGGATTTGAACTCAGGTCTTCCTGACTCCAGGCCCCATGCTCTATCCACTGAACCACCTAGTTGTCCCTTCCAGCCACTAGTTTCTAGTTAATATTCTAGGACTCTCATCTTTGCTATAGGCTACAAATGGAAAAAAAAATAGATGATTTACATTTTTAATTCAGTCCCTTGGGAGATAGCAAAGTTATAGGCATGCATATAATACAACACACTGAAAAACAGGATCCATCCAAGGTACATTGGCTGACAAAACATTTTTCACTGATGACCATCATTGTAAGTGCCATTCTGCTACTAACACTATATGTGTCTCTAGAAAATCAAACAGGACTGACTCCCAAAGTAGCAGGCATCTTGTTCTACTTGACTTTTTAATTTCTGGACTACTTCAGCACTTCCACCTATCATAATCTTTGACCTCCTTCACCCCCATTGCATCTGCCATTGATTAAAGCCACTTCCTTTCTTCCCTGGCAAGTCAAAATAACCTGCCAGAATTCAAAAGGGTGTCACAGGTAAGATCTGGAGTTTGCTTCCCTGTCTCCAAAGTTTATTTCCTAATTCTAAAAAGGTAGCAAACCAAGGGAAAACGCATTTTGGAAACAAGTTGGAATTTAGATGCAGCCAATGCTTTCTTCGAAGCATAATAATTGAGTAGCTGAAAATTGGTTATGGGTAGTCTGTGAGAGGAGGCCTGGCTCAAAGGAGCAGTGAGAGAAAATATAAATTATTACTACTACTCTTTTTTTTTAAATGAAAATATTGTTTTTGCCACAGAAGAATCATAATTCAGCTTCTGAGATTTCATAGTAAGAGATGCTACCAAGCCCTCCTCTTCCTTGCAAAAAACAAAAACAGACCAAAAAAATGGGGATTACAAGATACAAACTTAAGGAATTCCTTTCTTGTTTATTAACCCTCACTGGGGCATATGACACCACGTATAACTTGGCCCATTTCTATCTTTCCAGTCTTTTAAAAAATTTTTATTTCTTTTATTTTTAATTTATAGAATAAAACAAGCATTCCCATAACATTATATAACAGCAACAAAAGGATAATTGCACATGAAACTGTAAATCTGTTATGTACAACTTGCTATTCCCTTTAAATATGTAATAGTTATCACGTAAATTTTTTCTTTTTTTTTCTTCCCTCCTCCCCAGAAGGATTAGATACAAATGTGTGTGTGTGTGTGTGTGTGTGTGTGTGTGTGTGTGTGATGTAAGATCATCCTATACATACTTCTATTTATCACTTCTTTCTTTGGATATAGATACCATCTTCCTTTATATGTCCTTTGTATTTAATTTAGGTATTTATAACAGACAAAATGACTTATTTGCTCCAAGTAGTTCTTAAAATAGTATTGCTGTGACTGTATATAATGTTCTCTTGGTTCTGCTCATTTCTCTCTTTATTATTTCGTGCAAGTCTATCCATGTTTTTCTAAGATTATTGAGCTCATCATTTCTTATAGAAATCATGATCGTATACCAGAACTTCTTCACTCATTCTCCAATTGATGGGCATCCCTGAAATTTCTAGTCTTCGTATACTTTGCTGCCATACATGGATTCCACAGCCCAACTACCCTGACTTTTCACTATTCCTGACACATGACACTCCATTTCTCATGTCCAGACTTTTTTTTCTTTGGTGAGACAGTTGGGGTTAAGTGACCTGCCCAGGGTCACACAGCTAGTGAGTGTTATGTGTCTGAGGCTGGATTTGAACTCAGGTCCTTGACTCCAGGGCCAGTGCTCCATTCACTGCACCATCTAGCTGCCCCTTCATGTCCATACTTTTGCACTTGCTATCCCCATGCATGGATGTCTCTCCCTTATCTCCTTCACCTTTACTCTCACCTCTTACTTTGCCTGGTCTCCTTCAAGACTCAGCCACATTCTCCCTCTTTGGCAGGCCCCCAAGATTCCCTTACATCTTTTCTATAAATAAATGGCCAAATCCACTCTTTCCTTTCCTTCCTTCCTTCCTTCCTTCCTTCCTTCCTTCCTTCCTTCCTTCCTTCTTTTCTTTTTTTCCTTCTTCCTTCTTTCCTTTCTTCCTTCCTTTCTTCCTTCCTCCTTTTCTTTTTCTTCCTTACCTTCTTTCTTCCTTTCATTCTTCCTTCCTTTCCTTCCTTTCTTTCTCTTTCTTTTTTCTTTCTTTCTTTCTTTCTTTCTTTCTTTCTTTCTTTCCTTCCTTCCTTCCTTCCTTCCTTCCTTCCTTCTTTCTTTCTTTCTTTCTTTCTTTCTTTCTTTCTTTCTTTCTTTCTTTCTTTCTTCTTTCTTCTTTCTTCCTTTCTTCCTTTCTTCCTTTCTTCCTTTCTTCCTTTCTTCCTTTCTTCCTTTCTTCCTTTCTTTCTTTCTTTCTTTCTTTCTTTCTTTCTTTCTTTCTTTCTTTCTTTCTTTCTTTCTTTCTTCCTTTCTTTCTTTCTCTTCCTCTATCTATTCATCTCTCTAGCTATCTTGTATAAAGCTAGCTCATGAATGTTTTCTCAATTAGAATGGGGCCATAGCAGGAACTGTCCCTGTACTTAGCTCAGTGCCTGACACATAGTAAGTGCTTTAAAAGGACTTCTTAGACTGACTAAAAAGTGAAGAAAGAACCATTTTCTGGTCATTTGATGAATGAGAACAGTCCTAATGGATAAAATTTGTCCCTTTCACCCCCAAAAAATATCTCCTTGGACTGTCAGCATTATATTAATCAGGTAAAGTGCTACTACCTTCACCTCATCTTCTGCTCTCTAGACAGGGATTCATTTTCTGTTGAATACATTTGAAGTCTGTATATAAATGGGAGTCATTTTCATCAATGTAAGTTGATTTATCTTTGCCCATTAGTTGCATTCCTAAGAAATGGCAGGTAAAATGAGTACTTGTATGTCAAATATTTTCCCCATTTCTTTTTATTACAACTTTAGAGAGATATGCACCTCCCCCTCATCCCTCTCCCCAATTTACTAGGAAATCATGTTTAAGAGTACCATCCCTCACTCAAAGAAGCATCTAGTCTTTGTCAGACCATAGCCTCCGGGCTCTGCATTTTTTAGGAGCAACTTTGCCAAATTTTTCAAAGGACCAGTCAAACCTCCAAATGATCTTTATATACTCATTAAACACTAAAAGAACACAGGGTACTTATTGAAATAAAGAATTAATGCCCATTTCTTTCAGAGAGCTCATTGACTCCAGGGGATGAGTGCCTAAGCTGTCCTATCTGTGCTCATATCTCCAGCTATTCAGTCAAATGCCAGAAGGCATCCAGGAGCTAGGAGCCCTGTACGAATCGAGGGTTCTGTTGCTCTCTCCCTGATGAAATGCTTAGTAGAATAGTATTACCTTCTCTTTTAAGTCGATACCCATGAGCATCAGTCCAGGGCACAATCAAGTTTCTTGCTGTTTTGACTGACTCCCTTTTAGCAATTCAAGAAGGTCTTAGCACCATGCAGTGATGCTCCAGGCCTGTAGGTACTGATGGCCTTTAGTAGTGTCTCTTTCACAAGGGCCAGCCTAGAAACAGAAACTTTAGCACTTGCTTTTTTTAAAATTCAATTTTATTTTATTTTTTACACCTAAATTCTCTACCTCCCATCTTCCCCTTGCTCCCCACCTCAGCCTATTGAGAAAGTAAGAAAAATGAAACCCAATACAAACATGTAGAGTCAAACAAACTAGATTCCCACATTGACCATATGCTCTCTATAGATAGAAAGACAGAGACAGAACCAGAGAGACACAGAGATAGAGAGATAGAGACAGAGCTACCTCAATCCACTCTCTGAGTCCATCGCCTCTGGATCTGGAGGTGGGTAGTGTATTTCATCTTGAGTCCTCGGCGACTGTGGTTAGCCACTTTGTTCATTAGAGTTCCTAAGTTTTTCTTTTTCTTTTTTTTGGCTAGGCAATGGGGTTAAGTGACTTGCCCAGGGTCACACAGCTAGTTAGTGTTATGTGTCTGAGGCCACATTTGAACTCAGGTCTTCCTGACTCCAGGGCTGGTGCTCTATCCACCGCGCCACCTAGCTGCCCCCTAGAGTTCCTAAGTTTTTCGAAGTTAGAACTTCCTTTTGTAGATGATTTGAAACATGTTTGCTCCTTCCTCCTTTCCTTCTTTCTTTCCTTCTTTCCATCCTCCCTTTCTTCCTTCTTATCTTCCTTCCCTCCTCCCTTCTGTTTGCTTCTTTCCTTCCTTGCCCCTTTCCTCCCTCCCTTCCTCCCTTTCTCCCTCCCTTCTTTTCTCCTTCTCTCCCTCCTTCCCTTCCTTCCTTCTTTCCTCCCTCTCTTCTTTCCTTCCTCCCTCCCTTCCTTATATTATTATCATCTACTTATTTTGCCCTCTCCCTCTCTCCTCTTCCTCCCTCTCCCCTTCCCCCTCCCCTTCTTTTTTTCTCCTCCCTTCCTCTCTTCCCCTCTCTCTCCATAATGGATAGTGAGTCGGACTCCAAGTCAGGAAGACCAGGGTTCAAGGCCCCCTATGTGACCCTGGCTGGGCAAGTCACTTAACACTTGCAGTGCCCTAGGCAGCTGAAGAAACAGTCTTAGAGAGATGGAGCAGCTGCTGCACATTTGGGAAGTTTGAAAGCATCTCTTCAAATAAAGGACTTCTGACTGGCAGCCCCATGCCTAAGTAGGTGATAGCCACCCCTCTAATGATAAGGGACATTGCTGGTGCCTGATGGCTACAAAACACTTTCATACTTTATCTCATTTGAAGTTCATGCCAAATCTTATGAGCAGGCGTTTTTGTCCCTTTAGGGACAATTATGCCAGATAGCTCAAATGGAATAATCAGGTGTAATTCAGCCAAGTAGACAGACTAATTTCTCACCATCCCAGACTTTAAAATTGCCTGCTGCCAGGGATGGGGAACCTGCAGCCTCAAGGCCATATGTGGCCCTCTAGGTCTTCAAGTGCAGCCTTTTAACTGAGTCCAAGTTTTACAGAACAAATGCTTTTGTTAAGGGGATTTGGTCTGTGAAGTTTGGATTCAGTCAAAGGGTAGAACTTGAGGACCTAGAGGACCACTTGTTGCCTCGAGGTCGCAGGTTCCCCACCCCTGCCCTAGTCCTAATGGTCTAGAAGATGAATTGGTTTGAAAGAGCATAGTTTCCCAAATGGATTAAAAGTTTGAATTTCTCTCTCATTTTACTAAAAAAAATCATAAGATCTTAGATTTAGAGCTGGAAAAGATCTTTGAGGTTTTATTATGGATCTTTTTTTTTGCACTGACATCATTTCCCAATAACTTTACCACCTCTAGAATTTTTATTATAACAAAAAATTATAGTTAAGTATAACAAACTGACAGGGCAGCTAGGTGGTGTGGTAGATAGAGCACTGTGTCTGGAGTCAGAAATTCTTCCGGAGCTCAAATGCAGCCTCAGACTCTTAGCTGTGTGACCCTAGGCAAGTCACTTAACCTTGTTTGCCTCAGTTTCCTCATCTGTAAAATAAGCTAGAGAAAGAAAAAGCAAACCACTCCAGTATCTTTGTCAAGAAAACTCCAAATAGGGTCATGAAGGGTTAGACACAACTGAACATTATCATATGTATGTAAAACAAACTATGTTTACCTTCACTAATATCTTCTCTTACTCCACATACAGGGCATCCCCTCTTTACCAGAAGAAAGGGAGTATGTCTCATCATGATTGCTGTAGAGTCAAGACAGGCCATTACATTGTTAGATTGCCTTCTATATGGTCTTCTCTAATGACATATTAACAATTTATAAAATCGAGAAAGACATGAATTTAAATCACATGGGCAACATACTTAACCTCTCTGATGCTGCTTCTTGGTCTATAAAACGAGGGTGCTAATACCTGTGGTTCCTCATCAGAGGGTGGTTGAAGTCAAACAAGGTAATACAGGAAATCTCAAAAATCTTAGTGCGGTTTTAAGCTACTAAAGCTTAAAGCTGCACTTACACTTTTGGGACACTCTTACACACAGAGCACCTTACAAAACCTTAATTAGTAATATTCACATCCCCGGTGTTTGTTCTATGGTCTCCTCTCATCTGAGGCATCAGCTCCTAGTGTCCTTAAGAGCCCCATTGTATTGTGGGTTTGAAGTCAGAGGTTGTTATTCAGCCATTTCAGTCATGTGCCACTCTTCATGACCCTGTTTGGGATTTTTTAGGCAAAAGTACCAGACTGGCTTGCCATTTCCTTTTCCAGCTCATTTTACAGATGAGGAAACTGAGGCAAACAGGATTAAGTGATATGCCCAAATTTGAACTCAGAAACTTGAGTCTTCCTGACTCTCTACCCAGCACTCTATCTACTGCCCCATTTAGCTACCCCTGTACCCAGAGGACCTGGGTACAACTCTACCTTGGTCAAATCAATCAGTATAATTGAAGAAGTAATTTATCCTCTTTGGCTCCCAGTTTTCTTATCTGTGAGAAATGGTTAGACTAGATGGTCCCAATACAGCATAAGAAATGTCTTTGCAAACATTTATTCATTTTCAATCAATCTTTCTGTCTATCTTGTGTGTATGTGAATGTGTGTCTCACATACCCATGATTCCTTTTATGTTTTTTCTTTTTTTTTTTGAAATGTGGAACAAATATATATCACACACACAAAATGTTATGATGTAAATAATACATAAGTGGCACTTTCAGATGGAACTAGTTGGCTATTTTTGTAGACAATTCCCTATTTGATTCCTTTTTTAATCAAGATACATGTATCTTTTAGAGATATTTTTCCCTCTCTTGCTTCTGAGGCACTGCTTTGGTTATCTCTGACTATTTTTATTTCAGACACGGTCATTATCCCACATCATTTTAGCAGCAACCATTGGGTTTTCTCCACACTCTTTCCCCATTGAATATTGACTGTATATTAGCCATTCCCCAGAAGATGTAGCAATCTTCAATTCAATCACATTTATTCCTCCCAAGTTAAATTTAGTCTTCCCAGCTGTCATAGATACATTACTATGGTTGTATTGCAGAAATTTCTATTGGCTATATCTAGGACGGACAGAAGTAGTGCCCACCTGTGCGTATTTTCCATTTGCCTTTGAGTATTAACAAGTAAGGACTGTGTGGTTAAAATATAACAGTAACTAATGTATTATGCAGAAGTCCTGAGTACAAGAGATCTCTTTGATTAGTCCCTACTTAGAAATAAAGTCATGCTTCTTATTTAGATGTTGAAATTTGAGTTTAGTAATGCTAAAGCTGTATTGGCCAAATTAGCATACCTTTGTTGACTTCTTCAAACCTTGAAGGAATGCAAACACATAGATTCAATAAAGACCCTTGGTTGTGTAATTGGCGAAGTCCTCCACCATTCATTCACTCACAGGGTCCCAGAGTCAAACAATGGCACAATCTAAAAGTGAAAACAGGATTAGCTTCCTCTTGAATATTTCCATTTCTGTATATCACCTAACTTTTCATCATTATGTAATGAAGATCTGGCCCATGCACAAACCCCCATTACACCTATTTAATATAGATCTGTCATTAGAGGAGGAAGCTAGGTGGTGCAGCAGATAGAGCACCCAGCCTGGAGTCAGGAAGACTTGAGTTCTAATCTGGCCTCAGACACTAGCTGTGTGACCCTGGGCAAATCACTGAACCCTGTTTGCCTCAGTTTCCTCATCTATAAAATGGGCTGGAGAAGAAAATGGCCAACCACTCCAGTATCTTTGCCAAGAAAATCCCAAATGGGGTCAGGAAGCGTTGAAAACCACTGAACAACAACAATAACTGTGATTGAAAGCATTACTGATTACTAATTGAGGATCTTGAAAACGGCCATTAATTGTTTCTAACTTCCAGAACCAAACTTAAATTCCAGGACAGTAGCTAATTCATTTAAAGGTAAGTTTTTGTGAATGCTAAGCTCAGGGACATAGGATTTGCAACCCACTCCCATTTCTAGCCCCAGAGTATTTTCAGGGTGAAGGAGTTAGGATAAGATGGACTGAAGAATCTTACGCAGTGGGCCTAAGAATCAAACTGAAACTTTCAGGGGCTAAGAAACTGAAAATAGGCAGCTCAACTGGCACCCACTTTATATGTTAGTACATGGTTCAGTGGATAGGATGCAGCACTTGGAGTCAAGAAGAACTGAGTTCAAATCCTACCTCAGGCACTTACCCTGGCCACATCATTTGTATCTCAGCTTCTTCATCTGTGAAAACAGGAAGGGCAGCATGGCACAGTGGATGTAAAGTCAGCCTCAGAATCAGAAAGGCCAGGAACAAAGCCCTGCCTTTGTCTGATACTGGCTGTGTGACCCTGAGCACGGCATGGACCCTCCAGGTGCTCCAGGCAACTTATAAGACTACTCGTTACAGGGAAGAGTGGGTTTCCCCACCAGAAACTTTCTATGATGAAGATCCTAGTGCCAATAAAAATAAAAGTGGGGGCGGGGAGAGAAATAACAATCACACTTACCCGATGGTATTGTTGGGAAACTCAAATGAGACCATGTATGTAAAGTGTTTTGCAAATCTTGAAATATATCCAGAATCATAAGCTTATAGAATTAGAGGTGTAAAGAACCTCAAATACCACCTAGTCAGTCAGTCAATCAATTGATAAGTATTTATTAAGCAGATACAAAAAGAGACAAAAGACAGTCCCTGCCCTCAGGGAGCTTACAATCCAATAAAGGAGATAACATGCAAATATATACAAAGTAAACTAGTACTGGATGAATAGGAAATAATTAGCAGGGGCAAGGCACTGAAATTAGGGGTAGGTGTAGGGGAAGGCTTCTTGTAGGAGGTGGGATTTTAGTTGAGCCTTAAAGTAAGCCAGAGAGGTCAATAGTCAAAGGGGAGAAGGGAAGAGCGTTCCAAGCCTGGGGAGGGGGTTGGGAATCAGATAATGTCTAGAGCCAAAGATGAAGTATCTTAGTTGTGGAATAGCCAGGAGGCCAGCGTCAATAAGCATTTATTAAGCACCAAAACAGAGGAAGAACTAATGTCCATGGAGGTCATGACTTCCGCAAGGTCACAGATAGATGCAAGTGCAACTATTCCAAGAAAACAGGCCCAGGACTTGGTGAATGAATTAAAAAGCACTTATTAAGACCCTTCCTATGGGCAGGGCACTATGTTCCTTCTACCTTGACTGAAGGAAATCCTGCCATTGCCGCCTTCACTGCCCCTATTGACAGTCATGGCCACCACCGACATTGACCCAACACTTTAAGGTCTCCAAAGAACTTTACCCACATTCGTCTCATCTGCCCCTTCCCATAGCTCTTGGAAGAAGGCAGGGCACTGCTGGGCCCTCTTGCCCTTAATAGACTCAGAGCTAAGGACACAATTTCTAGCTATCTTACCTGCCACACTGCTGTCTAGGCTTTAAGATGCTGCTACCTGCACACACTAGTTTCATCTAATAGGGAAATTAGGAAGATCATGACCCCTAGAATAAAAGCATTATCTGCTGACTGCACAAAAAGAATAACATCTACCAGAATAGAACAAAATAGATTGCTCCCATATATTTGGATATTCATCTGTAGTGATTATAATTATAAGTCGACTTTCATGAAGGTCAAACTCATTCGTTATTCTTCACTCACCTAAAATGCACACCAATACACACACACACACACACACACACACACACACACACACACACACACACACACTAAAAGAGGGTAGGGCTTCATTACCCACACTACAGATTGCAGAGACTTTCATATCTTGGGTCTCTGGGAAAATTTCAATATATCAACATAAATTAGGAGGGGTTGGAATGCCTTTTTCTGAGGCTCTCAAAGCCCTTCACAGTTTCCTTTCTAACCTGAGGCAAGGATTAGCGGGATGATTTATTTTCCATAAACCTTTGCTCTAAATCACTCGCTCTATTTGTATCACTGACATTGCCCCAACCCCATTAGGGTTTGGGGTTTTTAGCCCCCTCCAATCTCCCATGCCCTCTACTTGGATTTCCCAACGCAAAATGTGAAACTGGACATCCAGAGGAGCTGTAAGCAGCCTTGTGTTAGCTTCTTTCTCCTAACAAATCTAGTAATTTTTCAGGAGTATGTGATTCATGAAGGAAGTCAAAACACATGGATTAGACACAAATTTCTAAGCCTGGTCATTAATTGCAGGTGGCTCTTCAGAAGATTATGCAGCTAGAGCTGGAGGTCATCTAGCCCATCCCCCCACTCCCCCCAAGGGACCTTAGCCCCAAGGAGATTAAGTGATGCAGCAAAGGTCAAACCAGGAATGCCAGAAATGAGATTTGAATTCAGGTCCTCTATCTCCAGGACCATTAGTCAATCCACTGTACTATTCTGCTCCCTTAGTCATGTTTCATTCTCCCAGCCCAAAAGAAAGCAAATACTACAGCCCAGAAGCATATCCCTTTGGGTGATTGCAATTCTTCAAGGACAAATAAAAGTGAGTGGTGAAGTGCCTGCTGAAATCATGGGAACTAAGAAAGACTTTAGGGTGGGGGTGGGGGTGGGGACAAAAATAACATGAATAAATCGCCAGGTGAAGGGATTCTGCTTGAAGATGGCTGCATTTTTTTTTCATTTATAGGAGGGAGAAAAGTAATTTAGCATCTATGGTACTGATTTTTGAGCTTGTCTAAATGGAAACAAGCTGTCATCGAAAATCAACTCAGACTCATATATGCAGTGGGATTTTTGTGTGTGAATGTTATTTTTTTTTAAACATGGATTTACTGTCCTCTAGGGCCCTCTAGGGACTGAATTGCAATGGCTAAAACTCATTTCAATCAGAGCAGAGAAACAGAGGTGAAAAGATGATGTTTGAGGCTGCTGAGGTCTTCAGCTCAATCTTGCCTTTGATAGATCGTCCTCCTATGTCATTTCATTTCATCCACTAGTTGGAAAATAAGTATTTAGTGAATGAAAGAACAGAGACCTGTCCTATTTTCTTATAATACTTATAATTCTCTTATAATAATTGCAGAAAGGAATATTGGGGGACATATATGTTTGATCATCACAGGTATCTCTAAATCACCTGCCCTGCTCCTGAATCAGATTCGTACTTTTACTTAAATTATGAATTAGGGAATGGATTTCAGTACTGGAATTGAAAACCTAATATCAAGTCATCTCTTTTTTTTGGTGCAAAGTAGCTGGTAAATACAGTATTCTGTCAAAAGCACATTGTGGATAAATATGTAAAATATAGATAAAGATGTATCTGATGCAATAAACTGATTCCTTCATTGAATTCCCACTACTGTTAACAAACTATAAATTCTCTATATTCTACAAATTAGCATTGCTGACACTCATCATGGTATAATCCTCATGTGGAGTTAAACCAACCTTCCAGGTTACCAAATGGTAACGTGGGTTAGTTATAGTTCACAGTCTATTGTAGGCATTGAATTTAGAGGCAACTTGGGCTTTTTAGAATCAAGAATGATAACAGCTCTGCTCCCTATTTCAGTTTGTTCCATCCTTCCTCCTTTTCTTCCCTTCCCACACACCCCCATTTTTTTTCAAAAGAAAACAAGGTTCCCACCATTTATATATGAAAATAACCATGGATTAATTCATTTGTTCATTTAACAAGCATTTATTAAGCGCTTATTATGTGCCAGGAGCTATACTGTTTTTACTGAGATACAACTACAAAAACAAAATACCTATGTCTTCAAGGAACTTAACTCTAAGAACATTCTGGATAAGGTGCACATTGTGAATAAATATGTAAAAAGTAGATAGAAATGTATTTGTTGCAATAAAAATATTCAAGTCCCTTGATAGCTATATAGGATTATATCTGTAAGGTTATGAGGGGGCCTACCCCAGCATGGCATAATAGAAAGAAAACTGGATTGGATTTGAAGGACCTGCGTTCAAGCCCTGGTCATATCATTTATTTCTTTGGTGACTTTTGACTAGTCATCGAAGCTCTCCAAGTCTCCTTGAAAGATGGCTAAGATTCCCTCCAACTCTGAATCTTACAATCCTTTGACTTTTAGATTAAAGGACCTTCTAGAATATGACAAGAATGTATTTCTGAACCCTTGTTTGTATTTCATTCCATGAAGTGTGTCTCCTGTTATATGAAGAAGTCAGTAGGGGTTCAGTAACCTTGTTGGCAAATGGAAAAATTCAAAGACAGAAGCTTTCTTTGGGCTAGATTTTTGCTGTAAATGATTTCCCCCCATCCGAGGGTATGAAAAGAATATGGAAAGGGAACCTTCTGAGACACTGCAACACAGTTCAAAGAAGCCACGTTTTAAAACTGGTCCTTTCTGGAAGAAGCTAAAGGATTTCAGTATGACAACTCATCATTACCAGTTGACAGGAAATGTGTTACATTTTGGTACAAATCTCAACATCATAGAAGCAGAAAGAGAGGTCCAGTTGAGAACAGAGATCTCTTGGTCTTACTCTGATGGTGGTAGAATCAGTCTGAACATACACAGAAAGTTGAATTTAGCTTATGTTGGGACAGATTGAACTAAGATACATGCAAGATGATCTTATTTTATTTTGACACATCTTTGTTAGCCTTGAAATATTTTTGAGAGCCTTATAAATGGATTGGAAGGCATAGGGGCATAAATGTAACATAAACAGAGAGGAATAATAACAAGCCTATGAGGAAGGTGGCAAAAGTATCGTGACTATTTTGTAGATTAGGAAAGTGAGTAGTCTACAGTTACCCAATTGGTGAGTAGAAGAGCCAAGACTCAAACCCAAATCTGCTAACTCTAGGGAAGGATGGAGAGGTAAGGAAAGCAGAATAACCATTTAAATAAAACCTACTATGCACCAGGTACTGTCCTAAGTGCTTTTTACAAATATTATCTCATTTGATTCCAGCGACAGCCCTGCAAGGGAGTTGCTGTTATTATCCCCCTCTTTTCAGTTGGGGAAACTGAGTCAAATAGAGGTTAAGGAACATACCCAGGGTCATGCAGCTAGTAAGTATCTGAGGCCTAATTTTAATTCAGATCTTCATAACCCAGGTCTAGCGCCCTATCCACTGTGCCGCCAGCTGCCTCTAGCATCCAGGCTCTCTGCCATACCATGCTGCTTCCCAAAGGAAGGATACAAATTATCATCTTGGTTCATTAGGGAATAATAATTATAAATTATTATTTATAATTTCATATTATATAATATTATAATAATATATCATTTATATTTATTTTATATATTTATATAATATATAATATTTATATTATAATGTATTATATATAATAATACAAAAATATATAGTAATATTATATTGTATTATAAATTATAAAAAACATAGTACCTGGTACATAGTAGGCACTATGTAAATGTTAGCTATTATCATCATTAGAGGATTTCCTTAGTTAATTAACTTTTATTTAAGGTTTCTGATACTGAAAGTAACAGGTGGACTTTCCCTAAATGCATTTATTAGGGAATCAAAAATATTGCAAAGCTGACAAAGATTTGTTCAAGAAGATAAGAACATCATCCAGATATCACCTTAAAGACAGAGACATTTCATTCAATATTACAAAGCTCTTATGGTCTTGAAAGGATGTGCGCTCATATGCTGTCGTAAGGTCCATGGCCTTATGTCTAGACTAATGGCCCCTGAAAAAGGCCTAATCTGCGATTCCTATGCCTGCAGTCTTCTCCCCATCTCCTAAGTAAACTTTATATTAATTCCTGTCCATAAAAGCCTGTGGCCTATGGCTGAACTCTCTCACTAGGTCATTGAGGAACCAGGTTCTTGTAGGCTTGTTGAAGGCCACAGCAACACCTGATAAATCCCTCCAGACATTGGATTTCTGTCCTTTTGTTGACACAGTGCATACTTGTATAGTGTCTTTATTATGGTAACACTGGCCAGTCAGGTGAATGAACTCCAAATGATAAGCCCCCACCACTCAAGAAAGGTGAGATGGGAAATACCTTGGTGGGATTCTAGCATTGGCCAAATTGAATATTTGAATATTCAAGCATAGCAGCAGAAAGTATGTTGCTAGCCTTGAGTATGCAAATTAGTTTATCATCTCAATACAATGATAGCTATGAATATCAACGGTACATTTCACAAAATACTCTAGAGATTCCTATTTTACATTAATAATAATTTGAGCATGATTCATCATTTGTATTACATGAGATGTTCATTTGTATTCTATGAAGTATCCAAACAGATAAATATACCTTGTTATCTTCTCTCCTGTCCCATTCCGTAGATGAGGAAACATATAATGCATTTAAGGTTTTTAGAAATGATTGCAGTAATCCATCTGTTCAGCCACTATTCAGGACTCCCCATTTTTTCCTCTTTGAATCTCCCTGGGCCAATCATAATTGATCACAAGACATCGTAGTAATACCAAAGATCATTTTAATAGATTTTTATTGATATCTTTTGTTTTTCCATCACCTGTATTTCCTCCTGATATCCCACCTCCCAAAAAGTCATCCAGTAAAACAGTGTTCTTAGAAATTAAAGAGGCAGAGTGAAAGCAGTGACTTGCTTGAGCTCTCCCCCAAACCTCTCCAAATACTCATAAAAAATGGCTCTAAACAAATTCTGAAGCAGCAGAACCCACAAAAAGACAGAGTGGAACAAATTTCCAGCCCAAGACAACCTGGATGATTGATCAGAAAGGTGTATCTCGCCGGGCTGGGAGTGCAGCGTGGTCGCGCAGGCCACAGTGAACCTGGAGCAGGGCTCAGAGGACTGAATCACGGGCAGTTGTGGAGGTTTCCAGACTCCTCAATCCATGAATGCTAAAGACAACTTAGAAGGTCAGTGGGAAAAGTCTGTTTCTGTCGGTGCTCAGAGAGGAAGGCGGGGGTTTCAGCTCCATTCCCCAAGAGCGTTGCCCGGGGGGGGGGGGGGCAGCTGCTTCCCGAGCTTCTGGCCCACAGACTGAGGGGGAATCCAGTGGCTGATCAGAGAGGGATTGCAGGGATCTCTTTGCCGGTGTTTGAATCTGGGTCACAGTTCTGGGCAATGGTGCTGGGGTGAGGAGGAGCGCTGGCGTGGTGGAGCTTGTAGTGGCTGTGGAGAGAAACCCCTCCTCACAGTTATGGGATAGAAAGGAATATTTGTGGTCACAGGCCAGGAAAGGAGTAAACACCTCACCCTTTATCATACCACCTTGCAAGAACTGAAAATTTACAGGTCCCTACAAGTATCTCTGAAAACAGCTGTACAAACCACCAAAGCTTGGGACAGTACACTCTCCACATTGGAAACAGACTCTTACCTCAACAAAGAGTTTAAAACTCAAGTAATTGGCTGGGATCATGAGCAAGCAACGCAAAAAGAGTCAGACTATATTATCTTACTTTGGTGAAAAAGAAGATCAAAATATACAACCAGAAGAAGACAACAAAATCAAAGCTCCTACATCCAAAGCCTCCAAGAAAAATATGAATCAGTCCCAGGCCTTGGAAGAGCTCAAAAGGGATTTTGAGAAGCAAGTAAGGGAAGTAGAGGAAAAACTGGGAAGAGAAATGAGAGTGATGCAAGAAAATCATGAAAAACAAGTCAACAGCTTGCTAAAGGAGACCCAGAAAAATACTGAAGAAAATAACACCTTAAAAACAGCCTAACCCAAATGGCAAAAGAGTCCAAAAGCCAATGAGGAGAAAAATGCCCTAAAAGAAAAATTGGCCAAATGGAAAAGGAAGTCCAAAAGATTACTGAAGAAAATACTTCCTTAAAAATTAGAATAGAGCAATTGGAAGACAGTGACTTTATGAGAAATCAAGACACTGTAAAACAAATCCAAAAGAATGAAAAATTAGAAAACAATGTGAAATATCTCATTGGAAAAACAACTGACCTGGAAAATAGATCCAGGAGAAGAATTTAAAAATTATTGGACTATCTGAAAGCCATGATCAAAAAAAGAGCCTAGATCATCTTTCAAAAATTATCAAGGAAAACTGCCCTGATAGTAGAACCAGAGGGCAAAATAGAAATTGAAAGAATCCATAGATCTCCTCCTGAAAGAGATCCCCAAAGGAAAACTCCTAGGAATATTGTAGCCAAATTCCAGAGTTCCCAGGTCAAGGAGAAAATATTACAAGCTGCCAGAAGGAAACAGTTCAAGTACTGGGGAAACACAATCAGGATAACACAAGATTTAGCAGCTTCTACATTAAAGGACCTCAGGGCATGGAATATAATATTCCAGAGGGCAAAGGACATAGGATTACAACCAAGAATCACCTACCCAGCAAAACTGAGTATAATCCTTCAGGGGAAAAAATGGTTATTCAGTGAAATAGAGGACTTTCAAGCATTCCTGATGAAAAGACCAGAGCTGAATAGAAAATTTGACTTTCAAATACAGGACTCAAGTGGAACATGAAGAGGTAAACAGGAAAGAGAAATCATAAGAGACTTATTAAGATTGAACTGTTTACATTCCTGCATGGAAAGATGATATTTATAACTCATGATACCTTTGTCAGTATTAGGGTAGTTGGAGGAAAAAAATTATATGTATGTATATGTAGATAGATAAATAGAAGGCACAGGGTGAGCTGAAGATTAAGGGGTCATATCTGGAGAATAAAATTAAGGGATGAGAGAGGATGATACTCAGAGAAGAAAGGGAGAGGTAGAATGGGGTAAATTATCTCACACAAAAAAAACAGAAAAGTCTCTCACAGTGGAGGGGAAACAGGGGAAGGTGAGAGGGAATGAGGGAATCTTATTCTCATAGGATTTGGCTTAAGGAGAGAATAACATACACATTCAATTGGGTATGGAAATCTGTCTTACCCTACAGGAAAATAGGGGGAGAAGGGGACAAGAGAGCAGGGGAATGATAGAGAGGAGGGCAGATTGGGAAAGAGGGTAATCAGGAACAAATACTTCTGAGAAGGGACGGGGTCAAAAGAAAGAATAGAATAAATGGGAGGGCAAGATAGGATTAAGAGAAATACAGTTAGTTTTTCACAACATGTCTACTAAGGAAGTGTTTTGTATAACTGCACATGTATAAACCTATATTGAGTTGCTTGCATTTTTAATGAGGGTGGGTGGGGAGGGAGGAAGGGAGAAAATTTGGAACTCAAAGTTTTAAAAACACATGTTTTAAAAAAATGTTTTCACATGCAACTGGGAAATAAGAAATACAGGAAATGGAGTACAGAAGTCTATCCTGCTCTACAGGAAAATAGAAGGGGAAGGGGATAAGAGAAGGGAGAGGGGAGAGATAGAAGAGAAGGCAGACCAGGGGAAGGGGTATTCAGAATGCATGCCATCTTGGGGTGGGGGGAGGGGTGAGAAATTTGGAACACAAAAACTTGTGGAAGTGAATATTGAAAACTTAAAATAAATAAACTTATATTAAAAAAATTAAATAAAATAAAAAGAAATTAAAGGAAAAAAAATTGAGAGAGAAGAGAAAAAAAATCTGATATCATAGGCAATATTCCACAACCATGGATCACCTTCCCCTTCCTATTTCTGCAGAGGGTATGTATGTGTGTGGTGAGGAGAATGTCTTCTTATGTCTCTTCTTTGGAATCAAGCTTGATCTTTATAATTACGTAACTTTCATCTCCAATCGCATAAAAAGACATTTACTTAAAGTAGGATGTGGGCTATGTAAGAAGAAATAAGAATGGCAAAGAACACTTTCTCCACCCATTTCCCAAACTGCAACCTTCCACATCTCTTCTCTTTTTTTAATAGTATTTTATTTTGTTCCCCATTATGTGTAAAGATAATTTTTAAAATTCATTTTTTACAAGATTTTCAGTTCCAATTTTGTTTCCCTTTTCCCCTTCCCTCCCCTCTTCCTAAAATGGTAAGCAATTGGATGTAGATTATATGTGTGCAATCACCACATCTCCTTTCCTAGGAAGATGTAAATATTTCCTTTCTGCTCCCCTCACTGGTTACATGCAAAGAGACAGAAAATGATTGGTGTGGTTCATGAATGCAAAGTCAGAATCATCTCTCAGCACTAGACTAGTGAAGCCTCACAGATCTACACACCATCTGTTTCCTGGAGTTAAAGTGGACAGGCTTCAAGGTCTAAAAAGCATTGCCGTATCAATGCCCCCAAGTCCTGCACTGGCTTGAATGAGGGAAACCTCCTGGGATTAGCAGTAGGAGTCATATGTACCCTAATGCAGGGCCCTGGATCTGCATCTACTTTTCCATCTTTTGCTCTCTCTTGAATCATCCCACAGTCCGGTTCCCTCACAGGGGCTCATGACCTCTCCCCAGGCACACTGAAAATGGCCCCATACAACCAGCATCCATATTGGGTCAACACCATCACCTGCTGTGTTTCACACAGGCTTCTGGGAATATAGTCCCCAAAGAGAATATGCCATTCCTGTATCCCAGCTATTCCCAGCCATCCCCCATCCCATGCATACACACACACTGAAAAATAGAGAAATCAAGTGAGGTCATTCAGGAGGCCATGACAAAAGTGAGAAATAAAAAACTCAGTCTCATGATTTCAGTCTATATCACACTAAACTATGAAATTGGGATTTATCTTATTAAAGCAGAAACTTTTGAAAGTTCTTTCTGAAGATGAGTCCTTGCTTCCTGGGCAAGATGAGAAGGGACTGGTCAGCTAACATTGTTTAAAAGCCTCGGTGTAAGAACTGAAAGAGCCCAAGTCATTAGTTTGGGGGTTTTTTCCTTTTGTCACTAGTTGTTTTGCTTTTTTTTTTCTGAGATCCAAAATCTCCTTGGCACTAGACTTTCCGTTCTTTTTCCCTTTCCTATCTGAATACAAGTCCAGTCAACCGTCCAGTTAATAATTCATTATTAAATGCCTACTGTGTATCAGGCCATGTGCTAGGTGCTGGGGATACAGAGACAAAAAAGCAATAGTCCCTGCCCTCAGGTAACTTACATTCTATGAGTCTTTCAGAGCTAAAAGGCTTAAAATACCTTATGGTTGTGTTGCTGCCTTCGTGTGAATGAATTTCTGCCCAGGTATAATCAGTTAATCAACAACCAGGAGAAAATGACAAAATTAGAATCATCGAACTTGGAATGAAAGAGGAAGGACTGAAAAGGATGTGAGACTTCTGAAGAATGGTGGCAGGTGGCTACCAAGAAGGGAGGAGGAGGCTGGGGATTAGGAAGACAAAGTTCACATCTCTCCATAGGATTAAGCCTGCTTCCTGTGAGACAAAAAGAATATATTATATGGAGAGATTTTTTTAGATTAATTTCTCACATGTGTATCACTTGTCTTCCCAATAAGATTGTAAACACCATTATGGCAGAGACGATGTCTCTTTTGTTTCTTTGTAGTTCAGTGCTATGCAAGTAATTGGCCATCAGTAAATGGAAATTCCAACAGCCTCAGCTCCGCTGATAGACAGTTGTAATTGCCTCACAAATAGTCATTTGACCAGAATAAGAAATGAGTGACTTGAGGTGGTTCATAAATGCTGACTTCCTTTCTCTTGTTCTTACCGGGTTCCTGGAGGAAAAACAGTTTAGAGTCCTATTTAGAGGATGTGGGAAAGCTCTGACACTTCTGTGTCTGTAAATGCATGGACTCACAGTCATGAAAGCTGGGTTTAAACCCTGCCTCTCACTAATGGGGTAGCCTTAGGCAGATGATTTTTATTTCTCTGAACCTGAGTTTCTCCCAATGTTACAAACAAGAATAACTACAGAAGTCATAAGGTTCTTACGAGGCACAAATCAGAAAGTTTATGTAAAGTGCTTTGCAAATCTTAAAACCCCATGAAAATGTTATTTTTATTATTGTTATAAGACTGAATTATTGAAACATTTTCTTTAAAATCAGGAGAATGTCTTAAAACCAAGGAAAGAGGAGAGGGTTGCCTCTATAAGCATTTAGCAGACAGCCATTAGAATGGTTTCATTCCTCTGTCTAGCACAGCGCCTGGTACACGGTAGGTGCTTAATAATCATTTGTTGATTTGTTGCCATGACCTTCAATCTTTGGAAGAAGCATGCTCATTCTTGTAGACTCAGTTGTTAGCCCTGGAAGGAAACTTAGCAATCTCAATAGCAAAATTCCCCATAGAAACTGCAGGAAATATTTATTTTCTTCAATGCTACTTATATGCTAGTTAATTTGTATATCAGAATTTAGACAATGAAATGGATGAGGAATGGGCAGGGTTTCATATGCCTCTGATTTTTCAATAAAACTTTCACCTGCTTCTCTTAGGTTATTATATTTCATCTTGCCTATATTCTCTTTGGCTTATACATGGGAGAATGATATTTGCACTCTTCAGTTTCAGAGAAGGGTGTGAAGTTTTGGCTGTCAGACTGTGGATGATAATGGAAAACCAACAAAGCCTTACCTTATTTTATATTTACCTACTGATAATGGATTCTCACAAGAAATACTATAACATTTATTGTGGGTAATATGGTGTGATCCTTGGACTTGGATCATTCAGATAGCATGGTCACACTCTTCCTTCCCCATACATATCACAGCTGGGAGTATGACTTTAATGTTCAAGGTGATGGAGAAGATTAGACTGGAGGGATGAGACAGGAGCGTCCTTTGTCCAGAGTCATCTTTGAATGTGACATCATCAGACTGGAAACAGTTCAGAGAGAAAAAGAAAAGGTCTAATGGGGAATAAGCATTTATTAAATGCCTACTATGTGCCTGACACTGTGCTAAGCACTCTATAAATATTATCTCATTTGATCCTCACAACAGTCCTGGGAGGTAAGTGCTATTGTCATCCCAATTTCTTGCCCAAGATGTGCCCAAGGTCTGAACTCAGATATTCCTGACTCCAGTCCCAGTGCTTTATCCACTGCACTCCCTGGCTACCTCTAATGACATCTGAACTATTAAGATAGTGATTAATCCCTCTCATACTCAAAGCTCAGCCCTTAATTTTGCTTCTTTATGGGTGGAAATCATTCTCTCCATTTATTCTAGAGGCTAGTGTAGGTTACCCATTCAGATTATGATGTACAGCCCCCACCCTATAAGGAAAACTTCCTTCATCCCTTACCTCTCTGTTTGACAATTGTTTCACCTCTAATTCAAGGACTAACTAGAATAAACATCTGATGAGATTAAATCAGAGATGATAAAAGCAGGAGCTTTATTTACATTACCGCAATCATATACCATATCATATGGGAATTTGCTTTAGATACAGCCTCTCATAAAGTCTGAAACCCTGCCAGATTTGAAATCTGTCTACCTGTCTATGCTTCTCCTCTATATCTCTCCTCTGTCTCTTTGTCTCTCTCTTTGTCTCTGTTTCTCTGTCATACACACACACACACACACACACACACACACACACACACACACACACACACACACACACACACACACACCCTCCCAGCCCAGGCATGAAAGTTAGCCCAGAAGTTCAGTAGTTTTTAGTTGTTCCCAGTTAGGATATAAGTAAAAGGTTTTCATTCTCTCAGGAAATCTGAAGCCTCCTCTTAAGCATTGCTTCAGCAACAGTGCTCACACCCTTTGCTTAGTATGTGAATCGCTGCTCATCTTAAGTCAGTCCCTACACAGCCCCCCTCCTCCCACTACATACACACACTCTTATCCTCAGATAATAGGCTATAGGTTGTGCCCATAGAGCTAAAGCCTCACATTCTTGAATCTGGAATTCACAGCAGTATGTAGAACTACTAGGATTTGGATAACATTCTGTCTCTTCCTTCTCTTTCACCTTTAAAACTCCTCAATGTCCCCTCAATGAAGCTCCATGGGCTCACACTGATGTCCCCTCAGTGAAGTTCCATGGGCTCACGGGTACATTCTCTTCTTCACCCTGACCTTACCCACCAAAGCCGTGCTCCTTGCCATGCCCACTTTTAAAGTGTCATGGGGCAAGGAGGAATGGTCTGTCATTAAAAAAAAAAAAGGTAATGGACTTTTGTGCTAAATTGTTTTGTGAGAGGTTTTTGAGTGTGCACGTGAGAGTAATGAATTAAGTTGACATTTAGGAAAAGGTAAATGACACGTCGAGGGCAACCAGGTGGTGCAGTGGATAGAGTGCCAACCCTGGAGTCAGGAAAACTCATCTTCCTGAGTTCAAATCTGACCTTAGACACTTACTAGCTGTGTGACCCTGGGCAAGTCACTTAACCCTGTTTGCCTCAGTTTCCTCATCTGTAAAATGAGCTAGAGAAGGAAGTGACAAACCATATCTTTGCAAAGAAAACCCCAGATTGGGTCACTGAACAAGAATAGATGCATTTCCAATAGCCTTCTCTAAGTCTGCGGGGGACCTCCAGTATAGCAGTGTTCCTTTGGCTCCATGAGACTGCCTTATCTCACCTTATCTCTCCTCTGAGTCAGCAAAAGATAGAAGGGAATAGGGTTTTGTAAGTGGAGCCTCTCCACAAAGTTTTAGGAGTGATTTAGCCCAGATTCTAAGTGACAATAAAGAGTAGGAGTAGTGTTGTTAAGTTTCTTCATTTTTTGGAATCAAGTAAGCTTCACTAAGGCTGTTTCGAAAGGATTTAATGGTGTATAAGACTTGGATAGTTTTTATAGCTCTAGGCAGTCTTTCAATCTGCTGCTAAAATTGGTAAAAATGAGTCTCAGGAAATAATAATGTAAAACCTGGCTTCATTTATAGCCAAAGAACTGTCATGAATGTGGATTATAGTAATTGATTTTATCTTTTTTTTTTCCAGAATAGGTCCTTCTATTTAAACTAGGAAAAAAAGAATTTCGAACACTGCGTAGTTCAGGGAATTTAGTTTCAAATTTATATTGTCGGTCTTGCCATTTACTACGTGTGATCTTAGGCAAGTCACTTAACTTCTGCAGGACTCAGTTTTCTTTTCTAGAAAATGAGAGGGTTGAAAGCATGACCCAGCTAGAAATCTATTGACTATTACAAACTATAAAATGCTATTCTTTTAAAGAATAAAAACAGGGGCAGCTAGGTGGTATAGTAGATAGAGCACTGGCCCTAGAGTCAGGAGGACCTGAGTTCAAATCTGGCCTCAGACACTTGACACTTACTAACTGTGTGACCCTAGGCAAGTTACTTAACCCCATTGCCTAGCCGGGGATAAAAAAGAGGAAGAAATAACCTTTCTTTGGTGATTGGTTAAAGTTTTACCATGTGAAATTAATGTAAACAACAGTGATGTCCAAATTTAAGATCATGCCTATCCTAGTTCAGAAGACATAGCCAGTATAGAACCAGGAGATTTTTGAACTCTTTGCCATGAACCACCAGTGTTCCCTGAGCTTCATACTATGTGTGTCCTGTCTTACTTTGCATCTCCTGTGCTTACACAAGGTGGGAATTGAAGCATTTGACTGCCCAGCTCCACATAGTCAGACTTTAAGGTTGGCCTGCCTCCTCAATGCTTGTTCTATACTGGGATAATCCTTTGTACAGGGATACATTTGTGCTCTATATTTGAGCTGCCTGTATCCAAAGCTGACATCTGCATTTTCTTGGTCAGGTAACTTTAGCCAGGGCTCTTTACTTCAGCTGTGCCTGTGGCTGTTTTCCCAATTCACCATCTCTTGGTACTTTAAGGATTGCTGTGCACCATCCTGTATTCGAGTTTGGGGGATTCTGGGCCCTAACTATGCTGAAAACATTCCTGGATGCTCACTAAATATTGGATTTGAGCTGTTAGTAAGTAAATGTTGAAGTATATTCAGTGGCTCACCTCTAACACCTAATATGCTAAGAACCCGACAGAGAAATTGATCAACACCAAAAGGTTTTTAATTTATAGTTGGAGGCAGGAAGAGTGAGGGGCCAGGGAGAGTGATGGTGGGTGCTGGAATAAGCAATGGTGGTTGTGTTCATTCATTTCAGTCGTGTCCAACTCTTCATGACCCCATTTGGGGTTTTCTTGGCAAAGATACTGGAGTGGTTTTGCCATTTCCTTCTGCAGCACATTTTACAGATGAGGAAACAGAGGCAAACAGGATTAAGTGATTTGCCCAGGTTCACCTAGCTAGTAAGTGTCTGAGGCCAGATTTGAACTCAGGAAGATGAGCCTTCCTGACTTCAGGCCCTGCACTCTACCCAAGCAATAGTAGAGGGAGTAAACTGATCATGATTATCTTCAGACAGTCTTTTCATTCATTCAGCAGACATGTATTATGTATATAAAACATAGGCAGGTCTGAAATCACAAATGCAGACCAAAAAACCCCAAAATTATAAGACCTGATTATGTTAGATGGTATGGATGATAAAAAATGAACAAGCCAGGTTCCATGCCCTCAAGGAGATGACAGCTTACTATAAAGTGGTAAGATACATACATTTATTTTGATACTTCAAAAGAACTATGATTTCCTCAGGACGGATATTCCTTCTAATCCCTTGTTACCTGAGTAGATTATTTCCTGAGTTGCTGTTGCCAAAACAGTCATCACCTGGTAGCCAGGTGATGAGCCCCTCCTCCCTCCACTAAGTAGGTCCTTGAACAACAACATAAGCTTGAGCCTGCTATGCTCAAAGCTTTCTAACTTGTTAGTCTCTGCCAGACTCGGTGTTCTATCGAAAAGCCATCGACAACCTGGGATTGCCTTCATGTTGTATTGAGGAATCAAAGGAGGACTTTTGTGTTACAGGTCCCACATGGGTACACAAACAACTGTAATATGGGATAGACTATAATAAGTACCACAAAATGGAGACTTCTATGGTGTTTTGGGAGTTCAGAATAAAGGATGAGTATGGCTGGGATTGGGAAGATTTTATGAAGAAGGTAATATCTAAGGGCAGCTAGGATAGAGGCACAGTGGATAGAGCACCAGCCCTGGAGTCAGGAGGACCTGAGTTCAAATCTGGTCTCAGACACTTACTAATTGTGTGACTGTGGGCAAGTCATTTAACCCTATTGCCTGTCTACCCCCCCCTCCAAAAAAGAATAAAGAAGGTAATATCTGAAAGAAGCCTGGGAGAATGGGTAAGATATGGCTAAACAGCAATGAATGAGTGACTAAATGAAACAATAATTAACAAGTACTTATTATATAACTATATATGTATATATATACCTATGTATAATTATGTAAATAACAAGTGTGATTACTAGAGATATAAATTTAAAGCAAAATAGTTCCTGCCTTTAAGAAGCTTACATTCTAACAGGAAGAGATAACACCTATGGAGAGGTATTTTGGTTTGGAAAAGTACAGCAATGAGGAATGAAGCCCTAGAGCAGTAGAATGGTATAGCATTTCTGATAGCAATAACAGTACTGATTTGATTATGGTTCCCAAAGTGGAAAGCAATGGCCCCAGTGTAGGAGTTCTGGAGGTGAAAGGATCAAATCCCCTTAGGCAGGGTCTCTGGTTAGAGGTTCATAAGAAGAATAAAGTCATGAAAGGAAAGAGCATTTCAGGTGGGGGGGGGTGAGGAAAGAAAGAAAAAGAGAGAAAGAGAGAGAGAGAGAGAGAGAGAGAGAGAGAGAGAGAGAGAAGAGAGAGAGAGAGAGAGAGAGAGAGAGAGAGAAAGGAAGGAAGGAAGAAAGAAAGAAAGAAAGAAAGAAAGAAAGAAAGAAAGAAAGAAAGAAAGAAAGAAAGAAAGAAAGAAAGAAAGAAAGAAAGAAAGAAAGAAAGAAAGAAAGAAAGAAAGAAAGAAAGAAAGAAGGAAAAAGAAAGAGTTTCAATAATATTGGAAGTATAGCTTGTGACCAGACCTTGGAAGCCCCTAAAATACCATCCTAAGAAGTTTGGATTGATTCACTGGGTAATGAAAAATCAATGTAGGATTTTGAACTCAGGTGAGAGGCTAGAGATTAGCGGAGGGCAGCTGACAGGATTAGAGCTGTTTTATAAAAATTAATGTCAGGTGTGTGAATGATGGTGTGGAAGGGAGTAGAGATTGGTAGTAATGAGGTGCTAGACTAGAGTGGTGACAATAGGAACAGAGAAGAGAAAACAAACTTGGGAGAGATTTTGGGGGTAAAACCAATAGAACTTGGAAATTGATTGAATGTGTGAGGTGAAGGAGAGGGCAGAGTCAAAGATAGCCTGGGTCATTGAAGTGACTAAAACATCAGAAGTTAAAGAATGTGGTTTTAAGACTAAATTGAAAATGTTAGGGTGAATTCCAAAGGATGGCATGCGAAAAGTTCACTTCCACAACCTAAGTAAGAGTTAGCTTGGAAACTTAAGATCCTTTGGGATAGGGAGCATTTTTGCTTTTGTTTTCGCCTTCCCCACAGCTTAGCATTGTGTTTGGCACTTCATAACTGCTTTTACATTCATTCATTCATCTCCACGTGGTCCACAACTTACTCATTCTCCAAGAGTCCACTTACACATTATCCTTCCTATGAAATCTGTGTGTCTCCTGCTGCTGTTACTGTTATTCAGTTTTTATAATCATGTCTAACTCTTCATGTCATCATTTTTTGTTGGCAAAGATACTGCAGTGGTTTGCTGTTTCCTTCTCCAGGGGCAATCAGAGGTTAAGTGACTTGTCACATAGCTAGGCAGTATCAGAGGCCAGATTTGAAGTCTGGTCTTCCTGGCTCCCAGCCCAGAGCTCTATCTACAGCTCCTCCGGCTCCTAGCTGCCTCCCTTTCCTCCTTCCCTCCTGTCCATTCCCCTTTCTTTCCCCTTAATGAATAAATGCTCACTGATTGATTAATTGCTTGACCTGAGGCTCAGTTCCTGTGATTCTGACAAACCTTCTTCTCTAGTAGATAATAAAGCTGCATTTTGACCCCCACAAAAGGACAAGACTCCAGGAGCATTTGTTGGTATAGAGCTTAGATTATAAGAAAACAAAGTAGTTGTAAATCTAAATGGCTTAAGGTAAACTAAAGGTGAGGTAAACAACCTGTGGGGATTCTGAGGAGACTTTGAACAAATTTTTGTTTAGAACTTGGTTAATTTGAATTTCATCTTTTGAGTTCATGGTTTATTATTTGGTATGGCTAAGTCATTTAAAACAGTAGTGTCCAACTCAACTAGAAATGGATCTTTATGGGCTACATATTAACATAGAAAACAACAAATTAAATTATCTATCTTGTATTTTTTAAATTTATTTTATTAAATGTTTCCCAATTGCATTTAGGGAGTTTTACAACAACCAGGACCAAGAGTTCAACACCTCTCATTTAAAAGACACCAGCAAAGTCCCCTATGCCTAGGAAATAGGTCTATAGGGTAGTGATGTAATACAGAACATTATTTTGCCATTTAGGTAGTAGGGCCCTTTAAGCCATGGAAAGCAAAAGTTGGTGCTTAATCTTGCCCCAGACCTCTTTCCTCCTAAATCTAAACAATAGTGAAATGTACTCTTGCATAGCTCAGCATCGCCCGTACCTCCAACGCAAATGGATAAGAAAGCTTGCATTATAATTGCTTTAGATAATTACATTTATAGCAGAGATCAGGACACCTGGTCTGGTTTGTGTGATCCCTGACCTGTAATGTTGGGGTGCTCGGGTGCTTGTGCTTATACTTGTGCCCCAAATGTCTCCCTAGTCCCAGAAACACTGTCTCTAACAACCATTCCCCAGCCCAAGGACACTGTGCCTAGCAGTATTCATGCACGGGCCTCAGCACGACCCTTCTCTCTTTCCCTGGTACAGCTACACAGAGCTGGGCTGCTCAGGCCCCAGCCCTCAGATCATGTTTCTGGAAGCCTCCCAATTCCTCAGTAAGTTCCTGTGTTGTGAGAAATCTTTCCCTTGTTGCAGAGCATTCTCTCATCAAGACAGAGGGAGAGGGGTGTCCTTGACCAGCCCAAGAACTCTTCCTCTTGCCGGACTTCAAAGATCCATCCCCCTCCCTGTCCTGTATACTCCCTGTACTTTCCCATCCACAGCCCCCAAAGACACCTGCATCTTTGGATTACCTCATCAGTGTTCCTCGCATTTCTTTCCCATGCTCTTTTCTATATAAACCCTAGCTCGACCCCTGATGGGGGCTGCTTAATTTGGATGTAAATACCCCTGGCAGCCATGTGCTAATAAATCCACATCTTAAATTACGCCTGGATCTCAACTCGCTGATTTCTCAGTACAACAGTGAGAGGAAGGGAGGACAGATGAACTGTGCTTGAATCCTCTGCCTCCAGCACGCAGGATGGGAAGATATGGATAGAATATGATCTGCACCTATAGAATGGATACCCACAGTGATAAGATTACAGAATCACAGGATTATGGGATCAGAGATCCAGAGCCGAAAGAAACCTCAGAAACCATTACAATCCAACCTCCTGTGATGGACACAGAGAGGTCTAGTGTCTTACAGAGGTCTCATAGATAGTAATTCTCAAAGTATCTAAATATCTATGGATATAATACAGGTTCTTTTTTTTTCAAAGTATAGATTTAAGGCAATATTGAACTTTTTTGTAAGGTTCTTAATGTAATGGATAGAGATTACACGTTATATACATAGAATTTCATTCTGGTTTAGAAAATAAGAGTATCTTTTCCTTTCTTTATTCTGGAAAGACAAAGATGCTCCAGCTGGCATGATTGATGGAGAGATCAATCCCCCTCTGTGTGCTTAGCATCATCATAGGATGAAATGCTTAATCTTTTAAAAAATTAATTGTGCATTGCTATAAGATGTCTTTTTTAATTGCATAATGAGGAGAGAAGCGCTTTGTTTGGCCAGTGGCGAGCCTGGGCTGCCTTGTTCTGTATATTTGTTAGGTGGTAGTTATCCTCCATCCATACTCATCATATCAGCTTATCTGATTTCAGCTTATTGGTTGGTTCATGGACCACAGTCACAACAGGCTTGCAAAAAGGAAAAGGTTTTGTGCAGGGATCAAAGTCCATCCTCAATTACTTAAATTCCTATTCTTCATGAATTTTCTACAGTGAATTCTCTCTGACTTGTTTACAAATAAGAGTTGGCATTTCTTTTGCCCTTAACCGGAATGTAGTGAAATCTCCATTTGCGTAGGCTTGGCAGTTCTCAAAGAGCTTGCACATGAGTTATTTCATCTGATTCACAATAATCCTATGAGATTGGCAGGACAGTATTGTTTTCCTTATTTTGTAGATGAGTAGACTGATGCTTAGAAAGAATGAATGATTTTCTTAAGTAAGACCAGTAAATTAGGACCAGGATTAGAACCTTGCTCTCCTGATCCCAAGTTGCATGTTATTTCCATTGTATCTTGTTCTACTGCCTTATACCTATTAGAAAGTCAATAAATGTGTGTTGAATGAATGATTAAAATATTCATTTAGAATCGATAGATGTCTGGCTTTTCAAAAAGAGACTGACTGTAAGAAAATTCAAGTGTCATAATGCCACATTCCAGACATATTGAAAGCCTGAAATTGAATTCCTTATAACTGAGCTCTGCTACAAGAATCTAAATCCTTTACAATATGGCAAAATTGCTCCCCCAGGGACAGCTAACAATAGCAAAAAAAATTTTCCTCTGTTACAAGTGGTATGACCTGGTACTGTTTACTGACTTTCCATAAATGCAAACACATATATATATACATGCACATATACATATATATATATATAAATATTTGTATATGTGTGTATATATCTATTTCCATCTATGTGTATGTATGTATATACATATCATGTCTCCTCCATCAGAATGTGAGCTCCTTGAGAGAGGTTCCTTCGCTCTATCCACTGTACCCACCTAGCTGCCACAATGACCCAAGGGGTCTATGGATAGTTTTCAGGGGGTCTGTAAACTTGGATGGGAAAAAAATTACATCTTCATTTTTATCTATAATTGAAATTGAATTTTTCCTTCAATAATGAATTTTTAAAAAATTATTCTGAAAACAGGCTTATCCACTTCACCAGACTGCCAAATGGGTCCATGATACAGAAGAGGGTTATATACTCTTGTTCTAGTTCAGTCTTCCACTGTTTGTAACCCTCTCCCCATTTTTTTAAGAACCTTAAGCATTATGAGGGGAGCAGTATAATATAACAAAAAAGAGCTTGGAGTTGGAAGACCTGCTTTCTAAGCTTGGGTTCTAGGTACTGCTACTGACCAGTTGAATGCCATTAGGCAAATCATCTTGCAAGGCTTCAACTTTCCTCAGTATGTAAATTTTTTTTTCAGAAGAGTGTAAGCTCCTGGCAGGCAGGGGCTGTTTTATTTTTGTTGTTAAGAACCTAGGAAGAGTGCCTTGGATTCAAACATTTGTCAAATGAATTGCACTTTTGACAGGAGTAGCCTTAGGCAATCATATTACCTCTTGGCCTCAGTTTCCCTCTATAACATAATTGGGTTGGATGACAGCTCGAAATCCGGGACTTTGTTAGATCTCCCGAACCCTGTGAAGCAGGCAGAGTAAACATTGTAATCATGTTTTTATTTGTTTTACAGAGGAAGAAACTGAGGCTTGGAGTGACTTGCCCAGGGTCACAGAGTTAATAAATATTTGAGCCAGATTACTATCCCGGGAATTACCAAATTAATTCTCAAGATTTGAAGAATTTAAATCCTACTCAACCTGAACTCTGTCTGGGCTCTTTGGATTATTTTTATTTTTTTCCGTTGATGACTTTTTATTGATTTTTCGTGTTTCAAACAAAGCTTCTTTTACCAAAAGCACAGTAAAGAAACTCAGGCACGAGGAGAGCATGTTTCTCTTATATCTTTGTTTATCCATAAACTGTCAAAGACAGACAAAAACCCTCAAAAGATAGCCAGACTCTCCATGCCTGAAGCAGCTAGTGAGAGAGAGAGAGAGACCAGGCTCATGAGAATGGATTTGTTTTACAGTGTCTTGATTTCTCATAAAGTCACTAGCTTCCAATTGCTCTATTCTAATTTTTCAGGAAGTATTTTCTTCAGTAGTCTTTTGGACTTCCTTTTCCATTTGGCCAATTTTTCTTTTTAGGGCACTCTTCTCCTCATTGGCTTTTTGGACCTCTTTTGCCATTTGGGTTAGGCTATTTTTTTAAGGTGTTAATTTCTTCAGTATTTTTTTGGGTCTCCTTTAGCAAGCTGTTGACTTGTTTTTCATGATTTTCTTACATCACTCTGCTTTCTCTTTCCAGTTTTTTCTCTGCTTCCCTTACTTGCTTCTCAAAATCCCTTTTGAGCTCTTCCAAGGCCTCTCAGTATGTAAATTGATATTGTATTAGATGGTCCCTTTCTAATGTTACACAATTCCAGAATCTGTGATCACTTTCAAAGTAAATTTTTATTTCTAAGCATTGGTTATGAAAACTAATTTTTATAAAGCCCAAGGCCAAAGATTTTTTTTTAACCTTATGACTAAGAACACAGACTATATTCATTATGTTTGCAAAGTGAAAAGGATGGGGTAGAGCCAACTATGAGGAAGAACTGGATGATTTCAAGTAACAAGAGTAGGAGATGCCTTCTTAAGTTTATAACCCAGTTCTGTTTTCATGAACAAGGACAGAGTTTTCAAGCAAAGAATACTCTTTGGCCTTCTATCGCTTTCTACAATACAATCCTTATTTAGGAAAGTAATGGTCCTCAAGATGCCACACTAAGACAGCCTCAGAGCCCTTTAAAATGGAGAGTGGTTTTCTTTTTTTTTTTTCCAGGTAATAAACACTTGACATTTAGCAAAGGCAGTTCTAAATTTACAGAGCTCTGGATGGTTTTCAATTACACTTGCAACAGAGTCACACACGTAAATATCTTACCAAACAGATTCAAATTTATCAGTTTGGTGAGTTCATTTTTACTTTTGGAAACTGGGATTACTGACTGGATTTCAAAAATAGCAATGACATTCAAGTGAAAACTTTAGGAAGGAAAAGTAGCTATTCTTTCTTTTCTTGATAGTTTGTGCCTA
Source organism: Phascolarctos cinereus (assembly GCF_003287225.1). Lineage (NCBI taxonomy): Eukaryota > Metazoa > Chordata > Mammalia > Diprotodontia > Phascolarctidae > Phascolarctos > Phascolarctos cinereus. The sequence goes on along the minus strand of NW_027555514.1, from coordinate 54,860,531 downwards.
GGGATGAATTCATTGTGTTTCCACTTGTGTTCCATCAGCCCATCAGAGAAATTCATGGAAGAAGCTTTGGGAAAGACTGAACAGAACATGTATTCATGTTATAGCTCACGGGTCTTACTACAGAAAGCACATCTGCCTCTCTTCTCACTCTCCCTGTATCCCAGCCCGTATCAAATGAAAACAGAGTTGCATTGATTCTGGTTCAAGGATATCAGGGCTGATGCTGTTATTTGTCCTTTATTCTCAAAGAGGACTATGACATCAGGGAGGTGATGCCATGACCGGCAAATGAATTGGATTTAAGCGAGGGAGGACTGTGCAGAGTCACCAGCCTCACTTTCTCCTCCGGAGCCATCTGGAACCACTGGCAAGGTAAAAATCAGGATAACTGGAGACAGCCCTGGAAGCAGTGGGAGATCTTGGCCTTTTTAAGCTAAGGTCTTTAACATGTCTCAGTTTGTCCATCAGGGCTATGGACAAAACACTGTTCACCTTATGTTAGTTACAATTTTTCATTTCACGGTTTTAAAGCACATCCTGCTTTGCTGAGCACAATGACATCTCTTTTCCTCACCTATATCAGAACACCAAAACTGAAAGGATTCTTCTCATCTTTAAAAGTGAATAAGCTAAAACTGAAAGGTGAGTGACTTGTCCTAGGTCACTTAACTAGTGAGAAGCAGAAGTGGGAATGAGCATAACTCTGTGTAGCTCCAAAGGACAGATCATATTAGTCCCATTTTACAGATGAGGAGGCTGGGCTTCAGACAAATTAAATAATTTTGTTTAAGGTCACATAGTTAATGAATTGGGCAGGCAAGGATAGAGGGGAGGTGGCCAGATTTCCCACCTTCTGGTGTAGCGCCCTTTCCCTCCCTGGCTTTCTTTAAGACCCAACGAAAACCCCATCTTTTATAGGACCTCATCCCTAACACCTCTTAATTCTGGTGTCTTCCTTTTGTTAATTACTGTCTATTTATCCTGTGTGTAGCTTGCTGTACATATATTTGTTTGCTTCTAGTCTTCCCAATTAGAATGTAAGTTCCTTGAGGGCAGGTACTGTTTTTTGCCTCTTTTTGCATCCCCAGTGCTTAGCAAAGTGCCTGGCACATAGAAGGCACTCCATAAATGTTATACCATCCTGTTCAATAATATCCATCATATTTAAATCATGCAAGCCAGTAAGGTTGTTCTATGTTCCAAGTCCAAGACTATTTGACTTGAAGTCAGGAAGGCCTGAGTTCTAATCCTTCCTCAGATACTAATTAGCTGGGTATGTAGAGTGCTATGGAAGTGCCCACTCTTATTATCATTAATACTTTGCATTGAAAGAATAAAACCAAAACAAAACATATCCAAAAAATTCATTAACAATTTCATCATCCCATAATTAGGTGGACAAGCTGTGGAAGTTAACTTTTCAAGTTTTCAGGGAGAATAAAGCATTTCTGGAGAAAATGAAAGAAGCAATTTGAAGAAAAAACAAAAAAGAAAAGATGTGCTGAGAAGAGAAAGAAAACCCCAAATATGGCAAGAGATTGGAAGATTTAAAAAATGAGACTTAGCAAGGGTGGAAAGAGTCCTAGAAATTGGGAGCTGTGTAAGAGGTATGACTCATTCTATAGAATGAAACTAGGACTGGACTCCTAAGGGAAAAAGCTGTTTCTTTTGCCCCGAAGAATGGTGTTGTGGCTCCATGATTTCCACCTCCAGGAAAAAGATGAAATTCTACTCTGGAGTTCTGCCCAACCAAGACAAACTGACAGCTAACGTAGAAAGGATGATGGGCACCTTTGGGCAAAGTGACCTCTCCTTTTCAGAATACGTGACGGTGAAAGGGACTGAAGTCTGACATAGCCTGATGCGAACACTATATTTTAGGAGAGAAGATTTCAAAGAGTTAAAAGAAAGAACTGGAAAAAAAAAGCCATTGAATTGAGAAGTATAACAATGAGCTAGTTTTTTGGGAAGGGAAACTAATAAAACAGATAAACTGTTAGCTATTCTGATTTTTTTTTTTAGAGAGAAGAATGTCAAAACAGCAATATGAAAGTGACGGAAAAATTCACAACAGATACAGAGGAAATTATTAGACATTGTTTTACTTAGTTCCATGCCAAAATTGATCAATTAAGTGAAATGGATGAATATTTACAAAAAATATAAAATGCCCAGATTAACAGAACAAGAAACAGGGAATTTAAATAATGCAATCCCAGAAAAAGACATTTAATGATCAATAAATGAACCTCTAAACAAACAAAAAAATCTAACACTAGATAGATTTACCAGTGAATTCTATCAAATATTCAAAGAATAATTCCAATATTATATAAGCTAAAAATTAAGGAAAAGAAGGGATCCTACTTAATTCTTTTTGTGATATAAATATGATATCGATACCTAAACAAAAAGAGACAAAGTAGAGAAAGAAAACTATAGACCAATTTCCAAAATAAATATTGACAAAAAATATTGAATGAAATGTGAGCAAAGAGGCTACAGCAACATTTTCTTTTATTGTATTATGACCAAGGTGGATTTATACTAGGAATTGGAATTACCTAATAAAATGAAATTTAATAGGAATAAACACAAATTTCTGCAGTTGGATTCAAGATATCAACTGTTTATGTAAACATCAAGTTAGGAGATCTGTGGCTAAATAACAGCTTGTGTGGAGAAAGTTCTGGAGGTTTTAGGAGGTCTGTATGCACAGTGTGGGTCAATAGTATGACATGGAAGCCAAAAAAAAAAAAGCTAACATGATTTTAAGCTAAATTGAGAGGCACAATATTCTGAGAAGGGAACAGGCAGTCTTCGGCAAATTATTTTCAATAGCAGACCAACATCTTTCTCTTCTCAAAATTGTCTGAAAAGGGAAGAGAATATAAGATCTCATTGTGTTCATTGTTTGTAGATTACAAAAAAGCAATTGATTCTTTAGAAAAAAATGCAGCCTTAAAAGCTCTCTTCCAACAGAGCATCTCTCATTACTCCGTTCAACGGCCCTCTCATTATTAATGTCAATGGAGACGTGAAATAGGACAATACATGCTTGCCAAAGGTGTTCACCATTGTCATGAAGGATGTTTTGTGCAGAGTCCAAATCGGAGACAGATTCGCTGTAGATGGCAACGTTATGCAAATGCTCTGTTTCAAATGAAATTGTGGTGACTGCATCAAGCCCTAGAATAATATAGATTCCTCTTCTTCAGTGAGATCTGTATTTGCTCAAAATAGATTATCGAGAAAAATTCAGTGAGCAAAAAGACGTCTCTGCTCTGGACTACAACACGTAATTAGAAGACCAGTCCACTAAGTTAGTACACAAAGAATACAGATGAGCAATGAGTTAGTTCCAATCAATAAGCATTTATTAAACACCTGTTTTCCCTCAGGCACAGTGCTAGGAGCTAGAAATACAAATACAAATAGAAAGACAGTCCTTACCCTCAGGTAGCTTAAATTCTAATGGGGGCTGATAACGCATAAAAGGAAGCTGAAAAGGAAGATGAAATGAGGGGTGTCAGGGCCCACAAAGTTATGTTAGGGGATGATAGAGAAAGTCCAGGGTACATAGCCTGGAGAGCCATGAAGACATGATTGGCCTGAGTGCCCTCCTTAAATGAAGGTTCTGGGAGGATCTAACCAATCAGAGAGGAAGGAGGTAAGGTGCTTCCAGTGTATGAGTTCCAGGGCTAGAGTGAGTTTCCAAGATGAAAAGATTTCTGGTAGAGAAAATCTGGAGTCCATCTCAGAGATCTGGGAAGACCAAGAACTTAATAGAACAAAAACACAAGGCAGTCTTGTCACTGGGAGGTTAGAGCGAACTTGTAATGATCCCAAGCTGCTCCCTCATTCCAAACTCGTTTTAAAAAATATGCATGTTCTCCCAGTTATATTATGTGATAATCACAAGGAGAATATCACGGCCTCTGAAGTGTAAAAGTCATAGGTGACTCAAAAGTCAAGGCAGAGACTCATTGTAGGTACAAACAAGTAGAAGCATACTCCCAATGATAGCCACACACAAGAAGTGATATAATAACATATTTGCTACTGTGCTAAGTGTTTTACAAATATGGCATTTGATCCTTACAACAACCCTGGGAAGGAGATGCTGATGTTACCTCATTTTACAGAAAAGGAAACTGAGCAGAGGTAAAGGGTCTTGCTCAGAGACATACTAGTAACTGTAAGTCATACATAAAGTAAATGTCTGAGGCTGGACTTGAACTCCACTCTTCCTGAGTGCAGACCTAGCTCCTCATCCACCATGCAACTTAGCTGTCCCATCATTTCCTCCGTGATATAATGGGCACCACTCAGGGAATGTATGAAAGGAAAAGGTACAAATCCAGTCGTGTATGAAGAGCAAGGGAAGACAGAGGGGGACAGCCTAAATGCCACTCTGGTACCAACAGAATATAGAGGAACTTAGAGGAAGGCCTCTAGCATGTTGGTTAGTTGGAAACTTACGGAGAAGGTAAAGTTAGGTCACAATTGGCACCAATTGATGGGATGCTTTCCATCAATTAGGTTGAAGATCCATTTAAATACTGAAGAGATGTCAACAATGGGAAGTGACCATTCCATTTAATCTGCCTTGGTCAGTATACATCTGTTTGTGTCCAGTTTTCAATCGAAAGACTATCAACGGGGTAGCGGAGAAACTGGACACCGTGCTTTAATATATAATGGATCAGCTGGACTGATAATAAATATTTGTTGAACTGAATGATCTAAGGCTGTTTAACCTAGAGAAGGCTTAGGGTGGACATAAAACCCTTGAAATTTTTCAAATAGCTTTACAAATATAATAATAGTGATAATTTATATAGTGCGTAAAGGTTCTCAACATACTTTACAAATAATATTTCATTTTATCTTTACAAAGTCCCTGGGAGATAAGGCCTTGCTATTATCCAATTTTTGCCAATGAGAAAACTGAGGCAGACAAATGTGAGGTGACCCAGGATCTATTAATAGAAGCTGAATAGACCAGGATCATACAGCTAGTGTGTGAGCTCAAGTATGAACTGAGTTCTTTTTGACTCCAAGCCACAGACCCACCTAGCTGCCTCAAATGTTTGATAGACATCTTCAGATATTTGAGGGGATGTTTTATAGAAAAGGGATTAGGCTTGTTCATTTTGGCCTCAGAGGTGGAGATAAGTAGATTTATGATCAACGTATACTAGAGAAACTTTCTAACAATTAGAACTAGTTAAAGATAAAATGCACTCCTTTAGAGAGTATTGGAATTCTTTTCACTGGAGGCCTTGAAGTACAAGCTCATCGACTATTTGGGGATGGTTTAGAGATTACTAGCCAGGTAAGGGAGGCACTAGACTTCTGAGGTTTACTCCAACTCTGAAACTCTGCGATTCTTTGTCCCAAATTTCCATTAGACTGTAAGCTCCTTGAGGGCAGGGACTGTCTGACTTTTGCCTTTTTTTGTATCCCCAGTGCTTAGCATAATGCATGGTTCATAGTAGGTATTTGATAAATGCTTATCGATTGACTGTCACTGCTGATACATGAAAGGCATGGTTTTATTTATGTGGAGTTTGGGCAACAAAATTAGGGTCCTTGCGCCTCTCCTACTAATTTAGTCTTTCAGTAAGAGCTGCTATTTGTAGGAGGCCTAGAGTATCGAGCAAGATCACCCTTTATGTATGGGGGTGTTGCCTATGGAGTAACCTTCTCATTGGCTTTCAGTTCAAGTTTGGGGATGGGGATTCTTGGACCCCTCCCGGCTTTCAACTGCTACAAATAGACCTCTAAATCTAATCATGTACCTTTCTGGTGTGAAAATCACCAGGCTCTCTAGTGCACAAGGTCCGGTACATGTTAAGTGCCAATATTTTTATCTAGCTAATATCCAATTGAAAAGAAAATTAATTCTGAAACATACCTCCCTCCTCTCAGCAGAGAGGTTTGGGACTACAGGAGCAGGACGTTGCATACTTATCAAGCATATTCACCCTCTAGGTTATTTTTGCCTATTCCTTTTTTCTTGCAAAGGAGGGAGATGGGAATATTCAGAAATTATGCTATGAGCATAGAAGATACCAATAAAATTTTTTTAAAGGAACAAAAATCCAAGCAAAGAGGCCACCAGAAGAAAATAAAGAGGAAATGTTCTGGAGGCGTGTATTGGCCAGTAATCTGATATTTTATGTTTCAAAACTATCATTAGCACTTTTGTATGTAGAGTAAAGAGTTTGGATTATCTGGCCACTGGAGTAATTTCCAGTTCTAGATCTCTGGGCCTGGGATCCTGAATGAAAGTCTAAGTAGTACTTTGGACTAAGTGATGCTTAGAATTGTTAGCTATCTTGGTGAACTAGAACCTTTGGAGAGCTCATTTCACCTCATTGCTTTTCTGTACAATATACATATCATGTCCACATCATTAGCCAGAGCATTGAGAAGCTCCTTTCTCCTTTTACCTTTTTGGCTATTGCCAAGATATAGGAGATACCATTTTTAAAAAAATTCCCTCCTCTCCCTGGAGGCAGAATGGTGACAGATGTGGTCTCCCATGCTGTTGACCACTAGAGGGGGTTGAACTCTCATGAACTGGAGCATATCTTGGCAAACTCTTCAAGCAGAAGAGAAATATTCAAACCCAACCTCTCTTCCCTCTGGCTCAATGCTCTTCAACCTTTGACTTCAAAGCCATGATGCATCCTGAAAAAATTTCCAGTGTTCTTTATTCTTACCTTAGTCAGCTGTTTCTTCTTATGCTATTCAAAGATAAAGATTGAGTGGTAAAGGGCATCTGGGTTAGTGATGAAAGAATGAATGAAAAGTGTTGCAAAAGAGAAGAGAAAGATCAAGGTGTGGCCATTTACAAGAGCTATAATGTAAGTGTTTTGAAAGTTTCCTCAAATTAGGCATCAAAATCAATGCTAGAATTGGCAAATTGGATTCTAATTAGAAGTCCAAATACATTTGAGTCCTTTTTATGTCTTCTAAATGAGGCCCGTGGGAAATTCTTGTAACTTACTTAAGAAACCAGCAGACATCAACATTTCCTTGGATCCTTGGCAAATAATACCTCATATTTACATGGCATAAAGTGTTTTCTTCACAATCATATTGGAAGATAGGTAGTAAAAATATTATTAAGCCCATTTTACATAAGGGGAACTGGAAGATCAGAGACTAGCTAAAAATTATCCAGCTAACAAATGTCAGAGATGGAATTCAAAGCTCACAGATATAGAGCTGGAAGAGATCTTAGAGAGTACAGAGTCCAATCCCCTCACTTTACAAATGAGGAAACTGAGACCCAGAAAGGTTAAGTGATTTGCTGAAGAGACAGGATTAGAACTCAGGTCTTGGGACTCCACTTTCAGGGCTTTTCCATACATACATACATATATATAAATTCTTTTTTAAATAATATTTTTCCAAATTGAATATAAAAATAATTTTTAACATTTTTTTTTAAATTTTAGGTCCAAATTCTCTCTTTCCTCCCCTCCCAGAAACAGTCAGCAATTTGATATAGGTTATACATGTGAAATCATGAAAAACATATTTCCATATTAGTCATATTGTAAAAGAAAAACACAGACCAAAAAAAAAAAAAAGAAAGAAAGTGAAAAATAGTATGCTTCAATCTGCATTCAGACTCCTTCAGTTCTTTCTCCGGAGGTGGATAGCATGAGTCCTTTGGAATTGTTTTCAATCACTGTATAGCTGAGAAGAGCCAAATCAATCACAATTGATCACAGCACAATGTCGTTCCTGCATACAGTGTTCTCCTGGTTCTGCTCATTTCACTTTGCATCAGTTCGTGTAAGTCCATATGTATATATAAATTCCAAAACTACGGAGATCTTTTTTGTCAAACATTTAGGAAATGGACCATATATCTCCTTCAGGCCCCATTCTAAGTTCTCATCCTTCCTCTATCTCTAATTAGCCACATGACCTTGGAACAACTCACTTCAACTTCTGGTTTTCAGTTTCCAAATTCATAAAATGCACAAATTGGGCTCAATCATCTCCGCAGCCCCTTCTAGCTCTAACATTTTGTCATCTTCTGATTCAGGCTCCCCCAGTATTAGGCAGATTTACCTTACCCACATCATGGTACATCAAGTCACAAACCCAACCAAGAAGTAGACACTGGCCATTCAGAGGGAGCACTTTCAAATCCAGCAGGACGCCTCTCCGTGGACAGGCCCCAAAAGCTGATCCTGGAATGGAAGAACATGTTTCTCTTCTTGGGTTTTATTGGTTTCCCGATTCTCATTTTGTATGCCAATAGTTCTTGGACCCAGTCTCAGACCTTTATTAAATGTGTAAGAAGAGTGAATAATTTAACCAGTTACTGATAGACTGGAATCTAAGTTGCCATGTGTTTGATTTTTGGAGGCTGATGTTTGATTCATGTGGCTCTAGCCAGCCTGCCCACCAGCAGTGGATATGCTAATAATGATTAAACTCTTCCCAGCTGGGAGGTTTCTGTTGTTTGCTTTCCAGAAGGATTCTGCTGTCTTCTTGTCTCTGTTTCAAATTAACTGCGAAAAATCATTTGATGAGAGTCCAAGGAACTTAGCTTTGCTGACAGGAGAGGTTATTAGTAGGTTCCTAGCTGTGAAGAGAAAAAAACCTTGAAAGGAATTATAATAAAAGAAGTGGCTCCTGAGTCATTTAACACTAGACAGGTTAAAGCACCAGAAAATACACTGTAGAATTAATTTGGCTCTAGCTAATGACTTAATAGGTCTCTAGGTTTCTGACTCTGCATAGAAGATACCTGTCCTTCTGAGGCCTCTTAGCCAAAAATCCTGCTTTGCTGTGGCAAAATGGGATATAATCACCTGTTAGTTGGAGGCACTAGGGGTGTTTCTGGCCTTATTATTCTCTATGCATTGTTTATATTTTTAGTAATTATGCGACAACTGTGACTACCTTGAGGAAACAGAATGCCAAGGTTTGCATACGGTTTTCCTTCTTTACTAAGAATAATATTTCTTTACAATTTTTAAGGCCTACGCTAATACCTTTCAATTTGGACTTTGTTAGCTTATACCAGCTTGCCTGATTGTATACCATCATTTGCCATCTGCTTTGGGTTTGAGGACGAGATGCTGTGTTGTGTTTTTTTTTTCCTATTAGTGTTCAACTAAAGTATGGAGTTTTAAAAAAAAAGTTGTAAATTCCACAATACCAAGGTCACCACTGAATGAATGAAAAGGCATTTTTAAGTATTTGCTATGTACAAAACCATTAAGAGGCAGCTATTTGGCTTGGTGGATGGAGTGATAGGCCTGTAGTCAGGAAGACTTGAGTACAAATGTAGCCTCAGACACTTATTAGGTGTGTGACCCTGAGCAAGTCACTTAACTTCTGTTTGCCTTAATCTACTGGGGAAGGGAATGGAAAACCACTCCAGCATCTCATGTCTCCCAAGGGGCAGTATGGTCTACAGGGTCATGAAGATTCAGACACAACTGAGCAATAGCAAGGTACAAAGCCATGTTCTAGGCACTCTAGATATGGACAGAAAAGCAGAATCAGGCCTTGCTCTCAAGACGCTCACATTCTAGTTGAGGAGAGAACGCATCCAAGAGAACTCAACTGCAAATCAGGTGGAAAGGGCCCCAAGGTACCTAGGGTGAAGCAGCATAGTAGATGAGAATGCATCTTCTTGGCAAAGTTCCTAAGTTACTTGCAGAACACGAGAGAAGAGATCGTGTTTTAAACGGAACTTCGTATCAGTGTTAACAGACTTGAATTTCACTGATTTAATTTTTATTCAAAGAGGGCTATTTAAAAACAAACTCCACTGGTCAGATTACCTGAAAGTAGGATTACTTTTAAATAGATCATCTTGTAGTTGGGCTGATCAAGCTTCTCTGACAGCTGCTCCTTTCACTGTATCATTTATTTATTTCTTGGTTTATCTTGCTTCAGGGTTGCTAGGTAGTACAGTGATAGAGCCTTGGGCCTGGAGGCAGGAGGACCTGAGTTCCTTAGAACTCAGTCTTAGGCGCTAGGTCTGTGACCATGGGCAAGTCGCTTAACCCTGGATGGGGTCACAAAGAGTCGGACATGACTGAACAACAATTTGTTTTCTTCCGATGTGAAGAAACCACATTTTACCAACTCTCCTTCATGGAGTAAACCTGGCAAAACTGATAAATTTCACCACTCCATGATCCTGAGAGCTGAATGCAGCTCAAAATCTATTTTTTAAAAAAATGAATGAAACAGATGAGAATTGCATTTGTGCATCCTGCTTTATCTGGGCTCTGTCAGTTTGAAAAAAAAAAAAGAAATATAACTCAGTGGTCTGGAAAGATGAATACCTTGAGAAGTCAGGATGATCTGTGGAAATACAGCCCAATTTGAACTGGAGTCAACTGCTTCTGCCAAACCCCTCATGGAGAAACATTCAGAGAATCATTGTACCTGGATTTTCATTGTTTTATAAGACAGTTCATCCTCTCCACCACCCGGGGCCAGCTCCAGCATACCATTTATGTCTGTTCAGTAAAGTAGCTGAGGATCAGAGGTTTGTCTAGGGTGTGTGTGGCTGTGTGTGTGTGTGTGTGTGAGACACAGACAGAGACAAAGGGATAGAGACAGAGAGAGAAGGAGGGCAAAGAAGAGAAGAAGAAGAGGAGGAGGAGAGGCAGAAGGAGAAGGAGGAGGAGCAGAAGGAAGGAAGAAGAAAGAAAGAGAGAGAGAGAGAGAGAGAGAGAGAGAGAGAGAGAGAGAGAGAAAGAAACAAAGAAAGAAAGAAACAAAGAAAGAAACAAAGAAAGAAACAAAGAAAAAGGAAGGAAGGAAGGAAGGAAGGAAGGAAGGAAGGAAGGAAGGAAGGAAGGAAGGAAGGAAGGAAGGAAGGAAGGAAGAAAAAAGGAAGGAAAGTTTATTTTAAGTTGTAGTCTATGATACTATCTTTAACTGAAATGTGTGAGAATGGTCAAATAGGGATCTTAGTTCCATGAGCCTCAGTATTCAAGAATTACTGAATAATAAAACTAACGACAATAACAAGGTCTCTTTCCTCAGAAAGCCCACCTCCGCAGATGATCACTGAACATGTCTTTATATCTTTGTCCCTGTGATTTTGGTTGTCTTTCTTTATCTGATTTCGCTGGGTAGCAGTGAGAGGGAAGGTCTGGTCATTGTAAATGGAGTTTGGTATAAGTGAATCCTTTCACCTAGTTGGTTACTTCTAAGGACTGAACGTCAGGGGAGAGCGGCAGTTCCTGGACCAGATGATCTCCGCCCCCCATTACCTTAAGCAAGTGATCTACCTTCACTTTCCTCCTTGGCAAAAAGAGAGTTAGAGTCAGTGACCTCTGAAGTCCCTTCCAGCTCAAAATATATGCTTCTCCTGTCTTGTTGTAGGAGGTGGGAGACCAATATTCTCACTTATTGCAAGGGCGTTCTAGAGATAGTAGTGGTGAAATGGCTGCAACACTGGACTTGAAGTCATGCAGAGCTGGTTTCAGATCTTGCTAGGGCTAGACTCAGGATGACTCATCTTCCTGAGTTCAAATCTGGCCTTAGACACTTACTAGCTGGGTGACCCTGGGCAAGTCACTCAATCCTGTTTGCCTCAGTTTCCTCCTCTATCAAATGAGCTAGAGAAGGAAGTGGCAAATGATTGTAGTATGTTTGCCAAGAGATCACCAAAGAGGGTCACTGAAGAATTGCACACGACTGAAAAACGACTCAACAGCAAAAGGTAGTGTCTACCTCAGAGTTGCAGCAAGGCTCAAACAAGTGTTTTGTTTTGTTTTGTTTTGTTTGCAAAACTTAGAGCACGTTTCAAATTGCACACCGTCTTGGGGTGGGGGGAGAGAAGACATGGGGAGAAAATTTGGAACTCAAAATCTTATGGAAATGAATGTTGAAAACTAAGAATTAATTAATTAAAAAAAACCTTAGAGCACTATACAACTTTAAGTTATTCTTGAGTGAAATTTTAGCTCTAACTATAAAGAATCCCCTGAAAGAAAGTCCAAAGGCATATCCAGAGTGTAGAAAGGGGCCCTAGAAAGGCTAAAGAGAGGCAAAGGCATCACGTAGTAACAGAAAGAGGCCTAGTCAGGAGGTCTGAGTCAAATCCTGCCTCTAACACTCGCCAGCCATGAATATGGTTGAGTGTTCAGTCATATCTGACTCTTTGTGACTCCATTTTGGGAATTTTTTGGCAAAGATACTGGAGTGGTTTGCCATTTTCTTCTCCAGCTCATTTTATAGATGAGGAAACTGAGGCAAACAGGGTTAAGTGACTTGCCCAGGGTCACACAGCTAGGGAGTATCTGAGGCTGGATTTGAATTCAGAAAGAGGACTCTTCCTGACTCGAGCCTGGAGCTGTGAGGGTAGACAACTCAATTATTCTCCTGGAGCTTCCATTTTCTTTTCCACAAATAGGAATCATAATACTACCTACTCCAGAAGCTTGTTGTCAGGAAAGTGATATATAAATATGAGCTATTGCTACTCTTCTTACTAATAAAAATGGAAGTAAGAAGAGATAAGGAAAGAAGGTCTAAACTGGATCAGTATCAGATTGGCTTCAAAGTGATGAATTTTTCAGCCCCAGCAATTCACAAAGACAATTTAATAATGGCCTAAAGGGGAGTGTTCCCGAAATGACAAAAGCTCAAATCTTTGAATTACTGGAATATACAGAGCTAGGAACCAGAGGGAGATTACAAAGGTTAGAGTAAAGAGGACAGGAAGGAAAAGGTCTTAGAGTAGTGTGGAGATCCAAATCCATAATGGAAAAAATGATTGATGATTGTCGTACAAAATTGGAGTGGTTGTAGCTGGTCAATTAAATGTTTTGTTAATGGTCGATAATATTAGGAGGTACACACCATGGCTTTCTTTTCTTCCAATTAAGAAAGTGTGCAAGATTTTTAGGTCAAGAAAAAGAAATGTTAGCCTTTCAGTTTCAGTTTGATATTGACCTAACAAGGCTTCTAGAGCTCTGAGTAGATTGAGAACAATCACGGTAAATCAAGGAGCATTTATTAAATGATAATCCATGCCAGGCACTGTGCTAAGGACTGAGGATTCAAAGAAATGCAAAAGCAAACCAAAAAACCATTCCCTGCCCTGAAGGAACTCCCATACTAATAGAGGAGACAACATGCAAACAATTATGTAAGTATAAAGTGTACACAGGGTAAGTTGGAAGTAGTCATGGATTGAAGGTGCTAACATTGAGGGGGGTCAGGAAAAGCTTCCTGAAGAAAGTGGTTTTCAGCTGAGATTTGAAGGAAGGCAGGAAGCAGAAATGACGAGAGAGAGCATTCCAGGCATGAGGACAACCATAGAAAATTCAAGGGGTCCAGAGATGGAGTATATGAGGAACAGCAAAATGGCAGGACTTGCTGGATTGGGGAGTATGCCCAGAGGAGCACAGTGAAAAAAGGCTGGAAAGGCAGGAAGGACATCACGTTTTGAAGTATTTAAAAATCAGAGAATTTCACATTTTATCTTAGAAGTAATAAGGAACCAGGGGGGAACAGGTATTCTAATATCAATTACACCACCTATTTTGGGTCTCAGATATTCAGGCTGTTTTTCAATGAAGTTCAGTCAAAATGAACAGTATATTGCATTCCCTGATAATTTTGGCAATCTAGTAACTAGGTAAGTAAGCTAGAACAGCTAGGTAGGTGGATAGGGTGTCAGGAAGACCTGAGTTCAAACCTGACCCAGAACCCTTATTAGCTTTGTGAACCTGGGCAAGTCACTTGATCCTGTTTGCCTCAGTTTCCTCATCTGTAAAATGAGCTGGAGAAGGAAATGGCAAACCACTCCAGTATCTTTGCCATGAAAACCCCAAATGGGGTCACAAAGAGCTGGACATGACTGAACAACAAATAAGTTAAGTCATCCACCCTAAATTCAACAGGGTTTCGAATCTCACCACCAAGTGGAGGTCTAATATATCTTTAGCTGACACAGAGTGATAGGCGGTACACCTGAAGGACTGTGAGGCATCAAAAATGAATGGCAGTTTCTGCTTTCAAGGTGCTTACAATGTGTGTGTGTGTGTGTGTGTGTGTGTGTGTGTTTGTGTGTGTAAATGATAAAATAAAAAAAATTGTTGTCAGAATATGGTAAATGCTTAATAGAGGGACTCATTTTCACACCTGGAAAGTGAAGGCTTTGGTTAAATGATCTCTAAGGTTTCTCTTAGCTCCAAATTCTTGGATTTTTGGTTGCTTTTCCAGAAAAGCTTGGAATTCCTGCTGATTATGAATGTTACCTATTTGCCTGTACTTTGAATATTGATCTTTCAAATCTGAGAGGGAAATGTATAGCAGGACAAATACTATTACACGTAAGACCACCTGTACAGACTTGATCTGGTCTCAGTAACTCCTTTTAAAAAATACTAATTAAGGTGCCTCAGGAAAATACCATTTAGATAAAGAGATGTAACTTCAATGGAGTTGGTAGGTGGTAAAATCCTCTAATTGCCTCTTCTGAAACTGCTAATTGACAAACATCCTCTTCCAAAATATGGCTTCTTTGTTGCGGATAACGGAAGCACCTTGAAAGCTGAAACTGCCATTCATTTTTGATGCCTCGGAGCTGGCTAACATAAAATCTCTTACAGTGGACATTCAACAAACATTTGTTAAATTGATTGGAATCATCCAAGGACATAGTTGAATAAAGACTAAAGACCATACCTGTTCCAAAACTTCCATTACAGTGTTCTTCCCAATAGGCTATTTCCATTATCTGTCTTTTGATGATATGCTAATCTTTCTTAGCATGTAAAAATTTACCTCTCAATGCTCTATGAGATAATCCAGTCGGTGCCAAATATCAAACTAATATTGAGCCCTTAAGCCTTTTCATCGGTTAAAAGTACTCAGAAAATATATTTACTTTGCTCTCCCACCCAAATAACTACTTTGAGACAGAGACAGAGAAATTACTAAGTTGCTTGGGGCTACACAGCATGTTGATGGCAGGTCTCCGGCTTTCCCAGGCTCCACTCAAAGGATGCACAGTGCTGCTTTATTAACTGCAAAGTCCCAACAGTCTGCACAGTCTGGTAGGGAATGATTTATGATGTTTTCCTTGTTGTTTTGCAGTTTTTCCTAAAGATGTCAGACCTTTCTTTTGTTTTCACTGGAACCTTGTGATAGGGCTGTAAACTCACTAAGTCATTTGTGGGCTGGGGGCACTGAACAATTTGGGGGTTGCCAGGCCCCATTTAGAAGTCCTTTCATGCTGTTAGCTTCAGGGTGGTAGGGGAGATGCTAAGAAGCAGTTTGAGAATTCAGTAGTGATTGTTTTTGGTATCCACATTATCACGACATACTTTGCATTCTCAGGATGCTGCTGGAGACTTTCTTGGGTTTAATCAGTGACGAGGAATAGAAGGAAGAATGCAGGCATATGCCAGCACACCTGTGCCTCCTGCCACTAACTGGCTGAGCTACGCATTGGGATCAGGCCAGACAAGGCAACTGTCCATTAAAACCAGACTGGCTGGTCTGATGGTTAATTGACAGGTCAAATTGCTCCAGAATGACTTCTGGGATTCCATTGGTACAAAATGGCTGCATGTGATTTCTGCTGGAAGGAAATTGGAGAAGCCCTTTAGTCAATTTCCCAGCTTAGGGAAGGATCACCCTAACCTATTTGTGGATAAACTAATAATAATCCATTTAAAAACCTTGAAGATATAAACTATCTCAGCATCAGCAGAGAGACAGCATGGTAGACAGAACGATGGATATGAGTCAAAGAATCCTGGTTCTGCTACTTACCTGTGTGACCTTAGTCAAATGACTCTTCGGGCCTCATTTTCCCGATTTGTTAAAAAATAAAAATAGAGTTATGCTAGGTCACCTCTAAGGTCGGTCTTAGTCTTAAATCCTTTGACCACTTAGCACATAAATTTTGCATAAATCAAGTCCTTAATAAATCATTTTATTCATTCATTCATTCATTCATTCATGGTCTTGGATGGTCCATCTTAGAGAGTGGAGTAGGCAGCAGGAGTAACAGTGGCAGAGAGGAAAATGGCCAGATGAAGTTGGATAGTCAGATGAAGGTAGGTGATTGGTACTTTTCTCTACCCTGCACCCTACAGCCATGAGTGGACAAACCACTGCTGTCTTCTGCTGGTCCCAAAGAAATTAGAAAGAACACAAAGACCCAATATTACCCTAGTTAGGCCGTGTTCCTCAGAATCGTGCTTAGGTTCTAGTGCCTATGTGCTATATACTATACTGGGCACCATGAAGGAGCAGTGAAAGGGTATAATAGGTAGTAAATTAATTCAGCAGCCCTTTGTAGAGCACCTACTATGTGCAAAGTTCTTTGATTGGCACAGTTTAGCCATTCCTGTCTTGACTAACTTTCTGTAGTCACCATCCGTGTGATAAGATTGGGTAAAAAGAATGTCTATTTCAAAGAAGATTTCCTTCCCTTCTTGGAACTCTCATAGTTTGCTGTTTGTACATTTCTTATCATTTTTCCAGTTCAGTTTTGCTCTGTTTATTAACACTACTCCTGTTAAATATTACCTTTACGGGGCACACTAGGGTACACAAGGCTCTGGGCCACGAGAGATTAACTAGGGTGGTGGTGGTGGTGGTGATAATAATAGTAGTAGTAGTAGCAATACCAGTAGCAGTACTAGTAGTAGTAGCAATAATACCAGTAGTAGTTGTAGTAATAGTAATACCAGTAGCAGTAGTAGTAGTAGCAGTAATATCAGTAGTAGTAGTAGTAGTCATAGTAATAGTAATACCAGAAGCAGTAATAGTAATACCAGTAGTAGTAAAGAGTAGTAGTATTACTACTAGTAGTAGTAACAGCTAGTATTTATATAATGTTTGGCAAGGTTTAAATGCTTTACAAATATCATCTCATTTTATCCTTAGAAGAACTCTGGGAGGTAGATGCCATCATTGTTCTCATTTTTAATACGTGGAAACTGAGGTGGACGGAGGTGAAAAGACTTGTCCAGAGTCACACAGGTAGTAAGCGTCTGAGGCTGGACTTGAATTCAGGTCTTTTGACTTCAGGTCCAGCACTCCATCCACTGTGTCACCTAGCTGCCTCATACTACCTCCTAGCTCTTTATGGGACCCCAATTTTCTTAGAGGCTGACAGAGGGCAGCAATGGCTTGGCTGCTTACCCCTGCAGGATGCCAGCCAGGGCAGAGAAGTTCAAGCACTAGTTACATACCAAAGAGTGGGGGTCACTTTGGGTCTGACCAAGAGGGTTAATGACTAATCTATTTCTCTTGACTAGTTTCATTTTCATAAATGCTAAATAACAAGCGCGGCTCTTGGCCCTACCCCCTCACGTGTGGGACCAGAGAAAAACTATCCTGGTTTCAAGATATTAGGTGGGTCAGCATCCACTGAGAACCATGATTTCTGATCCCCACACTGCGGTGCTTACTTTTATCTGTTAGCCAGAGAACACATTAATTTAAAATAAGATATTTAATCAAATTGCTTAGCAAGCTTATTCAACTCTACCCATGCTTCAAGATATAACTCACTGCATCTCCTCCAGGTAGCCTTCACCCACATGTCTCCTTCCAAATTCTTACACTTATCTGTACTATTCATTATAGCGCTTAATCATATGCTGCTTCCTATTATTGTTTAAGACTTTATGTATTTATGTTGTCTCCCCAAAATGATAAGTTACTGGAAGGTGGGGGCTGTGTAGCATCATAGAATTCGGAACTAGAAGAGACCTGCCTGAAAATTTGCCTTTCCTGCATTCCCAGCAAATGGTCATTTAGGTTTTTCTTAGAGATCTCTCGGGAGAGAAATACACTCTCTCCTGAAGTAGCCCATTTCATTTTGGGCCCTAATCATTAGGAAGTTTTTCCTTAGAAGCCTAAATCTGCCTCTGCAATTTCTTACTGTCCATGCTAGTTCTCCAATCCCTTTTCCACCCGACAGCTCTCGAGATCCCCAAAGTTTAGAACAGTGCCCGGCATACTTAATAAATGCTTATTGATTTGACTTGTGGACTTGGAGACATCGATCACGTCCCTCCCCTCCCCCAACATTTAACTCCCAAGGCAAATATCACCACTTCTTTCCACTGATCCATGCATGTAATGAACTCAAAATCTTTCATCATCCTTGTTGTGCTTCTCTGGATGTTTTCCAGCTTATTCCAGCCCGTCCTAAAAATGTAGTGAGCAGAACTCACTTACCGACACTGACCCTCCCAAACTCTCATTTTTCCCACACATATCCTTGTTCCCAGTCCCCTCAGAATCTCTATCCCCTATCAGCATTTACATTCCACCTTCCCAGAAAGGGGCCTTAGCTCATCTAGTTCAACCTCATCATTTTACAGATAAAGAAAATTAATCCCAAAGAAACTCAAGATGGCAGAGCAGGAATGAGCTGAGCAGAATTTGAATCCAAATCCTTGTCTCCAAATATAGTATAGGTAGAAGATGGCTCATTAGAATTAACACCCCAAGATTAAGATGAATGAATCAGAATGAGGTACCTATACCTGGCAAGTAAGCTGAATCCAGAGGACTATTTCAAGGTCTCCATTTCTAGGGTGGGAAATATGTTAAATAGAAAATTGAATAATTAGCCAACAAATAATTGAGTGGTTACCATGCGAAAGACAACATACAAGATATGGTAGGGGTTGGAAATTGATCAGTTAACAAGTATTTATTGATGTTTATTGTTATATTGATGAACACTAATATTGCTCTATTTAATATTTGTAATACAGAGAAACCTAACATACGGCCTCTGTCCTCAAGAGGACAAGCTTCAACATAGCCATAGATCTATAAGGCATATACATTTGAAGTAAAGATTCATACAAAAAGGCTTTTTTGATGATCCTAGAATTAGAGAAAAGAGTTCAAAGTGGCCATAAAAGACATCATTATTCAGAGCCAAAGAGGAACTTAACCCCTCCCATCTAGAGGATTTTGGCTGTTTACCAAGTGCAGTCTCTAGGGGAATACACAGTCTCTTGAATACCTCTATTTTTGCCTTCTAGCTGCAATTATAACTGAGCTTGTTCCATACAATTTTTTTTTTTTTCTGTGCAAAATGGAACTAGGTAGCTAGGTGTTGCAGTAGATTATGAACTGAGCCAGGAGTCCCTCAGCTTTGTTACTCTGGGCAAGTCGCTTTACCTCTGTCTGCCTTAGTTTCTTCATCTGTAAAATGGTGATAATAATAGTACCACCCAGGGTTCTTGTGAGGATATAATGAGATAATATTTGTAAAGGACTTTGAAAACCTTAAAAGGCTATGTAAATGCTAGCTATTATTTTTTGTTAAATTAATATGCCTTTATTAATTGTTTTTAGATTCTTCCTCTTATATTTCACATCCTTAGTGTTTCATATTTTCTAATTCTATTCCACTTCTTTGGTTAGAGACCATTTTTGCATTCCTTGGGTAAAGAACTTATTTTCCATAAAAACAACTTAATGTTGCTTTTTGAAAATCTTGATCATTTCTTTCAGCGGCTAAGGGAGCTTCTTAGGCTACGTTACTTCTTTCTGCCTGCCAAATGGACATTTCATAGACCTTCTGATCATTTCTTCCTATCCCTAATTGAGGGGCTGGCCTTCAGTTGGTAGGGTAGAAAGAGTCATCCTGGTCATCAGAAAAAGAAATTCAAAACAAGAAGTTGCAATTCAATAGTATTAGCTAACACAGACCATGTTCTAGAAATGAGTTGCCAATTAGAAATGAGTTGCCAATTATTATATGCATTAAAATCTCCAGGAAAGATCTTCTGAAAAGGTAGGTAAGGAGAAGAGCAACCAAAGGCTTTCTCTTTTAAATGGGAGCATTGCCGTTTTGCTGGGCCACTCCTTTTAATTGCAGGGAATATCTGCTATTTATTTACTTACCTTGGGAAGACTTTCCAGGCTCTGAGAAGCAAGGATGGAAGAAGATGGGATCTTTAGCAAACCCAAGCCTTCTTCCCACCAACCACCACCTGCCATGAGCATCAGGGCAACAGAAGAGACTTGAAGGTTTATGGCCATAGAGAGAACCTTAGAAGCCATCAAGACCAACCCTCACATTTTACAGCTGGAGAAACGGAGGCACAGAGGTTAAGTAACTTGCCCTAGGTCACATAGGTAGCAAGTGGCAAAGCTAGGGTTTAACTATAGGTCTTGCTGATTCCAGCTCTAGCATTCTACCCACTACACTATGCCAATAAAACTAGAGTAGAATGACCTGGGATCTGTCCCCAGGACACTGGATTTAAAGAGTGTCAGATTTTAGAGGACTCTCAGCTAGGTGGTGCCATAGTGCACAAGAGTGCTGGGACTGGAAGATTCCTTAAATCTGGCCTCAGACACTAGCTATGTGACCCTGGGCAAGTTACTTAACTCTGTTTGCCTCAATTTCCTCATCTGTAAAATGAGCTGGAGAAGGAAATAGCAAACCACTTCAGTATCTTTACCAAGAAAACCCCAAAAGGGATCACAAAGAGCTGGACACAACTAAAAAAAATAGCACTTGTAATCCTTTGTCTCTGGATTGAGCAACTCTACCATAGCAACTTGGCCCAACCTTCCCTCCAAACTTCCCACCCCCATCTCCCAAGAGGAGCCCAAGGTCTCTGTCTCTGCTACATCTGGGGCAGTGTCCCAGTCTTCTTCATCCTCCAAATGAAGGCATCTTTCAGGCTGTTTGCCCTGAGGGGATAATTCTCACTTACAGTTTTGTCTAGACCAAAACCTCAGTGAGAGGTTGTTCTGGGTGAAGGGACAGATGAATTACAATCCCATCTCCACTTAATCATTCTCAGGTGTGCTCACCAGCTTCCTCATCTACCTTTCAGGTCTGTGAGAATACTTAGCTGACCTTCATTTTCACATTATTTCTACACATGTCACTGTGCCCCCTGGCACCTTTTCTTCTTTTCAGACTCAAGCTCTCTGTCACCACCTTCTTTTTCCCATCTCCTGTAATCTTGGATTAATGTTACATATGAAAAAGACAAATATCAATCACTTGCTTCACCCTCGATGGTTAGAACTGTTCCATTTCATTGGTTCCCCAGAAAGAAAGCTACAAAGATAAAAATAAATACTTCAAATAAACTGAAATAAGACCGAATTCGCAGTTTAAATGGCCCTGAGGATAATGTACCCTTCCACCCACCTTTCTTCTGGGTGGTCTTTTATTAAGGACTGATTTCTGACAGTCATAGATAAAGGAGACAAAGGGAAGCAGTGTGATTTGGTGAGGAGAAAGCTGAATTTAGAAACCGAAAACCTCTGAATCAGCTCCTTACTACCACTTTGACACTGGGCAAGTCACTTAATCGCTCTGTACCTCAGTTTCTTCATCTGCAAAATGAGGGAAACAAACCATTAAAGCAGGTTCCATTTCTAAATCCTATCCTAGATCCCAATCTTTATAGCTCTAATAGAAAGGGGGTGGAGGTGGGAGAAGGTGCAGGGAGGAAGAGGATAAGTATTTACGTGGCACCTACTATGTGCTAAGCATTGTTCTAAGTCTTTTGCAAATACTATCTTACAGTAACTGATGAATACTATTATTCCCATTTTACAGTTGAGGAAACAGAGACAAATAAGAAGTTAAGTGAGTTGCCCAGGGTTACATAACTATTAAATGTCTGGGGCTGCATTGAACTCAGGTCTTCCAGACTCTAGGCCCAATGCTCTATTCACCTCAACATCTAAGATAAGAAGTTGCTTAAAAGAAGTATGAGGGCAGGAGCTCCTAGAAATACCATCTTTTGTTGTGGAAGAAAAGGACCTTTTAGAGGTTTGTCCTGACATAATAACTATTGGTCTCTAAAGAAAATGAGTCTTCCTATATAGCAGTATTACACCCTTGGAGATAGCCAGCAGGGGACCAGCGTTTTCATCAATTGATGACGAACTAGAGTTGAGTTGAGAGGGGACAATGGTGTTCAAAAGAATCAAAACTGTGGATGACCTGAATGGAGAGTAATGGAGACATGTATGAAGGGCGTACATAAACTCTAGCCTATCCCCAATGGTGATGTATCCAAGGAGAGGCAAAAAAAGAAAAAAGAAAAAAGAAAAAAAAGATATCATCCAGGAAATTTGTGATCATTAAATGAGATGGGCCAGTCATGTAGCAAGAGTGAGGGATGACAGGCTCCCAAACCTTGCACTGGTACTCACAGAAGTATCTAGAAAAGGAGTATTATTAGCAAGTCTAGTGGATCCGTGGGAGGGCATGGTTCAGAATGCATGGATGAACCAGTGCACCCAAGGGAGTACCTGCACTTACTAGATCACAGGTCCATTAGTGAAGTAAAGGCTTCCTAGGGGTTCCTCTTACACCTGGAATATAGAGCCTTCATTCTCGTGAGCCTACCTCCAACAGAACATAGTGCATCAATTCTACAGACAGTGTGGCACAGTTAAAGGAGTCAGATGACCTGGGTTTGGAGCCCAGACTCTACCACTTCCTGCCTCTGTGAACTTGGATACATCACTTAAGCTCTCTGGGTTTCATTCATAAATGACAGTCTGGATTAGATAATCCCTTCCCACTCTGTATCTATAATCCTAAAACAAAATTCCAGGGTTGTAGGCCTTGCTAGGAGTCTCAAGATAAGCGTCCATTTCATTAGTGTCACATCCGGGGTCGTTTAAGGGTCTTTCGTTTTTTTCTGGGAATACCTTCCCTTCTCTTTTCCACTAGGTCTTTACTTGCTCTCAGGAACCCATCACTGACAATTCTAAGCCATCTTCATCAGTGAATTCCTATTGCACTTGTAGAGAATGCCATGTATTTAATTGTTTAATACAGTTATTAGCCCTGCCTGCCCCATTAGACTGTCAGGTTTTTGGACAGACCATACCTTTACTTTTTTTGAGTATCCTCTCCAGACCTTGGTAGTTTCTGGTAAGCACTGAGTAAATGCTCAATTGTCAGAATTGTTCAATTTCTCAAAACAGTGGGTTTCAGACCCAGGACATCAAGTCAGGTCACTTGGGGGTGAACATGAAGAGTTTGGGGCATTTAGAATTTCTTCTGTTTGAACAAAGAGGGCTTTGCTTCTAGAATCTAGTAAACCATGTAGTACATAGTGTAAGACCATTTTGCAGGAGATTTATTACATTATTTGGAAAATAACTGGTTCCCTGGAGGAGGCATGCAAGTTTACAATTCAGTTACATTAAACTGCTGAATTACTTGTCTGAAAATCATCAGCTACAAAAATTATAAAAAACAACAACAACAAACCACCCTCTAAGAAAAGGGGAAGATAGAAAAGCACACATACTTCACACATCAACACCCACAGCAGCTACCAGTTAATTTGCCTAGGTGCTAATTATTGCAACAATGGCACTTTGACTATCTCTTGCTAATAGAAGGTAGGCTATATCCCCTTCCCATTTTTTCATGCTCCACCAGCTACAGTGGATTAGCTCATTGCCATCAACAAAGACGAGGCAGCAAAAACAAAAAACAAAACTCAGCTACTGTATTTTCACCTCATTAGTTGTGCTCATTTAAAGATTTGATTTTTAAAAAGCTTTCCTATTTTTCATTTATTTTTTTTCTCAGTTACATGTGAACAAAAATTTTTAACATTCATTTTTTCTAAATTGAGTTCCATATGCTTTCCCTTCCCCTATCCCTGCTCCCTGCTGTAGGCAATTTGATATCTATTATATATCTTGCAAAACATTTCCATATTAGTTAGCTATGTCACAAAAGAAGATGTAAACCAAAAAACAAATAAACAAAAACCCCAAAGAATAATAAAGTTAAAAAAGAATGCTTCAATCTGCATTCAACTCCATCAGTTCTTTCTCTGGAGGTAGATAGTATTTTTCATCCTGAGTACTTGAAATTGTCTTGGATCAATGTATTACTGAGAAGAGCTAAAGTCACTCATAGTCACCATTGTACAATATTGCTGTTACTGTGTACAGTGTTCTCCTGGTTCTGCTCACTTCATGTCTTCTCAAGTTTTACTGAAAACATCCTGCTCATTGTTTCTTTTTTTTTTGAATTTCTTTCTTTCTTTTTTTTCCCAGGTGATTGTGGTTAAGTGACTTGCCCAGGGTCACACAGCTAGTAAGTGTCACGTGATTGGTCTGAGGTCGGATTTGAACTCAGGCTCTCCTGACTTCAGGGCCAGTGCTCTATCTACTGTGCCACCTAGCTGCCCCCATTGTCTCTTATAGCACAATAGTATTCCATCACAATCATATATCATAACTTGTTCAGCCATCCCCCAACTGATGGGCATCCCCTCAATTTCCAGTTCTTTGCTACCATAAAAAGAGCTGCTATAAACATTTTTGTACATGTGGGTCCTTCTCCTTACATCTCTTTGAGGTACAGATACAGTAGTATGCACACTTTTACAACCCTTTGGGCATAGTTTTAAATTAAGAGGCTTTCTTTTTACAAATGAAATCATACATTGTGGTCTAGACACTTTCAGCAAATTGATTTTCATATTTTATCTCACTCTGGATTTGAAGAGGTGCCTGAGTAATTGGGATGGCATCACTTTCTATTTATTGAATTATTGAATGACCTTAGAAAACCTCAAGTGATTGAAGACCAATGAGATAACAGGGCTAGCTCACATGGTTAAAAAAAAAAAGACCACCACCCTTCCAAAGCATTCACCATTATCAGGCACATTGTAGATGATAAATTATTCTTTGTGGTTGTCAGTGAATTGGCTGAACTGCAGTTTGACTACACCAAGAACATGGACTTACTTTGCATGTACTCATATTGTCTCCCTCATAAGACTACTTTTCTTCTGGTCGGAGATTTTATCATTCATTTTCTTATGCCCCACTGCCTACCATATAGCAGATTTTTGTTGTTGTTGCTGTTGTCGAAGCCATGGTTTATCTAGACCAGGAGTGGGGAACCTGAGGCCTTGAAGCCACATGTGGCCCTCTAGGTTCTCAGGTGCAGTCCTTTGACTGAGATCAATTTGTATAGAACAAACCCTTTTATTAAGGTTCCCCACCCCTGATCTAGACCTTAAGTATGTTGTACAAATACCAGACTTTGATTCAGTGCCCTACTTTTAGCTGCTCTGAGGATGAGGAAAAGGATGGAGAAATGGAAATGCTAAGGCCTTCTGTTGTTTGTAAATATACTCTTAAACTAAAGAAATCATCAGGAAAACAGTTACCAAATCAAAGGATTAGAGAATCATGGCAAGGTTCTAATCTAAAATGACACATTTTAAACAATGGCTTATTTTTAAAAATGAAACTCATGAGCAAAAACAATATTTTCCAAAGATTTATTGAAGCAGTAATAGGTTGGTCAGACACTGGCTGGAAATAAAAAGCAGTTTTATGGTATTCAAAAACACTTCTTAAAAAAGTATGATAGCACAAGATATCATTGTAAACTAGATTTTGTTGTAAACTTTCTAAATCTTTTACTAGGGTCAGTTCGTAAGAACTAAAGCCTATTCCATTATAGCTATCCAAATCTATCTTGCGCTCCTGGAAAACTGCAGAAAGGCACTTAAAAGCTGTTTCTTTAACATATGGAATTCTTTTTTCTTCTTGCTGGTAAGATTCTACTGCAGTCAGCTCACACTTTTCATTCCAGATCATCATGGTGTTGAGAAGTTTCATTGATGACCTGTTGGGTTTTTTAAAAATGAAGAGAGTTAAAAACTCAAGATATACAATTTAGACTTAGCATTAGAATCTCAAACCTCAAATTCCCCTGTAATAAAATGGGCTTTGATCTTCACAATCCTTCTCCCTCCAACAAACTTGGGAAAGTAACAGGATGGTATTAAAGAATAAAGAGTTGAGCAGGAAGGTGAAAGTTCCATTTTGAAAAGAACCTTTGTGTTGGCCCATGAATGGTATAGATAATGTCATCACTTCTAAAATGCATTTTCAGGAGGGATTCCTCCTGTTACTAGGTGTACTTCCAGTTTGGTTGAGTGCAGCAGACTCTGTAAATGGGAGTGAAATACTTTTGGCCTATTTACATATGCTTCTCATGGAGAGTTAAACAATTACACAGGCAAGAATATAGATGGATATTTTTATGATGGTGCTGACAGATGCTCATCAATAGCTCAAAAGCACACAGGAAAATATGTAAATTGGACACTTTAGTGTTCTTGTTTACCTTCCCTTTCTCCAAATACAACTTGACCATCAAACACATGAGTTTGTGGACAGTTCCATTTCACTTTGTAGATTGCCTCCAATCCCCTGATTATAATTCGGCAAACTGCAAGGTGTCAAGAGACTAGCTGACAGCAAGTCCTGGCACCACAGGGTAGATGCAGGAAGGAGCCGATTTGCCCTATTCCAGCTGTGTCATTAACTGCATTTTACCAGTAGAAAACAGACTATGGCTCCCTAATCCCCCTTTTTTCATGCTTCAGCTTCTGCAGTACATTTTCACAAATGCAATACAAGTGGCAGAAGTCAAGATCACTCCTTCAAAGCCTTCAGCTACTCTTAATGTCTTCTCATCAGTTATGGCTGGTTGAAGATCCCAATTTTAAAAGGTGGTATTTTAACAACTGAGATTACCCATGGAGACAAGCTGGATCAAGGTCAAGGGCCCCCTGAGGCATCCTAACCCAGCTCACTTATTTCCATTTCTAATTAGCCATCTTGGGAAATGCAGATTAACTGCACTGCAGGAAGAGGCTCATCACACTTTCACCTCCAGGTACCACTTCATGAGTTGGCTGAGTGTCTGTTTTGGATTCTAGCCACTCTTTGGAATTTGACTGTTTGAATGCATAACTTGGGTAAACCTGGGGAATAGCATGACTTGCTATTGGTTTCTCCCTTAGATCACCCATTGCCTTAATTCAGGGGATACCAACCTGTCCATCTCTAGTTTCAACAGTCTTGATTAGGAGTGTTCTCTTTGAATGGGTGTCAACCATCGGGTGTGACTCAAGGTTGGTTTCTGAGGAAAGATCACACATAAGAGAGAAAGAATGAAATTCAAAGGCAACATAAGAATTTTAATTGAAGAGTTATGAAACTTATTTTCTTTATAGCTGTTCAGTATAATGATTCACCACTAAGAAGTCTAAAAGCTAGAGTTGCCCTGTAAGAGCCTTTCACTGATTTTTAAAACCTCCATGTTCAAACCATGGCGGCATTAAGAGGGTAATTAGGTGGTTTGGGATTGAGCATCTCCCATTTAGGTCTTTGACGTACATGTAATCAGAAAACAAACAGTCCTAGACTCTGGACATTTAGTGTAATTTTCGCTGCTGAGTCATTATCAGATCCATTCTAACAAAGGATGCCCTTTCCCAGAAAACAAAATGGCCCAGTGGTTACGAGTGGCGGACTTCTTCACAAATGAAAAGCAAATACTTACCCCTCAGATTCAGGGAAGAGAAATTGGGAAGAGGCAGAGCAATTCTGTAAGAAAATAAAGCAGGAGAAGAGTCACGTTACAACAACCCCAACGACAGAGAACAGCTATATATGGACAGAGGCTTTAGGGAAAACCATACTTCTAAAGAGGCGATCACATTACAAAAGGGCCTGCCTTTCCAAAAGCTTACAAAGGATTCCTTTAAATCACCTCTTTGTTGTGTGTGGTTGCAATTTCCCCACCCAAAAACACACTCATTGTTCCAAACCAGGGAAGTCCATCCACGTACACAGATTCACATTTTCTACCTGCTCTCCTCTCCCTCCAGTAGTTTCCTGTAGGTGGCAATCTCAATATCAAGAGCCATCTTGACATTCAGCAGGTCCTGATATTCTCGCAGGTGACGAGCCATCTCTTCTTTCATGTTCTGGATTTCATCCTGCAGGCGGCCAATAGTGTCTTGGTAGTTAGCAGCTTCAACAGCAAAGTTCTCCTCCATTTCACGCATCTGGCGTTCCAGGGACTCATTCTGCAAGAATGGAGAGAAGCCTTTAATATTAGCTCACAGAGATACCCTAGGATTCCCATTTGATGGCTTTTTGGCTTGATCATAATAGTCTCTTCACACTGCGGAGGCTATGCAGTTATTTTCAAGCACAAACACAGATCTTCACCCAATGAGCTGAAACAACTTCAGAGACTATGATAAAATACCTTTCTCAGAATATTATTCTTATTTGGGGGAGGGGCAGGGGAAGGAGGTTAAGTATGAAGTCCCTTCTTGTTATGAAAGATTAATCTAAGATACAGGATCATGGATTTCTGGTCCATTATTAACTTGAATTTATTCTGACATCACATATTTTGGATTAAAAATTTTTATATCTCTTCATTCTAAATTCCATTCCTTCATTGTTCTTCTTTCTCTACTGCAAATTACTATCAGAATTACCCTTAAATGCATTAGGAATAGATGGGAAAACTGAAATCTGCCTACCCCATCATGGTTCAGGTTACTCTTACTCTTATAGTCAAGTTAACTTATATAGGATACCTACATTATGTCAACAGAACAGAAAGGCTACTATTCAACTAAGGGACTTACCTTTCAAAAAACTGGTAAAGGGACATATTCAATATAAATGGAGAATGTTCCTTTCAGAAATTGTCAAATTTAAGATTAAAAATGGAAGCCAAGGGAAAATGCAACGTCCCCCTCTTTAAAGCTACGTCGTACTCACAGTTCCTTTAAGTGCATCCACTTCACAGGTGAGGGACTGCACCTGTCGTCGGTATTCATTAGATTCTTGCTTAGCCTGGCGCAGGGCATCATTGTTCCTATTAGCAGCTTCAGAGAGATCAGCAAACTGTTAAAGAAAAAATTCAAAATTTATTTTGTATAGAGACCTAGACATGTAGACATCATCTCCCCCAGTAAGCTTCTTGAGGGCAGGACTCTGTCACTTTAGTCTTTATATCCTTAATGCCTAATAAGAGTACCACGTTTAGAGTGGGTCTTTCATTAATGCTTATTGATTACTTCCTAGTGAAATAACATTCAGTATTCTGCCTCTCTGGATAATTCAGTTCCATTTCTGTATGTTTAAAGATATCAGGCTGTCTGGTTTTATACAACCTGACTTTGATCCACGGCCCGTTAATCTTTTCCTTAAGCTACTGGTGTCATGGTGTTTTCTATCTGGAGGACTGAAGAGCCTTTAACAGGAAAATGCAAAAACTCAGCACAGTACAAACAACAAATATAAATTTTTATACTTAAATGGGGAAGACAGCTCTTTAAAAATGAGGTTAATATCATGCAAATCAGAGGAAGAAGAGGTAGAGGTACTGACTAACCATTTTAGTTCAGCATTATCAGATCACCTCACTCAAATAAATAAAATGTCTTCAGAATGTATGTTTGGGGGGGGGGTCCATTTCAATAGAGGGCCAGGATGAGTTACTGAAAAATAATGAGAATCTGACCAAAAATAAACCAAACAAAAAAGACCAAAAATAAACTTCTTTCTGGAAAATGGATGTTGGGGACCAAAGAACTAGTCCTACACGTGACCAAGCATCACTACAGGAAGTAAGGAGGAGCAGCATCAGGGATCTAAGCTTTCTCAAAGCACAATTATTTTCCTCGGTAACTAACCACATTGGTTCATGCTCTTACTTTGGACTTGTACCATTCCTCAGCCTCCTGAAGGTTCTTGGCAGCCACGCTTTCGTACTGCTGACGGACATCACGCAGGGCTGCAGTGAGGTCGGGCTTGGCAACATCCACATCGATCTGAACGTGTTGTTCTTGAATCTGGGCCTGCAGCTCTTGGATTTCCTGGAAAAAAGAGTGCATGAATAAATCAACCATGTCACAGATGCCATCACTATAGTCTACATCCAATCACGTCAGAGGACTCCATTTACCTCATCATGAAGTTTCTTCAAGAAAGCAATCTCTTCTTGCAGGGATTCAACTTTACGCTCCAGGTCTAGACGCGCTAAGGAAGCATTGTCAACATCCTGATTAAAAAAGAAAAAAGTTTTGGCAATTATATCGTCACTTCAATTAATAGATTTGAAAGGCCTTCCTATAACACTAACCTTGGGAATGATCCCACGTCCCACATAATCTTATAGCTTTAACCATTTTATTTCGAGGTTTTTGGATGAGATTCATTGGAGACCTACTTTATTCTCTGTAAGAAAGTGCCAGACTGAGTTTTTTATAGTCTGTTAAATAAGTCTGTTATTATATCATTATTATATTTATCATATATTATTGTTACATATAATGTAATGGTATATATATGTTACACATATTATATTATTTTATTATATTATAAATAATATAGCCTGTTAAATAAATAATACAGGTTTGTAGTGGATAGAATATTGGGCCTGGAGTCAGGAAGACCTGAGTTCAACTGCAGCCTCAGGTACTTACCACCTGTATGACCCTAAGCAAGTCATTTCAACTACACTTATCTCAGTTTCCTCAAATGTAAAATGGCCTCAGTAATAGCACCTACCTCCCAGGATTGTTGTGAGGATCACCTGAAATAGTGTTTGCAAAGCTGATAGCACAGTGCCTGACACATAATAGGTTCTATATAAATGTCAGCTTTTGTCATTATTATGTATTATTAAGAACACTTTTGTTGTTTCAACCAACACTTTACTTCAACAGATGCTCCAGGACAGTTTTGAGAAGCAGTTATAAATGCTCACTGGCAAATCAGGCTTTTAGGGTAAAAGTTGACCCAACTCATCACAAACATCTGGGAATATCACCTAAAAGAACTGGATTTTAAAGGTGAGATCTTTTTCCAGACCTGGACTCATATCCCAGCTCAGACGATCACTAGCTATGCAACCTTGGAAAAGTCAATTCACCCATACAAGTCTTGGTTTCCTCATATGCAAGCTGAGGATAATCATACTGTCATTTTCTGCGTCTTTGGCTTGTTATATGGGAAAAGTGCTCTGTATACCTTCAAGTCTTCCACAAATGTGAGTTATCTTTGATTACAGAAGTGGTAACAGAAGATCTTCATGGAAAAATAGTCTTTGAGATTAATCTAATTATACTAATCTGTTCACTTACGGGACATCTCGGACAACAAAATCTATTGTTTGCTTCCCTGGATTATAATTTTTTTATTCTTTTTTTAAATGGATTATAATTTTTTAAAATACTGCTTTACTCCTACATCTTAGAACACCTAGTTTTCTTCAGGACTTGTCTCGTGTCATGTTCTATGTGAAGCCTTTTCTAAAACCTCTCCTCCTGCCTCTAAGGTAAACAATTATCTTGTTTATTTATTACATAAAAACCTACATATAGCCATGTCTCCCCTGACAGAATGTTAAAGTTGTTAAGGGTTGTGTCTATATCACTTCTCTATACTGCCAACACTTAGCACTGTGCCTGACACACAATAGGTGATTAATACTTACTGATTGACCTATCTAGTCAAGTTGCTTAAATCTCCCTTGTTCTCCTCTCATTTGTAAAATTTCGATTATTTGCCTAACCTATTTTAAAGGCTTCTTTCCAAATTTAAAATACACTGACCATTTAATAAGCCTGTGAATCTTCTGATGTCTCATACTGTACCTTCACCTGGATATATATGAACTCAAGGGAAAACCTAAAATCTTTCACTGAAAATGCACTTCTGAGTGGACCACCATCAACTCCAGATTAAGAAGATTTTCAGACATAACAAAAATGGACAGAACTTCAAAGGCGTTCAACAACCCTGTGATAAATACCCCAACTATGTCAGTTATAAAGCTGCGTAGAGAAACGCATACATGCTACAGAATGCCAGTCGTTCCCAAAGTTATGTACTCATGATAGTGATGCACAGAATAGTTACAAGGCCCCCTACGGGCAGACAAAAAACAAATGGTCCCAAGCAGCTGTTCTACCACTATCTATTCCATTGAAGTAACATTTATATTCAGTTAAAAAATATTTGAGGAACTTTTTTTCAACAGGAGAGAGCTTTTAAGATCAAATTTCACACAACAATGGTAATAATTAGATCTATTTACTTTTCAGGCTTGCAATATAAGAATAATAATAGCTAGTAGTTATGTAGCGCTTTAAGGTATGCAAAGTGCTTTTCAAGTGCCTTATTTTAGCCTACCACCTCTGGAAGATAGGTACTATTATTATCTCCCTTTTACAGAGCTGGAAACTGAGGCAAGCAGAGATGAAGTGACACACAGCTATCGAACATACATGTCTAGAGTTGAATTCAGGTCTTCCTGACTTCCCAAGATCTTTTTGTTGGGTTTTTTTTTGGGGGGGCACCTATTGAACCCTGAAGTTTCATGACTAAATAAAACAAAACTACATATCCTACCCCAAATCTTTTGAAAATACATTTTTAGATATCGCTTTGTTTCCAAGGATTTATGAGCCTTGTTTGGTATTTGAGTACTCTAGCTCTGGATATGTATTGTCATTGCCAAGAAAAGGGCAAGGGAGGAAAAATTAAACACCTCTATTCACCTTTGTTCTGCATCTCTCATTTGGCCTCTGAGCTGCATCTGCCCATCTTGAGCATCTTAAGGGTGTGGGAATCCTTTTCCTTCCACGAGTTCAAGTCAGTTACTAGAACTAGTTTCGAAATGACTGTTTAAAATGAACCTCATTCTTACTCTTAAAAATAAATGTGTATGTAGAGATCTTCCTGTTGCCTATTGAAGTCTTACCTTCATTTATCTCAATATACAACAGATTTAATAATTCCATTTGTAAATATTCATATTTCCTAATTAGAATGTATGACCTTTGCACGTAGATGGGTTATTCCTTCCCCTTCGGAAATGTCTGTATTTTATCCTTTAAGAAATATTTGGTGTATAGTTCTTACTCTACAAAATTCAGAGACACTCGTAACACTCTCACTGGAAAAAAATCAACTGAGTAACTGATAAGCTAAAAAAGATCCAATTTTGAGTGGAAAAAAAATTGGCTTTTTGTTCAGCTGTGAAAATAGTTATGGCAAACAGTTCTGGCTCCCTCAAAGAAAAGTGCCACATCAGTCATTCTACAAGACTGAAAAGAACATAATAAATTCATAAAAGTACTGAGACTGAAAATGCCCTCTGTATTACTGCTGATATGATATTACTCTAAAGCATCATTGGTCAATTGTGTATTCGTATGATTTCTATTTTAAAAGTGCTTTTTCAGATCTGAGAGCTTTTCTTAGAGTGTTCAGATCCTTTCAGTAAACCTATGACATCCAGAGAGTAGGCATTAGCTCCACCTTAAAAATGGGGAAATGGAAGAAGAGGTAAAACGACTTGTCAGGGTCACGCTGCTGCTTACTAAGTGGTGATAGTACTAGAATCCAGATCTTCTGAATTCAAGCTTAGCACATTCTCTACTGTACTGCTTCTCTGGCAGTGACCATCCTGCTGAATGTACCAATGAAGACTTAAAGGCTAGGTATAATTAAATTTGTCACTGAACATTTACCATCACCTAGTTATAAGTGTACAGGACAAACGCCATTCATCCTTCGAAAATGAGTGAATAAAGACAAGAACCCATTTTTCTACAATATGTCTTCATATGTTTTTTAATTTGGCAAATCCACTTTGATTTCTGAATATACTCATAACATGGTGGGTGGACAACTTTACCCTGAAACTGGGACTTACAAATTAAAAAAAAACAACACTAAAATATCACTAGCAGGTAAAACTGACAAACTCAAGTGAATGGAAAAGTGATCAAATCATTCAAGATCATTCCTTTCCTACCAATTCTTCAAAATGGAATCGCATTACTCTATCCTTCTTTCCTCATCCATTTCTATGATCCATTTCGTGATATAAGGGATCTTTTAGGTCATTTAGTCCAATCCCCTCACTTTCCAGTTAAGGAAACTGAGACAGAGGAAACTTAAGTCACTTGCCCTAGATCACACAGATAGGAAACTATGGAGGCAGGATTTGAATCTGAGCCCTATATTTTCAGATCTTTCACACTTCTCACTACCCTACACTTCACAGTTTATCCTGGTGTAAGTATATGTTTGCACGTGTGTATGCTTGTATACACGTATGTATATATCTTGGATCTAAATGTCCTAAACACCTCCATCCAGGAGAGGCTAGAATAAATCTTAATCTAATAATGAGCTTAACAGTGTGCTCTAAAAAGTACTTATACTAGGTAACCATTCTGCACTTCATTTTCCTTTTTTGGGGGGGGGAGGCAATGGGGTTAAGTGACTTGCCCAAGGTCACACAGAACTAGTAAGTGTGAAGCTAGATTTAAACTCAGGTCCTCCTGACTACAGGGCTGGTTTTCTATCCATTGCGCCACCTAGCTGCTCCCTCATTTTCAATTCTCTTAACACAGCCTCAGATTTGTCAAAGTTCTGGAGCATATCACATCTATTTTGAAAATGTTACTTGAAAAACAAGTTTAGCTTTATAAGGCCTCTGTCTTACCCTCATCCATGACAGCACCTTTTTAAAGAAAAACTTCCTGAAAAAGGATATTGCAAACAAAAGAAAAAAAGGAATGGAGGTCCTTTTGAGACCGGCTTTAATGTTCCTTTAAAAGTTCTAACGCCATATCTAATGTCCGGCTTAGGTTTAAGTATAACTTTCTGTTATAAAATACTTGTCTCCAATTAAAACTGTGCTCGTATGATTACATATTCTGGAAGAATGCAGCCTTTTGCAAGCTTCCCTGTGAACACAAAGACTTCTATTCTTTCTGTCTACGGGGACCCCACTTGCCAGAATGCTTATATCTACATTCCATAGTGAATCCCATAGAAACCACTAATACTCTATAGCCATCAGGACAGATGGCTCCTTTTCATCCTTACAAGATAAAAAAAAATAGTTGTGTATGGGAGCCCTTTTGTTTTACCCCCCCCTTTTAGTTTACTCTACAGTAGGACTCCTCCTCCTCTCTACCAGCCCCTTCCATTTAGTTTCTGCTTTGATTCTATTTATTCACAGCAAGTTCTTCTTAAAACAACATTTTACACTCTGACCAATGTATGTTGCGCTTCTTCTGGCCAGGATACAATACAAAAATGCCAAACTTCTTTGACTTCTGCAAATCGCAATCCCACTCAAATGGGGGCTGCTCAAATCTGAGTCTCAGAAAGCGTGGGAAAAACGAAGACTGCCCCGTTCTTTGAAAACTTGAAACAAAGTTAAAAGCTAAGGAGGATTCTATTACTATCCTTTGTATGCTCCGGTGACACTCAGGCAAATCCCCCAGTTCCTGGGGAGCTCGGATTTGGCACCTGGCCACCGCTAGAGGGCTGCGCCAACCGTCTGGAAACTGTTCGAAGCAGAGTTTGGGTTCAGGACCAACTTTTAGAACTGCGTGTGGAATGGACAAAGGTGGCGGAGAAGGAGGGCTACAAACCTGTCTGAAAGACTGCAAGGTGCTCTCAGCTTCCTCTCTCTGCATCATCTCCTCTTGCAACCTGAAACAGTGACACATCAACCAAGGAGGAAGTGGGAAACCGCCAGCAGGGCGGACGAGCAGCCACACCCAACCACCGAACGCTCCCCCCTCTCCTCCTCCGGGGGGGGGGAGGGGAAGAACCAATTCTCTAATGATAGACAGCTAACTTCGGCTCTTTCTAGTCGTCTCCTTCGAGGGAGTAGGGGCTGCAGGACCTTGGGACTGATGGAAGTGGGACTTGGAGGGACGAGCAGCTCAGGGAGTGTGCCCCAGCCCGTGGCGTCACTGCCCTTTGTCTCGCCTCCCTCCCCCAAGTCATCCCTTTCTTTCTTTCTGAGGCTCTCCAGGAAGGAGGCAAGGAAACTTGGGGAAAAGTTAGTGGAACTCTTTCCCGCCTCCAACAATGGGAGAGCTAATAAATGGGAGACAATCGTGAGCAACTTTTTAAAGCCAGTGCTTCGGCAGAATAGAGTGGGCTTCGTGGAGAGCTGCAAGAGATGAAGGGCGGGGCAACCTCAAAACAGATACCAAACCACACAGTTCCCTACTCTCTTCCTTCCCCAGCCCCAGCGCCCTCTCCTCCACCACGCCCCAAGGGCCTAAGGGCGTGGCAGCCCTGGCCAGACCTGGGATGGAGTCTTTATCCCTCCTCCTCCCCAACTAGGTGAAACAGACAATGGATCCCAGCGAACTAAGCGCTACTCTTACTTCTCGCGGAGCCGCATGATGTCCTCGGCCAGGTTGTCCCGTTCCACCTCCACCCGGGCTTTGTCGTTGGTGAGCTGGTCCACCTGCCGGCGCAGCTCCCGCATCTCCTCCTCGTACAGGTCCCCCAGGCGCGACTTGCCCTGCCCTTTGAGCTGCTCTAGCTCAGCCAGCAAGATCTTGTTCTGCTGCTCCAGAAAACGCACCTTGTCGATGTAGTTGGCGAAGCGGTCATTCAGCTCCTGCAGCTCCACCTTCTCGTTTGTGCGGGTGTTCCTGAACTCGGTGTTGATGGCGTCGGCCAGGGAGAAGTCCACCGAGTCCTGGAGCAGCCTCACCCCGGGAATCGGGGCGCTGCTCCTCAGGCGCACCGCCGACGAGCGCGTGGCATACACGCCGCCCGGGGAAGAGGAGTACACGCTGCGGGTGGTGTCGGGCGGATGGCGCTGCCCAAGCTGTAGCGGGTGGTCGAGGTCACGTAGCTGCGGCTGGAGCTGGGCCGTCCGCCCGCGCTGCTGCCGCCGAACATCCTGCGGTAGGAGGATGAGGATACCGACCGGGTAGTCATGGCTGGAGGGCTGCTGGAGCTAGTGGGCAGTGGCTGCTGCGTGGAGCGCGACCAGCGAAGAGAGGGGCGGTGGTGGTGGTGGTGGCGGCGGCGGTGGTGGTGGTGGTGGTGGTGCTGGCTGCGGCTAAGGCGAAAAGACCTGGGCGACTGGAGCAGCAGAGAGCGGGACCCCGCTTCGTTGGCGATTCTTATATTGGCGGAGGGGGCCCCTGCAGCTGGCCAATCCCCGGCCACTCGCCAGCCAATGGGGACCCAGAGAGAAAGGACAGAGTAGGGAGGGAACGGGGAGGGGGTGTGGAGGGGTGGGGTAAGGGTGGGCGGGGGTGCCGCCCTTAGCCCTCCCCCGTCTCCCCCAAACTGGGCGGAGAGCCCTATCCCGTTATTTCTGGGGCTGGGCTCGGAATACTGCTGATTATCCCCTGCAGGAGGGGGTGATTCCCACCTTTGGGCACGTTGAAGAAGTGGGCGAAAGCTTAGAGGAAGTTGGGGGACCCACTAAGAACTCGAGATTGGAAAAGGAGGAGAGAGGTCTAGCAGACTCTTCCAAAGGGGCGTAGGAGGAAGAGGTGGGAGGGGCACCTTGGTTTTCAACCAAAAGGGCGAAAGGGAGGCCTGAGGAGCCAAAAGGACTCTGCCAGGAAGGACCAGAGTGAAGAAAGACCGTGGCCAAGTGGGAGGAGAGGCGGGGGGAGAGCGATTTCTCGGCCGTGACGGAAGGAGGCAGCGAGAAAGAAAGAGAGCCCGAGATTTGGGAGGAGGGAGGAGGAGGCGTGCACTTCAGAAAATGAAGTTCTTGAGGCATTGTTACTTCCCTTTTGTGCCTAGCGGAAGAGGAAGGATGGGCTGGGTTCTGCGAATTCATTTTATCCTGCTGGGCAGTCCACTGTGTCTAGGGACCCTGCGGGTTTTGTCCAGAATCGGACGGTCCGGAGTCAGAGAGAGGGGAGGCAGTAGAGCAGGATAGAAGGAATGAAGAGGGAAGGGGATCGTGAATCACTGGAGATGAATCACTGGGCCGTGGTTGCTTGGAGAGGTTTCCAACGCCCAGCTTCAGAAACCGTTATACAAACTCGACTCTAGTCGAAAATGTGCTCGTTTTTTACGAAGTCTTCACCCGCCTTATAGATAAGTAGCTGATCTGAACTGCAGCAGACGGTGTCTTTGTGCCCCTCCTTAAAAGGGCCCCTTCCTTCCTGGGTACGGCTTCTTACTCTTCTGTCCTGAAGAGGGCTTCGCTCCAGGATGAAGGGGTGTGGCTGCATTCTTACTAGGAGGACATTTCTGTCGATTTGTGAGTCTGGAGAGCCTGAGTTAGGGGGTATCCACCCATCCCCTCTAGGTACACGGAAGGCGAGAATTTTGAAAGTGTCCACGTTTCAAGCCTGTTTTTCTGGGCAGTTCTCCCATGAAGCAAATCCTTTAAATGATCAGAAAGTTTTATGCAAGTGGGAAACCATAATAAGTTACCCCTCCCCTCCAAAAAAGACACATTTTGAAACAAACCTTTTAAAAGCAAATTGAGTTGACTGATTTTCTAATTTTGTAGTAATATCCAGAAACCATTTCAGAGGTGTAAATACAGCTCCGTTACAGGATTAATGAAGTGTTAACTCTTAAGACCAGATTTAAATAAGTAATTATTTCAGATGGGAAGCAATTATAACACAAATGATGAAATAGGCATGTTTCCAAGAACTTAACATTTGTATTTTGAGTAGCACAGTATATTACAGCTTCTCATTTTAAAAGTGCCACCGATTTGGAAAAAGTGGTACAGGCCTGTGAGCAATTGTAGAACCTCATAGGTTCTTCTGCTACTTGGCTGTGAGGTGGGTTGGGGGTGGGAGAAGGGAATCATGGCATTAACATATGAGCAAAGGACCCTGATTCAGGAAACCAGAGGTCCTATCATGTACCTGTGCTAGGTGAATGATAGAATCTCAATATGGTGTTAAAGATTAGTAAGACAGAACTCAAAAGCTTTACCATTGACTATGCTGGGCCATCTCTAGTCCTCCTGATGTATATCTGGCCACTGGACCCAGATGGTTTCAGAGGAGAAAGTGAGGCTGGTGACTTTGCACAGCCCTCCCTCATTTAAATCCAATTCACTTCCACGTCATGGCATCGAGTTCCCGATGTCATGGTCCTCTTTGAGAAGGAAGGACAAACCATAACCACTGATTATGGAGGGGGGTTAGAACAGTGAGGATAATGGGCATGAGGTAACAGCTTAAAAGCTGCAATTATCCTAAAGTTTTAGAATGATTTTAATTATTGGAACCGCTTGAAAGCATTAACTTCAGGACTACTATAAAAATAAAATAAATACATCTTGTTACCCCCCCTCCCCGGGATACAGAGAGAAAAAAAGTAAGAGCCTATTCTCATTTTCCCAATTTCTCATTTTGCTGAAAGTTACCTGTATTTAAGGAATGTGGTTCAGAGCTAAATAAAGAAGTTTGTTATAGGCCTCTTTCTACAAACCTCTTTCAGTCAACACTGTAGTTTGTTTTCCTCATTTCAGTTAAATTGGGCAAATGGAGCTGACAAGGTTGAGCTGTGAGAGCATTTGAAGCACAAATCTTGTACTGTGGCTTTCCTTATTCATGCTTTCCCTGGGAGGCGAGGGTCACACGAAAAGAACATTCCTGGGGCTCACTGTACTGGCAGATCAGCCTGTATTCCATGTTACCATCCTGTTTTCTGAGAGGTCTTTATTTTAGCTGCTGCTTAGGAAATGTAAGCCCATTGTGAGGTTGCCTGGAACTCTTGGAATGAGAAAGGCTATCTATCACCCTTTAAGGGAAGAAAAGGGGATAAGGCTCTGCCTACCCTATAGAAGAAACTAACATTCTATATTTTAAAAAATGCTCAGCCAAGTTTTGTGTTATGTACCTCCTGGGAACTCTGTGGATGCTTATTGACTGACTCATTGGCAGAAGAGAAACCTCTGAATAAACTGAAAAGAGATTTTGGCGAGGTTTGAAAGTATTATTTTTAAAAAGGTCGAGAAAGTCCAGCTTTCATTCCTTATGTTAACAGTATCCTTCCTTTCACCACTTCTCTTCAATTAGCTGTGATTTTTTTCAACATTTGTTTTGACAACATGTTTGGCATGTCCTAGTACCGATCTTGTTCTGTGTACTTTTTGGCAAATTACAGAATCACAGAATTGCAAAGGACCCCGGAAGCTTTCTTATCCAGTCCGTCTGAACAAGGTTACTGTCTACAAGATCTCTAACAAGTGATGATCCTCCATCCATTTAAAACCCTCTGGGATCAGAGAAGCCAATACCTGTTGCTTACTATCTATGTGACCTTGGGCAAGTTACATCTCTCTGGACCTCAGTTTCCTCAGCTGTACAGTGAGAAAGTTGGACTAGATGACCTTGAATGCCCTTTTCTCTTCCATCTCTAAATCCACTATTCTATGACCTCTACAGGCAGCACACCCCCCTTTTGCATTGATCTAATTTTTGGAAAGCATTTCTCACATCAAGCACAAATTTGCCTCTTTGTACCTTCCACTCATTTCTCCTAGGTCTGCCCCCAGGGTCCAAAGAGAACAAGTCTAAGCCTTTCACTGTGTGGCAACCCTTCAAATATTAGATGTTGGCTGTCATGTCCTTGCTAAGTTTTTTTTCCCTCCATACCTAATATCCCCAGTTCACTAGGCACACTTTCCTTTTCATCCACCAGAAATTACCTTAACATTTGAGGCAATTACTGTGAGAAACACTTTTATTCATTTATTTCAAGAGCCTGGCAGGCTTTAGCAAGTGTTGAACTAAATCTGAAGTAATAAATAGTGTCCAGTAGAGTGTTTAGCACACAGAGGGTACCCAACAAATATTTGCTGATTTACTAAATATAGTAAAAATAGATGTTCCTAAGATGATAGCCCTAAATGCAAGAACTAATACTATGTTTTATCTAATTTTCTTAATGACGAGGAAGCTATTGACTTCAGTTCTTACATTTCTTTTGAGGATTGCTGTATAAACCTCTTCAGAAAGCAGTGAAATGCTATTTTATATACTAATGAAGAGAAACAAGCTTTAAAGTGATAGAAAGTAAAGAAATGTATAGACCTGAGATGTAGGGTCAGCACTACTCTTATCTAAACTTTGTACTTCTGGTGCCTAGCATGATGTTCTACTCATAGAAGGCAGTTAATAAATGTTTGGAGTTCCTTTTGCTTTGAATTTGACTGGATCATAATTAATAAAAATTTTATTGAAGATAGAAAATACCATATTAAATGTTCAATCACTTCGGATGGGTTGCCTTCTGCCCCATGGAGGAATGCCCACGTTAGTGAGATCACAAACCCATTGAAATATTCAAATATCAGACTATTGACTCATTTGGGGCTTATGGTCCACTAAATTGCCCAGATTTTTTTTTCGGAGGAGTCATTGACTAGCCACATCTCCCTTGTCTTGAATTCATGAAGCTTAACATTTTGAACAGAAGTGTAAGCATATCCACTTATGGCTTTGAAATCTCATTTTATTAGACTCAGTCTAATATTATAGTCTGTCCAGATCTTTTTGCATCCTGACTTTGTCATCCAATTTGGTAGCTTTCTTTCCAAGCTTTTTGTCATCTGGAATTTTGGTATGCCTATGATTTGTGTCTTTATCCAAGTCATTGATAAAAAATGTCAAACCATCTCTGGGTCCAAGTACAGATCCCTTAGGCATTCCATTAGTATTGATATAAAACCTTTAATTTAATTCATTTAGGCTTGGCCATTCAAACAGTTTTTAATCCATCTGACTGTAATATCAGTCAGCTAGGATTTATTAAGCCCCTACCTCTCGCCAGGGACAATGCCAAGCATTAAGAATACAAAGAAAGGCAAAAAAAAAAATAGTACCTGCCCTTAAGGAGCTCAGAATCTAATGGGAATGACAACATATAAATCAAGCAAGATAAGGACAGGATAAATTTGGAGGTAGCATCTATCCTCTGTTCTTCAGCTTTTGCCCAAGAAATATAAAACTGTATCTGTAACTGATCTGCTTATCAAGCAACACTGTAAAAAAAAGTGTGGGGGGGATAGAATTACCCATTCTTGATGAAACCATGCTGATTCTTTGTGATCACCTCTTCCTTTTCTAGGCTTAGACTAACTCACCCTTTGAGAATACATTCTAGTCCCATATATACAAAAATATTCATAGCAGCATTTTTCACAGAATCATAGTTTTATAGTAGCAAACAATTAGAAACACATTTGGTTCTCTTGGTTTGGCCAGTGACTAAGAAAGTGGTGGTACATGATGTAATGGAATATCATTGTGCCATTAGAAATAACAAATATGAGGAATTCATAGAAACATGGCAAGGAGGATGACCTGACAGATTGATATAAGTAGAACCTGAAAACCATGTGTCAATCATTCAGCAAGCATTTATTAAGTGCCTAGGGGATGTGCTGACAGTGGGGATAAAAAAATACCAAAACAACATATTCTCTGACTTCAACAAGCACAAGTCTTCAGCTTCAAACCTTCAGGATAAATTGAAAGAGCGATAAAATGAACCTGAGCACCATGCAATCCCAATAACAAGTTTTGCTCCAGTGAAGAGATAAGAATGCATCTTCTCCTTTAGAAGGAGGAGTGAAGGACAGTGATGTGAAATACTGTACAAACTTTCAGGCATAGTCAATGTTTTGGTTGATTTTGCTGAACTTTTTTTAGCCTTTGTCACATTGGAAGGCCCGTGTGACATAGCAGTAATAGAGAGAGATTTTCAGAAATGAATGTGATATTAAAAGCAAAAGTCACAAATATAACTTTTTTTAAAAGTTAGAATTTTGTTAGGAATCTAGTTCAAGCTCCCTGGTCAATAGTTTGATTCTGTTCTTTTGGGAAAACTGGGACATTTAATCATTTCCAGTTCTTTAATATCTCACCGTGATGTTTGAAAGAACATTTATATTGGCAATCTTACTAGTTATTTTGGTACCCAAGGATGAGTTTTTTGTTTTTTGTTTTTTGTTTTTTGGTTTTGTTTTTGCTCTATTCTTTCCAAGTCAAAGATCATTTTCCTTGACAGGAAAATAGAAGCCATGTAAATTGAGCATCTCAGCCCCGTCTCCGACATCAGTTATCATTCAGTCCCCCAATAGTCATATCCCTTTTTTAGTTTCCTTCTTTTGCCTCATATACCTAAAAAAACCCCTCTGATTTTTTCCATTTGCAAGCCTTCCCTTATTCTGAGCTTTAGCACTCCTAGCACAATTCTTCCATGGTTATACCATTCTTTTGCAGTCATCCTTCACTACATACTCTTGCTTCTATT
This sequence comes from Phascolarctos cinereus, assembly GCF_003287225.1. NCBI lineage: Eukaryota > Metazoa > Chordata > Mammalia > Diprotodontia > Phascolarctidae > Phascolarctos > Phascolarctos cinereus. Next base: position 54,817,586 of record NW_027555514.1, on the reverse strand, counting down.
GTCTATACATCTTTTTTTTTTAATCTAAGTTAATAGGGGCAGCTAGGTGGTACAGTGGGTAGAGTACCAGCCTTGGATTCAGGAGGACCTGAGTTCAAATCCAGCTTCAGACACATAACACTGACTAGCTGTGTGACCCCGGGCAACTCACTTAACCCCATTGCCTAGCCCCCCCTAAAAATCTAAGTTAATGAGTGAGTTCCCTGTGTACTCACACTGATCTCTTGAAACAACTACCCCTTTTCCTCCTCAACAAAATTGTATCCATTTATGTCTTCAGAATTCCATTCTTGAAAACTTCTCATCCCTCCTGGGCTGACTTCTCCAGAATAACTTAAGGTCATGGAGTACAACCTATCCTTTCCCTCAACCTTTCTATGTTCTTCCCAAATTTAGGAATTCTGTTAGAGTATTCCTAGTATGCCTCTCCTTCCCTATCACAGATTCCTAGATGGAATGGTCACTTTCCCTTATATTTCCATCTTTTCCAACCCAGAAATCAGTTCTTGATGATTTTTTTAAAAAAGGATTTTCCATCCTTGCTTCTGCCTTTTGCAGGATAGAAATTGTAATAGTCCAGTCAGGAAATTATTAGCTGCCCTGTTTGGGCCAGAGAAATACAACTCTTGCAGATGTACAGATAACTGAAATTTCTTATCACTTCTTTTTTTTTTGTGGGCTAGGCAATGGGGTTAAGTGACTTGCCCAGGGTCACAGAGCTAGTAAGTGTTATGTGTCTGAGGCCGAATTTAAACTCAGGTCCTCCTGAATTCAGGGTCTGTGCTCTATCCACGGCACCACCTAGCTGCCCCTTGTCATTTCTATAATGTGCATTTGTGCCAAGCTTGTGATCTGTTCCCCAAAAGAATCTCTTTATTCTGTGTGTCCAAATAAGCTGCATGATAAACCTCAATGATGATACCACTTCAGTTTTGTCTCTATTGACCTTCACAGATACACTTTCTACCAGTGTTCTATCCCTATTCTGGTTGCTAGATTTCCTCGAATGAAGTGTATCTATTTAATACAAATTGACATGTACCCTGCTCTGCTTTTACTGTTTTCTCCCCAAATATTCCAGAGCCATATGCCAGTCATGGGCCTCATCTACCAAATCTTAGTGATTCCCTATGAACTCTAATTCATCTCTATGGATTAGGATCTTTAGAGGCAGTTAGGTGAAGCAGGGGATACCGTGCTGGGCATGGAGTCAAGAAGACTTGAGTTCAAATTTGCCCTCAGACCTTGGGCAAGTCACACAGTGCCTGGCTAAGGGCTTTGCTTTCTTTCCCAAGACAACATTTAGCAATGCTTTCTAGGTCTCTTCTAGGGATGACATTTGTGCCCATGTTAATTGCCATAAGTATATAGTGGTCATAAGGTCGAACAGGTCATGGAAGTTTCTCTGACTTTGTTCCCCAGGAAGCAGACTTCTCTATTGTTACTATTATGAATTTTGAGTGTAGGTAACAGTCATTTTGCTGTGGCAGAAATTGGAACATCATATACTCTAAGTCACTGCCTCATCCTTGCTCCCCATACTTGCCAAGCTGAGATCCTCAGCCTTGTTATTCTCTCTAGGAGCTCCTCTGGCTAGCTTTGGTGGCACTAGAGCTTTTCAACCCCAGAACTTTCTCTTTCCTTCTCACTTGGTTAGCACATTTTCATCTCATTAGCACCTTCTCACTTTGCAACTTGACAGTCTTCTCTGGCTTCATTTTGTTTCCCTTTTCCAACTAACCTCTTACCTTGTCCTACCAATTATTCTTATCTTTCTTTACTAACTTCCTTCTCCCTGTTCTCTTTTTGGAATCCTTCCTTTCATTCATCTTGAATCCTTTTCCTTCATCTCTAGCCCTGCTTTTTTAGCGTAAGCCCTTTCCTCCTTTACCTTCTCCTCATGTCATTTTTACCAAGTCCAATTTTCTCTTCTCAAATTCAAACTCTTACCTTCATAATTCCCCACACCCTTTAAATCTTAACGTTTCCTCTTAATTCAAGTCCTTCTCCCACATACCTCTCCCCCTCTCCTTCTTCTTTCTGCATATGGAAGAAAATATTTCCCTGGGGATCATCCTTTTTCCTGTTGTTCTTGGTCCCATTTCCTCCCTCCTCCTCCAGTACCTCCTTCCTTCAGCAATTATCCCCTCTTTGACACATATGTTCAGTCTCAATGCATCAAGCCTTTCCTTTCTGTCCATGAAACACTCAGTTCTCTAACAATTCTAATAAAGGTTTCCATGATTTTTATGTCTCATCTAGCTACTGTCCCACCCCTTCTTCCTTTTATTGCCCAAGTTCTTGAAATAACTGCTGATACTTCTTCATTACTTCCTCTCTCCTCAACTCCTTGCAATCTTGCTTCTCAGCCCATTACTCTGAAACTTGCCTCTCAGAGGTCACTAATGACTTCCTAACAGCCAAACCAAGTGGCCTTTCCCCCATTCGTATTGTTTGGGTTAGGGAAGCTTAGTAAATGTTTTATATTCATTTATTCATTCATTATCCCCTTTGAAAGCTTGATGGCATTTGACCTTGTTGACCATGTCCTCCTTCAGGATGTTCTTTCTCTCCTTGACTTCAGAAACTGTGTGTTCTCTTCTTTTTCTTTCCTTTTAAACTACTCCTAGGGCAGCTAGGCAGCGCAGTGAATAGAGCTCTGGCCTTGGAGGGAGGAGGACTTGAGTTCAAATCCGACCTTAGACACCTGGTACTTACTAGCTGGGTGATCCTGGGCAAGTCACTTAACTCTGATTGGCTCACCAATAAAATAAGCTACTTCTCTCCAATTACTCATTTAAATCTTTATCTTTTTTCCTAATTCCTTAATATGGGTATTCCCCAAATTGGTCCTTTTCTCTATTGAACTATCTTTACTTTGGCAATCTCCATTTGCTTCCACAATTTGGGTGATTGCCTCCATGCAGATGACTAATACATCTCATTTTCTAGCCTTGATCTTTTCTCTGAGCTCTAGTCTTGAATCTCCAACTAATTAAAGGCTATCTTTACCTGAATATCCCACTAGACTTCACAGTGTCACAGTGGCTCCACTGTTCATAGCCTGTGATAGTCAACATCTTGAAGTTATCTTTGACTTTACCCTATTCCTAACCTTTACCAAGTTGTTTACCAAGTTCTATTGATTCTGCTTCTGCTACATCTCTTTATCATCCCTTTCCTCTCTCTTCCCGCTATTGCTACCCTAGTACCAGTCATTACTTCCTGCCAAGACTATTTCATTAGCCTCTCAACTGGGATTCCTTTATCACCTCTGTACCTCATCCAACTCATTCTTCACACTGTTTCCAAATGAATTTTCTTTTTTGCACGGATCTGTCCATGTTACTCCTCTGCTCAAAAAAACCTCATTGGCTCAGTCATCTCTCCTGAAGGATATTTGTACTCCTTAACTTGCCATTCAAGGTCTTCTACAGTTTGGAGTCACTCTACCTTTCATCCTTGTCTCACACTGCTGTCCTCCACATAGTTTATGCTCCAGCTAAACTGGACTACATTCTATCCCAAAAGTGTATAATCTAAGAGTTGGAAGGGACCCAAGACCATTCAGTTTAACCTTTACTTAAACAAGAAACCCTCCTGTAACAGGCCCATCACTTTTCATCTTGCCTTTGCTTGAAGTCTTCTAGGAGTGGGAAGGCAGAACCACAAAAACAGAAAAGGAAACTGAGGTTTTAAGAGGTTAAATGAGCTGTCCAGGGGCACATAGCTAGTATATGTTAGTAGCAGGACTCAAACACAGCTCTTCCTAACTACAAATCATGTTTTTCCCACAATTCCAGACTGCATATGAGGAATACATCCTAGCTTTCCCCCTCCTTATTACCTTTGCTCATGCTATTTGCTATGACTGAATATTCTTACTTCCTCACTTTGCCTATTGAATCCTACGAGTCTTTCAAACCCTACTTAGATATCTGCTCCCACAGGAAATGTTCCCTAATCTCCAGTCCCCACCCTGCAAGTCAGTAACAATTTTACTCTTTGGTCTTCACACGGTATTTTGTTTTGCTACTCTGTAATGCATATAGCATATACTATCGTATGTTGTGGTTGTCTGTATCATAGTAGTCTTTTCAACTCCACAAGGGTGGAAATTATGTCTTCTATACTTTGTATCTCTCCTATCACTTACCACAGCACTCTAGGTTGCTAAAAACAAACAAAATCCTCAATCAATCAACCAATTATTCACCAAGCATTTATTGAGCATCTCCTATGTTCCAGGCTCTGTGCTGTGTGCTGGGGATTTAGATACAAAGAACTAAACAGTACCTATTGGGGCAGCCAGGTAGCGCAGTGGACTTGAGTTCAAGTCTAGCCTCAGACACTTGACACTTACTAGTTGTATGACCCTGGGCAAGTCGCTTAACCCCATTGCCTAGCCAAAAAAAAAATAAACAATGCCTATTCACAAGGAGCTTATATTCTAATAGACTTTTTCATTTTTTTTTTTTACAAAACCTCAGCATTTTTAAAAATGCCAATGTTCTCTAATGGTACCATATGGTTATAAATCATAGAATATTCATTTCCAAAGTGTTGTAACTGTAGGTGACCCAAAGGGCAATGGAAAGTTGCATGGTGGGCATAGGCAGGCTATGGCATATTAAAACATAAGAAGTGTTATAAGAGCTATCTATTCTCCAGGAGATGTGACCAGAAAATGAGGTGCCCTGGACCTGGAGTGTTGTGAGGAGTAATGTGGTGCTATTCCAGGAGCTGCTCTAGTAATTGCAAAATGTCAAAAGTCTTAGAGGAAGGCTTCTAGCACAGTGAAGAGATCCTGCACAGAGAAATTATGGGGAAACATTGGACAAGAATTAGACACGAGAAGACGTGGGTGGGTTGCACTTATGAAAGGAGTGCCCATTGATGAGCTCATGAATACATTAAAGTATTGGCTTCTATTTCTCCTCCATGTCCTCCTCCCCCTGTGGAGTGCTCTGCAGAGGGGATTGTATGGAGCATTTAGTAGGCATTCAAAACATAAACAGTGACTCATAGCAGTAAACAAATAAAAGTTCAAAGAAAATTACCCTGAAAATGAAAGGAACACATAGAAGTCTTGTCAGGATAATACAAGTGGGTTAGTTCTTTAAATGTATTCCCTAAGAACTTTCATAAGGAAAGAAGAGCAAATTTAAGGAACCTCTTATAAGCGATGATTTAATGATTTCATTAAGGACTGATCAAAAGTCTATGAGTAAGGTCACAGCATGGTAAGTGTGTGGGAGGGGACCTAATGACTGTGCTGCATAGACTAGGAATTTCACAGAAAAATATACAAGGAAAGAAAAAATGGGGAAAAAAATGATACTAGAAAAGGAGAAAATGTCTCTTGATCCTAGGCCTGGAAAATTGATCCTGTTGACCAGTAAGAATAAACTTACACGAGGCAGAACCTGGTTGTATAAAGGAAAATTATTATAGTCACTATTCACTTGTAGTACCATCCAGGCAAGGATCTTAGGAAAGGAGTGGGTTAGAAAGACAAAGGGGCATGAGGAATGGAAGGAAGGGAAGGGAAGGGAAAGGAAGAGAAAGAAAAGGAAGGGAAGGGAAGGGAAGGGAAGGGAAGGGAAGGGAAGGGAAGGGAAGGGAAGGGAAGGGAAGGGAAGGGAAGGGAAGGGAAGGGAAGGGAAGGGAGGGGAAGGGAAGGGAAGGGAAGGGAGAGAAGGGAAGGGGGAAGGGAAGGAAGGGAAGGAAGAAAGGGAAGAGGGAAGGGAAGGGAAGGGAAGGGAAGGGAAGGGAAGGGAAGGGAAGGGAAGGAAGGGAAGGAAGGGAAGGGAAGGGAAGGGAAGGGAAGGGAAGGGAAGGGAAGGGAAGGGAAGGGAAGGGAAGGGATCGGTGCATAGATGTAGATTATACAGAGGTGAAGGAGGTTGCTGGGTAATAGCATCAAAAGGGGAGAGAAGTAAGTTGTAATCAGTGTACAAAAATTGAGGGTCGACAATGGAAGAATTAGAAGGAAAAATCTGTAACAGCAGGTATTGTGGGAGTGGGAGCTGAGTTTTTTTAAGCCTTAGTCCAATATATTGGATTTGGTTGAGAGGAACAGAATATGGGCAAAGCATCAGAATTAACCATTGGATTTAGTAGAGAGGAGCAGAAGGTAGGCTGAGGGCAAAGCCTCAGAATTAACCCAGGGTTTCAGGAAAGTTGTGGAAGACCAGGGCAAAATAGAAGCTGAACTTTTGGAGTGTTCACCTAGTTTGGTGCATGTCTTGGTGGAACATCCCTTTATGGCTGTCCTTTGCGTGCTAGTCTGAACCCTTAAAAGGGATTTGGTGTTAGTTGCTGAAATTCTTATTACTCAACCTTGTTTTGTGAAAGTTATTTAGCCTTAAATGGTAGAAGTTTTTCATGATAATTTCAAGTTATCAAAACATCAGATTTAATAATACTTGGATTTATAATGTAACTTTCCTCCAAAGACCTGAGGTATCTTTCTTACAATATAATTTTCTTTATCATTACAGTAGCACAGGATGGGCAAGGGAATATACTGAATATCTAACAATGTCTCTTCTGGACAATTTCAGAGAAGAAATTCGCTTCCACTTCCTGAGAGTGGTGTGGCCAACTTAGTATAACCCATTCCCCATCCCAAAAGGAACACACACACATATATACACACATGTATACACATGTACACACACATGCATGCACACTAAGCCTTCAAATTAATTGACTTTACCAATTCTCCCAATAGTTGGACAACAATGGAGGTGCCTTTTAATGCTTTCAGGTCACCTGTATTTAGTATAATGTGGTATTTCCTCCCCCAGGACACCTATCATTTTTGAACATGCCTAATTAGAGTATAATTTGTACACTGGCAAATTCTGGCTGATATTAGAAAATGTTCTGTATGTGTTCTATCAAAGATTAATTCATTCAAAGAACTAAGAGATGCAAGCTAAAAGGATAGTGAAAGTGTTGTATGATGGGGACATGATTAGATTTAGGAATCAAAAGACCTGGATCTAAATCCAAGTTCCAGTATTTAATATCTATGTGATAGTAGATAAGTCACTTGCCATTTCTGAATTTCAGGGTTTTATATATAAAATGAGGATAACAAAATTAACACTTTCTAAAAGGGTTGTTATGAGGAAGGGGCTTTGTTCAATATACATGCTATGTAATTGTGAGCCATCGTTATTAGAAAAAAAGTACAAGAAACTCTAATTGGGTATATCCAGAGACAAAAGCCCCCAATACAGGTATTTCATAGGTTGAAAGAAGTATGCAGTGGGTGGTGACGAAAGATTTTTGGCCACATTGGGGGAAAGGGTTAGATCTGTGATTTTCTTAGTAAACAGAACTCTTGATGGGGGCACCATATTAACAAAGATCAACACCTGCTCTGTGCCTTATAATCTTCAAGAATTGTTTGGAACACTGAGAGTGTAAGTGATTTGCCCAAGGTCACAGAGTCAGGATGTGTCAGAGATGGAACTTTAACCTATGTCTTCCTGTCTCCAAGGTTAGCTCACTAACCACTTAACAGTAGTGAAAAATACATAAGCCACAAGGGTATAGAAAATCTAATATATCAGTAATGAAACAAGGACAATGTTACTCTGGGTTAGACACAAAAGAATGGAAAGATTTATGAGTTTCCTCATAATTCCTGAAATCCTTACAACATATGTGGATATTGAGTATATATTACTTTGTCAGGGCAATAATTCTTTCATTTCCATCATGAAGGGAAAAATTAATGTATGTTAAGCCCAAGCTATCAATATTTCCATTTCCATAATGTTTGTCTTATGGAATTAGGCCACTTTGCTTATAATTAATTATTTGTCATCCCAAAAACCACACAGGATTTGCAATTTTAAGATGCGTAGTACAACATAATTCTTTGTGCTTGGAGATAAGTGTTTGTTCTGCAGTGTTTGACTTTGTATCATAATCATGCAGCAAACAGATTGCACTTTCTCTACACTGTCCTTGACCAGCAAATGCTAAATTACCACTCTTTGGTATGACTACTAGAAGTGAAATTGGGCCCAGGCAGGACAAATGGTATAATGGGATTTTGCCCACACATATGGTATAATATCTTATACCATCAGCTTGGTATTGTATCTTATACCATCTGTCTTCTGTACATATGGCCACTACCAGTAACACTTGTTCATACTGTACTTTTTAAGAATCTTTTTGTTGCTATTCTGATTCAGATGTAGGGTCAGTTTTTACTCAGGGAGCGCGATGCTCCAAATGAATCACTAAAACCTCTCAGTACATTTTGAGATGTTTTACTTGGAGATCTTTCATTTGAGTACTGACTCAACTGCAAGGAAAAATTAATACAACCCGAATATGACTAATATATCCAACTAAATTAATGGTGTTTAACGTGAGTTTATGAGCAAGAAAGAAATGAACTCTAAGGTGTTGTCTCCCGATACCTACATTACTCCCTGCTAGTTAATTACTTAGTGGGCAGCTAGCTGGTGTAATGGAGAGAGTGCTGACCTTGGAGTCAGGAAGACCTGAGTTCAAATCTGACCTCAGAGGCTTACTAGCTGTGTGACCCTGGGCAAGTCATTTAACCCTGTTTGCCTCAGTTTCCTCATTTGTAAAATGAGTCAGAGAAGAAAATGGCAAACCCCTTCAGTATCTTTGCCAAGAAAACCCCAAATGGAGTCAGAGATGACTGAAAATGACTGACCAACAACAAAGTTAATTACGTGACCCTGCTAGTTTCTAAGATATCATCCAGTCTTAGTCTTTCCTCCATTTCACAACTTAACATCTAAATAAAATAGTCTAGTCTCACAGCCTCCAGTTCCTCAGTCACTCTTTAGCCCATAGGATCATAGGTTCATAGAGTTAAAGCTGAAGGGACCTTAGAAGCAATGTCACCCATCTTCAGTCATTTCACAGATGAGGACACTGAGCTCTGGAGGAGTGAAGCAGCTCCCCCAGAATCCCCCAGCTAGTGAGTATGGGAGGGAGGGTGGGAATCCAGTTCTTCCTGCCTCTGGGTCCATTTCTGTATCCACTGGTCTAAATCATGCTGCCTCTCTAAAATCCCTTCCTTGCTAGCTGAAATTCCTCTTTCCAGGGTGACCAGGGACTCCCTTTACCTTATCTGATGTTTCTATAGCATCTGACATCATTGGTCACACTCCTTCCCTCACCCCTTTGCTTGATATCATCCCTACCCTTCGCTTCTATGACACCGGCAATCTCATGGTTCTCTTACTATATCTATGGCTGTTCTTTCTCTCTCCCTCCTATTCTGGCTCTTCTTTGCACTTCTTAAATGTGGATATCTCCCAAGATTCTGGCCTTGGCTCTCTTCACTCCCTTGGTGATTCCCATGCCTTTAATTGTGATTCCTATAGAGATAATTCCAAAGTCTGTACCTCTGACCCCAAAACTCTTCCCAGATCTCCAAGTCTCCAGACTTAATTATGTCCTCAGTGCTTAGCACAGTGCCTGGATCATAGTAGGTGCTTAATAAATGCTTTGACTGATTCCTAGGGCCTGTTAGAGCTTGCACTCCTCTCGTGCAACAGTGGAAAATCCATGATTTTCTCTTTGTCATGATGAATTGGAATTGGATTTTAGCAGGAGTTCCATGTCTTTATGACACCAACATAATACACATTGAAAAAGACGTGACTAGGGTCTTAGAGGGTTAAGTAATCAGTGATACAGTACTACTACATGGTACTCTAGGACTGACACAGGTAAGGGATTCCTTAATTTATCATGATAGTAGATAGCAGCTTAAGTGGTATTAAATTCAAAAGGATAGCTAGGTGGTATAGTGAATAGAGTGCCAGACCTGGAGTCAGAAAGACTCATCTTCTTGAGTTCAAATCCAGCCTCAGACACTTACTAGCTGTGACAAGTCACTGAACACTGTTTGCCTCAGTTTTCCCATCTGTAAAATGAGCTAGAGAAGGAAATGGCAAGCCGCTCCAGTATCTTTGCCAAGAAAACCCCGAATGGTGTCATAAAGAGTAGGATATGACTGAAAAACAACTGAACAACAACAACATTAAATTTAGATAGATACAGGGGTGACCAAACAGTACATAAAAATACTTTTGAGGGGCAGCTAGGTGGCACAGTAGATTAAGCACCAGCCCTGAAGTCAGGAGGACCTGAGTTCAAATCCAGCCTCAGACTAAACACTTGACACTTACTAGCTGTGTGAACCTGGGCAAGTCATTTAACCCCAGTTGCGTAAAACCAAAAAAAAAATCCTTTTGGATACATATTGACTTAGAAAGTCACATAATAATATCGTTTATGTTTTATTGCATTTTTATTTATTTTGTTAAATATTTCCCAACCACATTTAATCTGGTTCAGGCCATACTGGGGAATATTGTGGGCTGTGTATTTGGACCTTGGGAGTAGAATTAATCTTTGTTACTTGGAATCAGTTAGAACTAATTGGTGTTACCTGGAATACGTTTATCAGAAATAAATGAACCATTACGTGCATAAAATTCCTTCTTATTTTTGTTACTGCTAATAAATATGAACTTGGCATCTAGACTTTTAAGAATTCCTCTTCTCAAGATATCTGACTGCATTCACATATGCAACTTTTGCTGTGAGGGGCAATTTGATTAGAGAAAGAATGCTACATTTAAGATTCTGGAAAGACCTGAGTTTGAATCCTGTCTTTGGAACTTATTTCATGTCTGAGTCTCAGTTTCTTTATCTATGATAGAGGGAAAAAAAGATTTTATGGCTCTTACTTCACAGGGTTTTTGTATTAAATTTCGTAATGGCATAAAGTTTCATGTAAAGGTCAGCTATTGTTATTCATAATTCTTATTAATCCAAATCAAGTTTTGTTTTTAAATAATGTATTAATAATATGATAAAAAATTATTAAGCACCTACTATGTGCTGGGCACTTTATGAAGGATGTAAAAACGAAAGTCACCTAGTCTCTGCCCTTGAGGAGTTTATAATCTGCCAACAGCATGGCCAATACAAAATATATAAAATATATAAAAAGATCATTTTTGTGGGGAGGGGAAACTCTAGCTACTGAGGAGGATCAGAAAAAAATGCTTTCTGTAGAAGGTGGTATTTGAACAGAATACTTGAATGAAATTTGAATATTTGAATGAAATTTGAAACAGAATAGTTGAATGAAATTAGGAATTCTGAGAGGCCAAGGTGAGGAGGGAGTGCATTCCAAGCATGGGGCATGAAATGCAAAGGTCCTGGGATAGGAAATGGAGTGTCATGTTTAAGAAGTAATAAGAAACCAGATTGGCTGGATCACAGTGTTTGTGGAGGTGTTACGCACACACACATATACACGTTTTAATTTTAGAAAGATAGGGAGCTGCTAGAGCATGTTGAACATGGGAGTGAGTCTCACAGTCAACCTTGCACTTCAGGAATGCACATTGACAGCTGTGTGGAGTTTAGATTGGAGTTAGGGTGAGACAGGAGGGCAGTCAATTGGAAAGCTATTGTTAGACTCCAGGCCTGATGAAGGCCTGACTGGAGTGGAGAGAAGGGAATGCTTTGGCAGTTGAAAGGATAAGATCTGGCAACTTATTGGGTATTCAGGATGAGTGAGATTGAAGACGACACCAAAGTTGAAAACCTGGGCAACTGAAAGGTTTATGGATCCTTGGTGGAAGAAGGGAAGTTTGTAAGAGGGATGGACAACTATTAATTATTCTTTGATTTTTTTTTTTTTTTGCTTTTTGGTGAGGCAATTGGGGTTAAGTGACTTGCCCAGGGTCACACAGCTAATGTCAAATGTCTGAGGCTGGATTTGAACTCAAATCCTCCTGACTCCAAGGCCAGAGCTCTATCCACTGAGCCACCTAGCTGCCCCAACTATTAATTATTCTAAACCTCCCAAACTTCCATGGAGTTTGACCATAGCAAATACATCCAATATATTAGTGAATTACAGAGGATTGACAGTAAAAGGCCTGATTGAACGAGACCATAGCAGAGTTATGGCTCAAAAGCTTAGGTCAATTAGTTTATAATGTCATAGTGGTTAGCAAGCTGGACTGGAAGGCCTGGGTTCAAATTTCACATTTTCTACTTATCAGATATGTAACTACTAGTTATCCACTTAATGACTAAGTTCAGGCGGCTCACTGAGATTTATCTATGAAGGTATAGTGAGATTGTCATCTGCCTTAGAATCCTCCTAACAAAAGCAGAGTCATGGGGGCAGCTGGGTGGCGTGGTGGATAGAGCACCAGCCCTGGAGTCAGGAGGACCTGAGTTCAAATCCAGCCTCAGACATATAACGCTTACTAGCTGTGTGACCCTGAGCAAGTCACTTAACCCCATTGCCTAGCCAAAAAAAAAAAAGCAGAGTCACTTTTAAGGAGGCAGCATGGTATGGTGGATACAGTTGTTGAATTTAGCATTAGGGTTCAATCTCCCCCCTGCTACTTATTACTTGTGTTAATTTGAACAAATCATTTAACTTCTTGGGGCCCCAGCTCCTCATCTGAAAAATGAGAGGACTGGGTTAGATGGCCTTCAGGGTCCCTTCTGGCTCTAAATCTAGGGTCCTATTCTGTATTAAATCATTTGTTGTTGTTCAGTCGAGTCTGCCTCTTTGTAACCCCATGGACCACAGCACGCCAGGCCCTTCTACCTTCCGCTGTCTCCTGAAGCCTGTGCAAGCTCTATTAAGTCATACTGTCTCTGATTAGGCCTATTGTGCTTCTCACCAAAGACTATTATTATCTTCTTCATAACAATTCCATCAAGTTAGACAAAATCAATGTAATAAGAGTGAGTTTTAATATGAGAGCCATGAAAATCCAACTTTTATTGCCCCATCCATTTTCATAAAATATGCCATATGTAGCAGTTGCTGGGTTACCACACAAAACAGCCACAAGACTGTATCCTGGAAGAAGAGTGAGCAATTGAGAAAAGGAAATGACTAGTGGGGTTTAGAAAACCATCAAAATGCCTGCCTGCAACTGAGAATTCTAAGTAATCTATGTAACTGAGGCAACTGTTATCACTAAGGAAATTGTTTCATTGACTCATGCTACCCACACAGTATGATTTTCATTTCAAAATCAGTGTCCTTGACAGCTTTGTCAGCATGTTCTTGTAGTCCTTTGCTTTAAACTTTTTGAACTAGACAGAGGCAAGACAGATCCATTTTACCAGGACACTTTTCAGGGTCTCCACTTCTTGGAGGTGTTTTCATTTATCTTCTGGCCCAGATACTGAGATTTAATGGCCAATAGAACAAGTACTCCATGGTGAAAGAAGGTTGGTGGTGAGTCAAGTGAAAGGTCAATAGTTCCTATAGACTATTAAACATAGAACGAGCAATTGCATTTGTAAAAAGAAGTATGGGATATTGTGGCTTTAATCGTTTTCTCCCTGTGGTTTTCTTCCTTCAGTTTTCTAATACAGTAACAGCACTTAAAATGCTAGGTACGTTGCTTAAGATTGTTACTATATCACTGAAGTATTAATTTAATAAGTTACCTAATTTCCCCTGTAGCAAATAAGAATTAGGATCAATATATCCATTTCAGAAAGATTTGTTTCTCAGGCCTTGGTCATAAAAAAAAAAATTAAAGAACCCTAAAGGATGTTTCTTTGCCATTTTTTTAAAAACTTTTTTTCAGGCTCCACGTTGGCTTCAGGCTCCAAAGGACTTTGTTCAGTGTCTGTAAGAACTTTTCATTTGTAAGAAAAAATGTAAAGAGCAAAAAGGCCAGTCACGTGGTAAGTGCTTAAGCAAAATGAATGGGGATAGATAAAACAGAAAACTATATTGGAGAAGTTAATTTCAACATTGACTCTTTCAATAGGAGGGGGAAAAAACACACAAAAAAAGGAACCTGATTTCCTTGTTAGTAACTGGTATCAATATTGATTTTCTCTGGGTAACTCTCCAGTCTTTATTATAGAAATCATGGCATGATGGAGGTCCGAGTGGTGGGGGGAAGGGGCAGATAATGTGCCACCCACGGGACAGTTGAATTGGACATCCTTTTGCACGGAGCCCTACTTGCATGGGTCATGGAGTTCTCATAGTGCTAATCTTCATGCCACAAACTTCTCTGCTTGATCACCATTTCTTTAATTAAAATAAAATTCATCCTCTTCTGTTTTAAATTTTGTGGCTGGCAAGACTTGAAACAGATAGTGAGTCATGACATTCATTACTCTCCATACCGCTCCCCCCCCTCCAAAATCCTTCAAGATGAGGCAGAGGCAGGGAGTCTAAAGAGGCTTGGCAGCAGCATGTGTTTCATTTGGGGGGCCTCTTAAGGGAGCCTGTGGATGAAGAGGTTTTGGATTTTGAGTATTTATAGCCGGGTGAGGGATGGAAAAAGTGGAATAGCTAAAGACCTGAGGGGTCCTATTGTTCTGTAACTTGGAATAAATTTAAGAATAAAAAGCACTGGTAAAAGAACAAGGAAAAATTGTTAAGAGTTGCTGAACACACACATACACACACACACACACACACACACACACACACACACACACACACACACTCTAATGATTGACAAGTACCAGGTCCGGTCCTTTAGAAGGCAATCACAGAAACACAAAATCCCAAAGCTGGAAGAGACACGGAAGGACATCGAGGCCAAACCATACCTGACCAAAAATCTCCTCTTTAAGAAGCCCAAGAAGTGGTCATCCAGCATTTGTTTGAATCTTTCCAGTAATCTTTTATCTTCCCAGGAAATACAATGCAGTTTTTGAGAACTCTGATTGTTAGGAAATGTTCTCTGACATCAAGCCTAAATTTGCCTCTTTGCAACTTCCACCTATGGTTCCTAGTTCTGCCCTCTGGAACCATGTAGAACACATCTAATCCTTCTTGTATATTACAGACATTTCATGAAATTAAACAGAGCTCTCATCTCTCCTGCTTCCTCCTGCCCCAAGTCTTCTCTCCTCCAGTATAAGCATGCTATGCTGGGTGCCTTCAGATGATCCTCACATTGCATGATTTCCAGGCTTTTTGATAGCTTCTTTGGCCCTCTCTGTTTCTTTCCTGAATATTGCTGTCTTTACTGAAGTGAATCACTGGGAATGAACCCAGTGTTCCAGACTTGGACTGATTATAAAAGGGTTATCACCTCTCTAGTCCTGGCCCCTTTGTCTCTCTTAATGCAGCTTAATATCATGCTTTTGCTTTTTTTTTGGGGGGGGGAAGGTGTTGCCACATCCCACAGTGTTGACTCATGTTGACCTCTATACCATTTTTAAAAAAAAGATCTTTTGTCAGATAAACTGTTTTCTTGGCATATCTCCTCCATTTTGTACTTTTAAAGTTGATTTTTTTTAACCCATATGGAAAACTTTGCACAGTTAAACCTTTTCAATTTTATTTTGTTAGATTTGGCCCAATGTTCTAGCCCAAGATTTTTGATGGTCTGACTTTTTTATCCAACTTAATTGTTATGTATGAACATCTAGTAAAGAAAACAGTGGTCACTAAGGACTAGCGTGACTTGTCCAGAACTGGTCATGCTACTGACCATAGGGCCTGGCATGGAGTAAGGACTTGATAAATGTCTTTCTATTAAAAAACAAAAAGAAGAAGAACAGGTCATGCTATACTAACCCCATTTCCTTTTGTGATAAGGCTAGTAGATTGGAGATATGCAGGAGATAAAGTTTGTCTAGCTTATAACAAAGCATTTGACATAATCTTTCATGATTTTTTTTTGTGAAAGAGAGAGAGAAAGAGAGAGAGAGAGAGATGAGCTTAGTAGGTAGATTAAGACCTGATTGAATGGCAAGACCCAAAGAATTATCATTGATGATTTAATATCATCTAGGAAGGAAATCTACGTTTGCATGTGCTAAAGATTCATCCTTATGCCTCTGCTGTTTAATATTTAATCAATGACTTGGATAAAGGAATGCTTGTGAAATTTGCATATGACACAAAACTATGAGGGAGAGCTAACACACTGGGAAAGAGACAGTATTCAAAACAAAATCTGCATGGGCTAAAACACTGGACCAAGTTGAGTAAGATGAAATTTAATTGGGATAAATCTAAATTCTTATACTTGGGTTAAAAAAAATTCAATGTCACAACTACAAGGCAGGGAGGTATGGACAGATAGCTGTTCATCTGAAACAGATCTAGGCTGTGAGTGAATTGGAAGCCCAACAGGAGTCAATGATATGATATCACAACTTAAAAAAGTTAATGTGATCTTGGACTGTCTCAGGATAAGCACGACGTTCAAGACTAGAAAGGTGAATGTTCCTTTGCCCACATCCAAAGTATTGTGTTCATTGTGTATGCTAAATTTTAGCAATGACTGATTAGAGAGTGGCAACCATCATGGTAAAGAGCCTCAAATTTGGGCTATATGAGAATCAACTGAAGCAACTTTGGATGCTTGTTTTGGAAAAAAGAAGGAATTGGTGGGGAAAGGTACTATCTTCAAGTATTTGAAAGGCTATCACATGGAAGAAGGATCAGTTGTTTTACTTAGCTCTTGAGGGTATATAACTCAGATCAATGGATTGAAGTTGTAAAAGAAAAACTAAAGTCTGATGGTGAGAATAAAATTATCTCCTCAGAAAAAAAAAAGCTCAGTAGACTAGAGGTGATAGGCTCCATTCTCTTCCCTGTTTTTGAAATGAGGATGGCATTTGTCCTTCCCCAATTCTGTTGTATCTCATCTGTTTTCTAGTTTTTTAAAGCTTATGGACCACACCTTGGCAAGCACATCCCAGTCATGTTGAATATAGAAACGATTTGTATTAAATCCTTAGTGCCTAGCACATAGTAAGTATTTAAATCAATGTGCTTTATTGATGCGTTGTCTAGTAGGAAACCAAATTCTTGGAAAATGTATTAGAGAAAAAACCCAGGATAATCATCCTAGCAGTATGGAATAAAATTTTCTACTTTATATTCCAGGTTTGAATTCTCAGCAATGGAAAAATACTTTCAGATCTCTATGCTAGTATTATCTCTTCCATTGCCTGGGCCAATTCCCCAGGTTCTCATGGAATTTTGTTGTAAAACCAAGCTGTAAAACCAATAAGTGTCATTTGTATTAGTTATCTCATCAGAATGATATGAGGAATATGCAGTACGGTTTGTAAAGCATTTTGATCCACATACAACTAGCAAAAAAGACTGAAGATCATTTTTATCAAGAAAAAAAATTTTAAAAACCCTTTTGAGTGTATAATTTTATTTTATTTTTTTTTTTCAATTAACAAACATTTTTCCCCCTTCCCATGCCTCCCATTGGGGAAAAAACCCCAACAAACAACCTTGTAACAAAAATTCGTAGCCAAGCAAAAGAAATGTCCACATTGTCCATGTGCAAAACTATGTGTCTCATTCTGCCTCTTTAGTCTATTGCCTTTCTATCATGATGCGAGTAGCATGCTTCATAGGTCCTCTGGAATCATGGTTGGTCATTGCATTGATCAGAGTTGTCAAATCTTTCAAAGTTGTTTGTCTTTACAATGTTGTTATTATAGAAATTGTTCTCCTGGTTCTGCTCACTTCACTCTGCATCTTTTCATGCAAATCTTGCTTTAACCTCAGTTTCCTTATCTGCAAAATGGGAATAATAATAGCACCTCCCTCATAGACCTTAGACACTTACAAGTTGTATGACCCTGGGCAAGTCACTTAACCTTGTTTGCCTCAGTTTCCTCCTCTGTAAAATGAACTGGAGGAGGAAAGGGCAAACCACTCCTGTACCCTTGCCAAGAAAACCCCAAATGGGAGCACAAAGAAATGGACATGACTAACAATGACCAAACAACAACAAACATAAGATTGTTGTATGGATCAATTTCGATAAGAACTTTGTAAGCTTTAAAACATTGTGTAAATGCTAATAATTATTGCTATCATTATCATCATCATTATTATTCCAAAGTTTCTCTAGAAACTTCCCTTTTGTAATTTCTTACAGCACAATAGTAATCTATTATAATCATATACTAGAATTTCAACAAACATTTATGAAGCACCCATTCTATTTCAGGTACTGTACTAGGTGCCAGGGATACAAAGATGAACCAAGCATGTACCTACGTAGGGACAGGGACTGCACCTCTGATCTCATTAATAATAATATTAATAATAGTTAGGAATTAGATATTGGGCCAAGCAGTGTGCTACGTGTTTTACAAATATTACTTCAGTTGATCTTTGCATTTGACTTTATCCCTATTTTATAGTTGATGAAACTAGGCAAACTGTAACTTGCTCGAAGTAGTTGGAAACTCACTCCACCAATAGAACTAGCACCTTCCCTGAAGCGTATAGTCCAAGAGCGCTGTCTCAAGAACTGTAAGGTTAAATGACTTACTCTGCTCAAAGTCACCAGATGTCTCCTCTCTCTGCTTTTGCCAACTCCACCCAGCCCCTCACGAAGGCAGGCATTGATCTGTACCAAAGAGGAGAGAGACTCCCACACAGCTGGCCCTTCAAGCCAGGTTCCATTCAAAATATTGACAAGGTAATTGGGGGAGGGGGCAGCTGAAATGGAGGATCTGGAAGGCTTCGTGTGAAAGATTATCTTTGAGCTGAGCCTTGAAAGAAGCTAGGCACTCTAAGAGGCAAAGCTAAGGAGAGAGTGCATTAAAGGCATGAAGGAAAGCCTGCACAAAGAAATGGAGACAAGAAATGGAGTGTCATATTTGAAGAGCAATTTGAAGGTGTTTGGCTGGATTGTATAGTGTGAAATGGAGTCATCTGTAACAGGGCTGCAGGTGAGGGAGTAGGGGCCAGGCTTTGAGGAGCATTGAATGCCAAACAAAGTTTATATTTGATCCTACAGGTGATAGGGAGCCCCTGGATTTTATCGAATAGGGGAATAAGGGAATAATGTGATCATTTCCATGCTTTAGGAAAATCCCTTTGGCCTCTGTATGGAGAGTGGTTTGGAGTGGGCAGAGACTTGAGCCTAGGAGATCAATTACAAGGCCATAGCAGTAGTGCTGGAGAGAGGCGATAACGATCTGAGCTAGGGTGGTGACTTTGTGAGTGGAGAGAAGGGGACTAGAGAGAGAAGCTCTCAGATCTGGCAACTGATGTGTGAAGTGAGGAAGAATGAGTTGAAGTTAGCAGAAGTTTAGAACCTGTGACTGGAAGGGTGTTACCCTCAATAGTAACAAAGAAGAGGGATGGGTTTGGGAGGAAAAATGTCGAGTTCCATTTTATACATGTTGATTTTGATAGAGGTTAAGTGACTTGTATAGAGTCACCTATCTAATTAAGCATCTGATTTAGGATTTGAATTCAGTTCTTACTGATTCCAACTCCAGCACACAAATGTCCACTGCTCCACCTAGTTTCCAACAAAATATGTACTCATTGCATTAAGAGTTTGAAGTATTCTGTCCCTTATAAGGCTGTTTCAATTTCGTTATGAAGTAGGGAGATTTCTTTCTTTTCTTTTCTTTTCTTTTTTATTATTCCAATGAGGTAGAAACTCCCTTAAGGAAACTCCCTTTATCCAGGCAGACAGACACAGTTTTTGAACCTATGGTCTTAAAGAGTTGCTTGGGGGAAGTGAGAGGTTAAGTGACTTGACCTCAGGTCCTCCTGACTCGTTGGCAGGCTCTTTATCCAGTATATGCCAAACTGCCTCTCTCCTACTTTACTGAAGTCATAAAACTAGATTTTCCTTTGGATTTGGGGTTATCAATTCCATTTTACAGATAAGTAAACTGAGGACCAGAGACATTAAGTAATTTGCCCAAATTCACAGAGTTAGTAAATAACTAAGAGCTAAGTAAGCTAATACTTGGCAAACTAAGAGTTAGTAAGTGATCTTCTGACTAAATCGAAGCTGCTTTCCACTGTATAGCATTGCCTCATAGGCTCTGAAGACCTCGCATTATGCTGGGATTTAGGGACATAGAGATTCTTTCTGCTTGAAGGACTTGGAATGGCCAAATCACTGGTGCTACCTGCTCTTTCTTTGGTTTCTCCTTTGGAATACCTCCTCTGATGGGGATCATATCTTCAAACTGGTCTTTGGGGTCATGGGCACCGAAAGGCAGGTAAGTAATACATAGAGCTATTTCATCTGGTGCATAGAATTATCACCTTTTTTACTTGAACTCACACTTGTCATTCTAACTTGTGTTAACCTTAGTCCACTCCCTCACCTTTTACTGGAAAATCTAAATCTTAATTTGTTTTTGTCCATTGTTATATCCATTGTGATTGTTGGGATGCTACCAGTTATGCCTTTCAGGAGTTTTGGCCACTTAAAGCACGTGTTTATTTCTTAACTAGTTTTCATCTGTAATCTTCAAATATACCACAGTACAGGACTTATCTCTATCTGGAAAATACCATGATCAAATTTCAATCTCTAGTTTTTAATTCTGAAACTACAGAGTGCACTGTGGGAACACAATGCTTATACTGCTTTTTGATCCTATACTCTTCTGAGGTTTACTAGAAAGGATTTTATATATATATATATATATATATATATATATATACACACACACACATACACACATACACACACACATATGTATATATAGCTAAAAAGATATGACATGAAAATACCAAACATTCTTTCCAAACCACAGTGATTTTTAACTCCAAGCATGAAATAATTTTTTTAAATGTCCTTAGGATCACTTTCAACTCCTTTTTGTTTAACATTCTAAACAGACTGGGATTTTTTAGGGTGCTGTATTTTAATTTTAATACTTTACTTCTGTGATCTGGGGTATAAAGCTGTTTAGTTGGTCAGATAATGATTTATAGAATTACAAAGGTGGGAGGGAATTCAAGAATCATCCATGCCAGGGGTTCTTAACTTTTTTAGTGTGATGGTCTCTATGCGTAGTCTGGTGTAACCTTGTGGGCTCCCTTCTGAAAATAATCCTTTAGATACATAGAATAATATTCATAGAATTACAAAAGAAACCACTTATATTGAAATAAAGTTACTCCCAGAAATCTATTCACATGCCTTTGGTTGTCAAAGGGCCTCAGGTTAAAAAACCTTGATCTAGTTCAACTCCATAATTTTGCAGATAAGAGAATCAGAGCCAAAGAAGAATCTGCCCCCTAACTTGCCTTAGCTAGTTAGAAGGCAGACTTAGGACTGGTAAGAACCCAGCTCTCAGTAACCCCTTTCACTGCCTCATGCTAGGTATTGACAAGAAAGTGAAATGAAAAGAACACTAGCAGCACATTTTAAAGTCTGCAAGTTAAATGTCACTCTATGACTCTTTCATCATGGCCTTGGTTCGTTTTTTGCCAGATTAAGATCATAAATTGCATTACAAAATTATGAAACTTCCCTGATAAGATTTTATTTGCTATGTTACCTTGGGCAAATCAAAGTTTCTTGTTTGGGGAATGGAGAGCAGAGAGAAGTTATTAATACCTCTCCCCACTAAGTTTAAAAATTAAAAATAATCTTTAAAGTACTTGGAACTTTATATAAATATGGTTATATAAATATACTGGCATCATTCCATTATTAAAATATAGTTTATTTTCTGTCTGAAGTTATTAAGTAATTCCTGAGGTTGACTCCTTCTATTCTATTTCTGGATGCAATTGAATTCTATCATAGTCTACATTCAATGGTTCTCTAAGGGCTTTTGCTTTAATTCAGTTACAGTGACCTTAAATGGAAACCAAATCCAGAAACCATTCATTGTTAGTTCTAGAAGATATGGGGTGAGTACATCAGAATATGTTCCAAGTATGAGTAGGAATTGAAGATCCTAGGTGTGTGCCTAGGAGGCAGCAAGGTGGCTCAGTGGATAGTGTGCTGGGCCTCGAATCAGAACACCTGAGTTCATATATGGCCTCAGACACTCATTGCTATCTGGGTGACCCTGGGCAAGTCACTTAACCTCTGTTTGTCTTAATCTACTGGAGAAGGAAATGGCAACCCACTCCAGTATCTTTGCCAAGCAAACCCCATATGGTCAGGACTGAACAACAAAAACAAGGTGTGCAGGTTTTATATACTTGTGAATATGAATAGAGAAACAGATCAAGTATGGCTATTTCTTCTAGTCAGTTGTTTCTATTTTCTAATGTAAATTTAAATATCTTTTACTAACATTTATCTTCCTTTGGAGAGCATGGCATATAGATAACGGGCTAGCTTTTCAGTTAGGGAGATCTATATTCAAATCTTGTCTTTGACACAGAAAAGCTGTAAACCCATGGCCAAGTCACTTTGCCCTTGGGTGCCTAGGAATTCTCTGAGACTCTCTTACGACACAGTTGCTGATCTGCATTGGTGGAAGCTATTTCCCTACTGGGAGTTCCAAAGAAATCAGAGATCCACACTACTTTTTTTTTTCACTTTGTTGGATAAATAGGTATTTTTCCTTTATTTAATTTATGTTTAAAACTATACAAATTTAGAAGTATCACAAACACATGATACTTTACTTTAGAGCTTTTTTTCTAAATAAATATATAGCTGGCAGTAATAAGACAAAGCAGAACAAATACAGAGCCTTGAAGTTTTTGTTACTTTTATTAACTTTGGATTCAATGTAAATAGCCCATAGCAGTGTAGTTATTGGGCTTTTTTTTTAATTAGCAAGAATAAAATTATTAATTCCTCATTATTATTTTTCCCTTTGTGCTTTTAAAGTTTGCCAAAAGGGGGAAGTGATATTGGTTATTTTGGTGATTTCTTTTTTCTGGTATGTTTGTGGCTAACTCTATGTACTTTGGTTGCCTAGGTAACAACTCTGGAAGTTCGTGTGACTCACTAGGGAAGTGGGGGCAAAGGAATTATCAGAAATTTAAGATACCAGATTTCCTTTTATCAGTCTCTGTTTCCTTTTCTCGCATGTCCACCTCCCCAAAATTCACTAGACAGAATGGGAAAAAACATGGGAACTTATGTAGACTCTTCTCAGTTTCTGCTTAGTTATAATCTTTGGCAAAAAAAAAGTTTTGAAAACGAAGTAAGAAATTAGTTCTTTATTCTGTTATGGGGTTGATGATTTTTGTCAATAGGTTATATTTCTCAACAGTTAATTTAATCATACTCTAACTAGGCAATATAACTGTTTAGACAGCATTTAGACAAAATACTTCAAAATATCAAGGGTCTATAATTTCTTTTCCTGATTTAGGGACTCCTGCGCTGATATAGATTACAATTTTCTGAAACTTAAGAAGATGGTCTTTGAAAGGCATTGTGGTCAAAAATATTCATCAACCTGTGATCAGTCTGGATATGATTTTTCCTTCCTTAGCTACACTTGGACAAGAGAACTATAGATCATCACTGGCTCATGATGGCAAAAATTCTAATGAAAATGTTAATCATTGCTCATTGAGGCTGATTCTTCTCTAATTTTAGTTATTCTCCAGGAGTAAATCTGGGAAACTACATCAAGTTTGTCCAATCGTAGTCTTATAGTACAGGATCTTAGAAGGCATTTGGAAATTCAGGCTCATGGCTAGCTGGCCTTTAAGGAGACATCTAACTCTGACTCTAACTCTAACTCTGAGGCACCATCAGCCACCTAGTTTGCACGTCTGTGGGCAAAGTTGCCTTTGATCCAAATGATGACTAACTATGTCCACTTCTGCTGAAGAAATGGCCTCCTGTTGTTGATGAAGCTGATAAAATGGTGAGAGAAAGGCAAAAAGATCATTCTCCCAATCGTGGAATGTTTATAGTCATGACAGCTATGTCTACTGAGCCTGGCTATCATGGTTGTTTGAGAATGGTTTGTGATGAGAAGACAGCATGGTCTAAAGAAGAGGGGCACTAGAATAGTTGACAAGAGACCTAGGTTCTAGTCTAGTACCAGCTCTATCAGATCTCTTCTAGTACCAGTTCACATCTGATCATGTGATCTGATGATGTGTGACCTTGGACAAATCACATTTGATCATGTGATCTGATGATGTGTGACGGACAAATCACTTAAGCTCTTGAGGACTCAGTTTCTCTTTCTAGAAAAGGAAGAATGAATTAAATGATTTCCAAAATCCATTCCAGCTTTGATTCTATAAGAATTCATTAAAAAGAAAGAGAAAGGCTATTTTGATTGTAACTCAAAATCACTTTGTATAAGAATCATTTGATGAGAATACACTTATTTCAGAGAAAACTCCATTAAGTAAAATGTAAATAAAAAAAATTTGTGACAAGGAGCCATACAATTTGCCAACATATAAAGGGAAGTAGCGTGGCTCATTTCAACAGAAAACTTGAATTTTACATTTCCTTTGAGTTCTAATGTTTATTTTACATTTATCCCTTTTCTAGGATAATATGATTTCTACAGAAGAAATCATAAACACACAGTTTACTACAGAAAACATTTTGATTGATATTCTCTGAGAATGTTATATGATACATAATTTTCCATCTGTTCTTTTTCTGCTGAAACCTTGCCTATTACTGTTTCTTTTCTGCCGTTGACGTATTTTGAGTAAGACAACCATCATTTCTAATGAAAGATTACAGTCATTTGGCTATAAGACTTCTTGTTCCTTGCATTTTTATAGTCTCTCTTTTTCCAGTTATTTTTTCAATCTTCAAAATTACTTGAATAATCAAGCAACAATTAAGGACAAATTATGCTATTGTGTCTCATATTGATAAATTCCCAAAGTTAACATTAATCGTGGAGAACATGGTTGGTAGAAATGAGCATAAGACTGAGAGTTTAGAGATGATCTATTCCAACTCCTTTATTTTTAAAGATGAGGCCCTATAGGTTCAATGAGTTTTGCAGGCATTCTTATAAACAGGAGCAGAAGCACGTGAGAGATTCAAACCTGGATCCTCTAATTTTAGATCCACTGTCTGTTCCATTATGCCATACTTCTCTTTAGAAAAACATGGCTCAGGACAACATTCACTTCAGTACAGTTTAAGAAACAGGTAAAAAGGTCAAGTATAATCTTAGAGAAAAGAAGGTCCAGTTGAATGAAAATTTACTTTTTGTATCTTATTCTCATTAAGTTTGTAAAAATTTTCTCCATATGAATCTAGAAAACACCTGATAAACCATCTGGAGTGAATTAGAGGCATTCATAGAAACTAAATGCATTCCAGACTTTTCTTTAAAAGACATAAAGAAAATGGAGACATTTTAAAGAGTCATAGTATTTATTTACCTTTATTGACATGCTATCAGAGAAATGTAGGGAATGATTAAATTTTGTCTTGTATTGTCCTAAAGGTGTGTTTTACCTCCCCCAATCGATTCCAATCTCCTCAAATGTTGGGACCATGTCTTCTACTTCTTTTTCCTATCCCATACTATCCATCTAGTTTAGTTTAGGGCACACTGTTGATACCTGCTGCTCCTTGTCTAGTGATTAAATGATTTTTAATGGTAAAGTTTTATTCCTCCCTCTCCCCATATTAATTCTACTCTGTGGCTCCCAAACCCTTCTGGAACCTCACACACTAGGATTGAAATTATGGGGGACTCTTCTTGGTAATTTACTTGGCTTACTTGCCTCTAGGCAGTTCAAAAACAAGGAATTTTTGGTGGTAATTCAGGCATAGTCTGAATAGGTAACTGGTCACCATACTAACAAAATCAGGCAAGGAATAGCACTGAGACATTTAAAACATTTAATTGGGACAGAAACAATTAGTAAAGTAATACAAGTGCTATTAGCACACATTCTTAACTGAGTACACTAACCTTCTACTTCTCTGAGAGTAGTTTGGGAAATGAGCTCCACCAAAAGCCTCTGGGCTTGGAGAAGACAAGCGACCTTCTTTGGAAACTTCAGGCAGAGAGGTTGCTGTCCTGCGACTCCTTCCAGTGTTTGTAAAGGCTTATCTAGCTGCTTGCAGTCTCTGACAGCTCCCCATTTGCCTTGTTGCTCCCAATTACAGTCCTCTCCATGCTGTTGGCTTGGCTTTCCTCTCCCTCCTGATGGCCACAAAACCCAGTGGGATTCATAGAAGTCTTCCTGAGCTTCTGTGAAACTATGTCCTTCATAATTTCTTGTAGCACAAGAAAGAGCTGCTATAAATATTTTTGTGTATATGGGTCCTTTTCCTCTTTTTTTTTTTCAGGCTCTTTAGGGAATAGGCCTAGTAGTGAATCATTGGGTCAAAGGGGACACACTGTTTTGTGATCTTCAGGCACAGTGAAGTGCACAGAACTGGGAGAATATTTTAACATCAATGATGTAAAGACAAAAAAACTTTTAAAGACTTAAGGATTCTGATCAATTCAATGACCAGCCAGGATTCCAAGATACTCATGATGATAGAAATGATAGACTTAGGCTGCACAATGAAACAAATTTTTGGATGTGGCCAATTTGGGAATTTGTGTTGCTTGACTGCATATTTATTACAAGAGCATTATTTTTCTTTTCTTTAAGAGGAGTGACATGAGATAGAGAGAAAATGTATTTTTGTTAGTTGAAAAAAATAAATAAAACCAGCAGAGACTTCCATTAAGCCTTAATATCTCAGGGGAAAAACAAACAATCTTCTATTCTGGCCATTTTTTTTTCTGAGAGGAAAGACCATAAAGGTCCCTCTAAGTTGTTGTTGTTGTTTGGTGGGGGTGGTGGAAATCTTCCTTGCCTCAAAATCACTAAACAACTGCCTCGCTAGAGTAAGGGAAAAGGCAGAAGGAGGTGTATCCAGGACAGCCCAGTGCTTCGAGGAGCAGCCAGCAGTGTTTACATGATTAAGGTACACTTTACCATAGTGTGTGTGGTAGGTCTATCATTAGCTCTCTCACTTCCCAGAAGGAATAGTCTATTTTGGTCTATAATAATAATATAAATTGATCTATATCAAAACCAATGTCTCAAATTCTTAATAAGGTCCAAAGTTGACATTTGAAATGATTGCCAAAAATGTCAAGGAAAGAACTCTGTACTTAGAGTCAAGGCCTGACTTCAACCTCCCTCTAACACTTCCTAGCTTTTACTTTAATAAATTTCTGTATAAATCTTGCTGAGTGTCAGTTTTCTCATCTGTGAAGTAGGAAAGTAGTATTTAACTCACTAGAGTGTTCTGAGAATCAAATTAAATAATGTCTATAAAGCAGGTAGGTGGCACAGTAGATGGAATGCCAGGCCTGGAGTCAGGAAGACTTATCTTGAATTCAGATCTGGTCTCAGACACTTATTAGTTGTGTGACCCTAAGCAAGTCATTTAACCCTGTTTGCCTCAGTTTCCTCATCTGTAAAATGATCTGAAGAAGGAAATGGCAAGAAATTGCCAAGAAAACCCCCAATGGGGTCATGAAGACTCATTCACAACCGAAGAACAACTGAAGAGCAACATAAAGCGTTTTGTAAGCCTTAAAGGTCTCTATACATATTAGCTATTCTTATTTCTGTGCCACCAGCAACCTTTAACCATTTTTGTCAATTTGGCCTCAGTTGAAATGCTTCATTATTTCAAATTAAACTATCAATCAATACTATGAGGGTCCTGGTTCTCACCTCTCTTTCCAGGCTGATAACACATGATTGTACCCCATGCTTCAGCTAACTAGATCTATTTGCTGTTCCTATATGCAGCATTCTACCTCCCCCTAACATGCCTCAGATGCTGTCTCTCTACCTTCATCTTTTAGAACCCACTCACTAACTGCTTTCAAGGCTTAGCTCTGGGGCAATTTCCTACATGAAATCTTTTCTGATTCCTTTGCAGTTAGTGTTGTACTCCTTCTCCCTTCCCCCACCCAGTCATTGTATATTTGTTTTGTATGTACTATGTCTTGTATTTACTCATCAGTGACCAGGTTGTGTCCTTCTAATAGAATGTAAGCTCCTTGAAGGTAGGGACTATCTCATCTTTGTTTTCCTATCTCTAGGACCTAGCATATAAGAGATGCCTAATAAATGCTTTTTGACTGATCTATTGATTGAAATACTAGCTTTAGATTGGGGGGGGCATGGAATGGAAAGAGAAGTTGTAAAATAATAGCGGAAATTTTCTCCTTGGGAATTTAGCTTTCTTTTATGTAGGTTTTTGATCCTTCAGAAAAAGAAAATAGTATTACTGTAATACTTACCCATTTTCCTCTTGTCTCTCATACATCTGTACATACTTTTTACTGTAGAGTGAAGAGAGATTAAACCAATATTTATGAAAGTTTGTCTAAAGCTTAAGCAGGAGATTAAAAATATGATAAATAAATATGATTTGAGGATCTATACTATCCACAGCTGTCTCCATAATGACATTATGACTTATTACAAGAGCTCACAGAAAGTTTCTCAGGCTTAATTTGGGTGTGGCTTTGAGAAAAAAGCAGCAAGAATATGGCTAAATTTTTAAGTGAAGAAAAAAATTGTTTGGGATAAGTTCTAGAGATAAATGACCAGACGTAGATGTTTCTGGTGCTCAGAGAGACATACAAGAGACAAAGACATAAAAGAGAGAAACAGACACAGAGACAAAGAAAAAGAAAGAGAGATGGATATAGAGAGAAGAGAAGGATGAGAGAGAAAGTAACTCTCCCCTCCCTCAGATTGTAAAAGTTGCTCTAGAAATACAGTGACCACCCATTGCTTTGAATACTTGGAATAACTGTGGGGGTTGTTGCTTGGGCAATGTGGTTTCCTGTCTTCTTCAACATTTGTGAAGTGGAATAGAGTCTTTATGAACAATATTTCTTTAAGGTGGTACTAACAACTAGGAATAGAGTCCTTAAAAAACATCTGTTAGGGGCAGCTAGGTGGTGCAGTGGATAGAGCACTGGCCCAGAAGTTAGGAGTTCAGATCTGGCCTCAGACCAAACACTTGCTACTTACTAGCTGTGTGACCCTGGGCAAGTCACTTAACCCCAATTGCCTTAAAAAAAAGTTTGCTTTTGTCTCTTTACCTGGAATCCTCCAAGGTTGCTTCTTCATTAACTCAACCTGAAAAGTAATCCTTTTACATGTCTTCTATTGCTCACTACATGACGAAGCCCAGAGAAGTTGGTGAATTCTTTATGTCTATACTTCAGGTAATTGTCATTAAGAGAATAGATCTCCAGAAAGCTATCTCAGGTTTGATGTACTCTCTAGGTTCAACCTGTGTTCAAAACTGAAGTTCACAGGCCCCCAACAAAGTGTTTGGTTTTACCAACCAACTAGACAGCAGATTAATTCAAAGCAAAAGACATTTACTCAACAGGTAGGAGTAATGGTTGGGGACCTTCTGGTCAGAGGCTTCCTGAGTGGCCATTTTATATATAAAGTGGGTTTGAAAGATTAGCACTAGGGCTAGAAATGTGTTAACTAGCCCCAGGTGTGTTGTCCCAGGCACCCTGGCAGTCTCGTTCTAAAGCAGTGACATTTCCCTAAGGAAGCATTATTGGCAGCAGGAACAGTAGCAGCAAGTAGAAGATGGAGTGCAACAGTGGCAAAGTAGTAGCACTGAGAAGCTCCTGAGCCTCGGCAAAGAGCTCCTGCAGGTAAAACTTAAGTGCAGGGAGCTAGAGCCACAATGTGGAAGAGCAAATTTGGGCCTTTATTGTCAGGCATGTTTCTTTGGAGGCCCATGGGGAAGTGAGATGCACCAAAGGGAAAGGTTTTTATAATTCTTTTGTGGGCAAAGTCTTGAATCCTTCTTAGTGTGTACAATAAAGTAAAATACGTTATTAGCTTGGTGCTAATAATGGTGGCAACTAGGCGGTACAGTGGATAGAGCGCAGGGCTTTATATATTTACTAGCTGTGTGACCCTGGGCAAATCACTTAACACTGTTTGCCTCAATTCCTCATCTGTAAAATGAGCTGGAGAAGAAAATGGCAAACCACTCCAGTAACTCTGCAAAAAAAATCCCAAATGCGGTTACAAAGAGTGAGACACAACTAAATGACAACAAAATATTTATGAATGCAATATTTTTATTTATTCATGAATGTAAATAATATCACAACAGAATAAAATAATATACAATTTTATTGAATATACTATAATAATAATTATAAATGTAAATACCTGTCCTACTTCAGTGCTACATAATGACTTGGAGGTGAATCTGGGTATGCCAAGGAAACCAAGTTATTTGTAAATAAATTGAAGAATTCACAGGTTATGTGTTTTATCCTTCTAATAAAATATAAACTCCTTGAGATTAGAGACTATTTCCTTTCTTACCTGGTATTCCCAGTACCTAGCAGTATCTGGCACATAGTATCAGTGCTTGATTTTATCATTTCTTAAATCTTCCACTCCAATTTGTCCTCTGCTCAGCCACTAATGTGATTTTCCAAAGTGACAAATCTGATCATGTCACCCCCTCCTATGCAATAAACTCCAGGGGCTTCCTATTGCCTCTAGGACCAAATATAAAATGCTTTGTTTGCCATTCAAAGCCCTTCATGACCTAACTCCTTCCAGTCCTTCTAGTCTTCTTACACCTTATGCCTTGTACTCATACTATTTGATGCAGTGTGGCTGTTCCACAAACAAAACATAATCTCTTGACTCAAGGCATTCTCTCTGTCTGCAACCCGGGCCTGGAATGCTTTCCCACCTGCACTCCAGTTACTGACCTCCCTGGCTTCCTTTAAGTTCCAACTAAAATCCCACTTTCTGCAGGAAGCTCTCTCCAACCCCTCTTAATTCCAGTGCCTTCCTTCTATTAATTATATATATTTATCATGTATGCTGGTTGCTTTGTACATATTTGCATGTTGCCTCCCCTATTAGGTTTTAAGTTCCTTGAGGCCAAGGACTGACTTTTGCCTCTTTGCATCCCTAGCACTTAGCACAGTGCCTGGCACATGCATTTTTATTGATTAATAAATCAATATTTCTGCCATTGTGGGTTGTCTCTGGGCTCTAAACTGGTTCTGCCAGAGTTGTAAAGACCTCAAAACATTTCAGAAAACTGACGATGAACTATACTACCCATCTCCTGACACAAAAGGGCTGGATTCAAGATGCAGAATGAGACATAAAGGAGGAATTTGTCTTTCTTGACTATGCCTATTTGTTACAACTTGGTCCCTTTCCAATACATTTTTATTGATTAATTGAAATGCTTAATATTTGTTGAGTTGAATTTAAAAAAAACCTACTAAGTAGAACAGTAGAGTAACATTATTAAGTTATAAGGGGGTGTAGCGAAGAAGAACAGCTACATGAATGAAACCATATTGATTTTAGTGGTTTCAGCAATATTTTTGTCCCTTGAACCATCTTGGGGGCTGACTGATTAGAGCAATTTGGAAACCATAATATATTAGTTGAAAAGTTCCAGCAATCTAATTCTGTAAGGATAGGTCTGTCTTGTACTAATAATAGTTGGTTTCTCTGCTGTGTCCCCCACCAAAATCATCGCATGGCAGTTTGCCTTCTTATGACTTTCTCCAAGCTGGTGGACATGTGGTAGACATGTGTTTCCTCTCCAGGTTTCTCTCAAAGCCTTTGCAGCTTGGTTGATGAGAACCAGGTTCACCTCTGTAGCAAGAGGACTTTATGGAGGTACACTATCTCAACATTTAAAAATCTCTTTAGTACATCATGAGAAAAAGAGACCCTGGCATTGACCACCCACTGGATGCTAATTTACAGCAGCCTTCAGCTCTAATTCATTCCCTCAGAGTCTCAAGCTCTCCAATGCTGAGTCTAACTTTCCTGTCACACACATAGGAAGGGACCCGCAGCAGTCCTTAGGTCCAACCTCCTGGTTTTACAGATGGAGAAACTGAGGCTCTGGGAGGTTATTGTCCCCATCCGTCAAATGATATCACTCAACTCCCAGGGTTGTCGTGAGGGTAAAATGAAATGTTTGTAAAGTTATTTGCAAACCTCAGGGCCATATATGGGCGTTAGCTAAATAAGTTTCGACTTATGGCAAGAGGTTTAGGGAGGACGCCCTCAGACCTCGAAGCACCCCAGGTGGCAAATCCCATTTACACTATATTACACATGAATGTAGACTGCTGCGTTTTTCCGTTAGAATGGAAGCTCCTTGAGGGCAGGGGTTGCTTTTCTTTGTGTGCCTTGAGTTTAGTGGAGTGGCAAGCATACAGTGAGCACTTAATAAATGCTTGCTAGTTGGCTGAATGGAGGCGGGCGCAGAGATTCGCTCCTCCAGGGTCGCTGGGCCCGCCCCCTTCCCAGCACCTGAGGCACCTCCCTTCCCACAGCTACTCGAGTCCTTTCCCCAGCCCTGCTCCGCCCCAAGCGGAGGCCCGCACGTGCACCACGGGCAGCGGGGGCGGGGCACGGAACTGAATTCCCGCGGAACCGAGGCGCGGCGGGTGCCAGTCGTCCGGGCGGAGTGGGGGGGGGGAGACACTGAGGGACCTGGCCTGAAGAGACTTGGAGGCGGAGCGATGGAGCCGCTACGGGTTCTCGAGCTGTACAGCGGCATTGGGGGCATGCACCAGGCATGAAAGGTACGACGCGCCCTCTCCTGCTCCCTACTCCCCCAGGATTCCGTGGGCCGGTCGCTCGGAGGAGCTGCGCGTGCGCCGTGTCTCCCTGGCAACGGAGACCTTTCCTGTCCCGCCTCGGCGCTTCCGAGGCCCTAGTTCTCTGTGCCTGGCCTCACGGGGAAGCGCTTTGGCCCCACCCTTGAGCTGCTTACTCGGCTTTCTCGCGTCAGCCCCGCCCCCTCTAGACCCCGCCCCCTCGCGCGTTTTGTAAGTCTTTGGGAAGCCTTCCCTGGAGGTGATCCCATCTCTGCTATCGTAATGTGGGAGCTAGGACCCCGGCCCCTAAATGACCCACAAACTGCCCAGCATTCCCATCCCTGCAGGGTGAGCTCTTGGGGCCTCTTCTGCTGAGGATGATAAAGCTTACTTCTCTCTCCTTCCACCTCCATCTTTAAAAAAATCACTTTTCGTTTGAGATTTTCTTTTTTCAAAGAAACTTCTTTCATTTTTCAGTTAACTAGTATTTATTTCCTTTCCATTCCAAGTACTTCCCTAAGGTCGAGTCAGCAAGCATTTATTAAGCACCTGTGATGTACCCGGCTTGTGCTGAGCTCTGGGGATACAAAGAAGGGGAAGAGGACAGGAACATAGCTATGTACAGACAAAACTACATGTAGGACAAATTGGAGATAATCAATAGAGGGAAAGAAGGCACTAGAATGGCGGGGATCTGGGGGAGGCTTTCTGTAAAAGGTGAGATTTTAGTTGGGACTTCAAGGAAGCCAGAAATGCCAAAAGATGAGATGAGAAGAGTGAATTCTAGCAAAGAGGTGCCAACCCATGAAAATGAGAGGAGTGGAAAGTAGTGTCTTGTGCAAGGAACAGCCAGCCAGGAGGCCGCTGGTTGGGAGAGATAATTATAAGAAGCATGAAAAGGTGGAAAGGACCAGCTTGTAACAAATAGGCATAGTCAAGCAAAACTAATACCTACTTTGTCCGTGTCTGAAAAATGATGTCTCATTCTGCATCTTGAATCCAGCCCTGTTCTGTCAGGAGATGGGTAGTATAGTTCATCGTCAGTTTTCTGAAATGTTTTGAGGTCTTTACAATGCCGACAGAACCAATTTAGAGCCCAAAGACTTTAGAACCTACAATGGCCGAAAATGTTGGTACAGTGGAAAAATCCCAGGCTCTGGACCCAAAAGATGTACATTTCACCTCCGAAGCTAATTACTTTTGTGACCTTGAGCAAGTCAGCTTCCTGGACCTCATATCTCTCAACTGAAAATTGAGGGAATTGAAGTAGATTAGATATCCTTCTGAGGTTTCTTCCATGGGGATTCTGAGGTCCTGTGGATTGGGGGGGAGGGATGATCCACCCCTGTGATTTCATCTGTGTGGAAATTCTTTTCAAAGATGCTGATGGCATGTCTGCAATTTATAGTCCTAGGTAGTCTGGATCACTGAGAGGTGTAGTGGTTAGCCCTAGCCCATGGTCATGCAGTGGGCGTGTGTCAGAGTTAGGATTTGAACTTGGGTTTTCCTAACTGCAGTCCAACCCTTCTATCCCATACATTTTGTCTTCAAGTTAGTTAATTAAAATTGAGCTGACCATGAAGCTAACACAGGCACAGAAACTGCACAGAAGGCTCGTACTTGTCTTTCACATTGTCAGTTGTGCCAGGCTAAGATTTTAAGTTATTATAGAGATTTAGTAGAGTAAGCATGTTGATTTTTCCAGCTGTCATTCAAAAAGCATTTTTCAACCTCTTCTGTGTGCCAGTCAGTATATAGATATAAAGATAAAGAGCACAGTAGTCTCTGCCTTTCACTTTGGTTTCTAAAATGTTTAGTTTTGATACTAGCTTAGGTCACTGGATTAGAGAGAGAACTTGAACTGAATTTAATGGCCATCTTGTACACCCTCTTAATTTTATTTATGAGGAAACAGGTAAAAGATTCTCATTTTTTTCTGCCTAATTACAAACTATTGTAATTTAGCTTTGTTTTAATGTAACCACGTCCCTCCCCTACTCCACAAACTCTTATGGTTCCCTATTACCTCTGGGAATAAGATTTCTCTGGCTTTTAAAGACCTTCATGACCTGACCTTAGCATACCTTTATACATTACTCCCTTTCTGAATTTTATAGTCTTGCTGTTTTTCACGTCTGACACTCTGATCTCCCTTTGCCCTGGCCATCTCCCATAAACAGACTTCACCTGTACATCTTAGAATTCCCTGATTTCTTCAAGATTCAGTTCAAGCATCTCTACTTGACATTTCCTGATTCCCAACTGTTAGTGCCCTACCCGTTAAACTACCTCTTATTTATGTTGTATTTGCTTGTCTACGTGTGTATTGTTTCTCCCATGTAAAATGTTAGCTCGGGAGCAGGGGCTGTTTCATTTCTGACTTTGTACGCTCAGGGCCCAGCCCAGTGGCTGGTACCCTGTAGGTAATTTATAAATTCTTGTTGACTGACTGGTTGATTGCTCTTTGGAGTGGGAATGTGGTGTAGTTGCCCAATTCTTGGTTCTTCTCGTAAATGTTTGGACTTTTGGCAAGTCATTTAACCTCTAAAGGCCCACATTTTTCATCTCTTAAAATAAGGGGATTTGGTTTCCATATTTCCAATATGGTCGTTTCCAACATCTTTCCCGGTACAAAAATTATATGAGCCATGGGAGAAATAGCAGCTGTACAGTGGAGGGAACCTTGACTTGCAGTCAGGGGAAATCCAGTAGAAAATGATCCCTAAAGGGATCACTTTGTAATGCCCAGTACCTAATGAATAGTAAGTGCATAATAAGTGCTTATTGATTCATCTGAGTTTCAGTCCTGGCTTTGATACTAACTTGTGACCGTCAGCGTAGATTTTGCTTCTTGTAAAACAAGGATCATAGGACTATGGTAACACATTGTGAATCTTATAATGCTATATAAATATCAGCAGCCATCATTAAATGTCAGCTAGTAACACCTCCAAAGGTTCTTATCTCAGGCCTTTTGTCACTTTCCTTTATTTTCAGCTGAGAAGAATTAACTTTATTTCTCAAGTAGAAGTGTCTACTTACTTTGTCTTTTTCTGGTGAGCTTTTGAATTAATTTTCTTTCTTTCCTTGAAACAGCATTGTTTAAACTATCTGATGAGAACATTTTCATGTAATTCTTAGGCCTACTTTCAAGAAAAATTTATTAGCTCTTGCTCAACGCAAGGCACTGTGCTAGAAGTCCTTTGGTGACTTCTTTGGCAACTTTCAGTCTTTGAAGGAAGTAAGGAAAGAAAAACAACTTTTAGCTTAAATTTTGGTTCAATTGTTTAGTTGCCAAAGTTTTTAAGGCAGGTTTACAGTTAAGTTGCAAAATAAAACTTATTACTCAGGTTTTTTTTTTTAATCCGTAGTAGGAGAGTACCTGATTTTCTTGTTCTCCAGTGAGACACATTGAAGGTAAATCCTTGGTACAGCTTGGTATTGTGGGAAGAACATTGGATTTGGAGTCAGAAGACATGGGTTCAAATGACCGCAAGTCATTCATCTTTCTGGGCCTTGGTTTTCTCATTTGTAAAATGAAAGAATATTAAATAATCTCTAAATACCATTCTACTTCTAAATCCTGTGCGTAGATGAAATTCTAGTACACCATGTTCCACAAAACATTCAGAGTTTTTCTTTGTAGTGGAATTTTTTGTAATATGTACAAATAGCATCTTCCATAAAGAGAGGTGATGCCCAGCGTCAGAGAAACACACATTTAGTTATTTTAAAACTAAAGTAAATCATGATCATTGTTAGGTGCTATTATGATTGGTGTTAGGCCATAACACCTCTTGGCAAATTCTGTTGTAAAGCCCCAGTTTAATTAGAAAAATATCCAGGCCAAAAAAAGGAAGTTTGGGGTTACTGTGAATGTGAAGTCAACAGATAGGTGACAAATATTTGTAGACACTGGGCTGGGAGTAGCCAAAGAATGATTCTGGACTCAAGAAAATACCAAAATCTCTGAATTCAAATTGCTAGGTAGGAGTTGTGTCTATTAGGAATTAGAGCACATTCATCTTACTACCTCATCTAGTAGACTCTTAACATCTAGCCACTGTTTCCTTCCCAAAAGGTTTCGGGCAAATCTTTTGTAGTGTGTTCTTTCAACACCTGTCCACCTTGGGAACATAATTTATGATAAAGGTCTTTGGATAAATGAGATTTCCTTTTACAGAAATTCTCTGTTACCGACTTTGCTGGTATGCCTTATCCCAAAAATTCTAAGCCAAAATAGATCGTGGACATTATTTGAAAAAAAAAAAAAGCAATGTTATCTGTTTGGGAAATAATAAATAAGAACCTAAAACAGATCTGATCTTCCTCAGTATGGCAAATCTTTCATTAGAAGTGCTATTCTCCAATGCTCTTGGGCTTTCCTCTCTGGATAGGCACCATTTAGAATTGGCTTATTTTGAGGACTCTTATCCAATATTTTTCCAACAAGCTTTAATAAAAATTATATTGTATAAGACATTGTATTCTTTTTAATAAACTCTAAAATCAGTAGAGAAATTTATTTTCCTTTGTGTTTACATTTTTTTGTACTCATTTCCTAAATGTAGAACCTAAAATATAAATGTACAAATAGGGATTATTTCATTTTTTTTTTTGTATTTGTATCCCTGAAAACCTATAGCACAGTTCCAGGCACGTAGTGGGTGCTAAAAAATTGCTTGTTGATTAATCGATGCATGTTTCAAACCTTATTATATGGTTTAGTGTCATAGCCTAGACGTTTTCCAGCCTCTGCTTTCAGAAACAAGATGAAGTCATGGAGTGTTGTGAGGTGTATATTAATGACATTTGAAAGGGCATTCTTCGGAAATATGTGGATACAAAATGAGATGATTTATCATATGTTTCTAGTTTTAAGAGAAATTAAACGATGAAGAATGTGTAATAAATATGTATGAAACAGGGGGAGAAGAAAGCCCTGGGTGACTTGATTTTTTAATGGCGCTCAAAATCTTGGAGGTAGTCCTAAAAGTAAATAGGCTTGCTCTACAAAAGACTGTCAGAAGTCCAGCCATAGTGTCAACTTTGAGTTCTTTCCATGCAGTGCCTAATCACACTCAGCAAAATTGGTCCAGGTTCTTATTTTTGGTCAAAAATGTGAGTTTCACATTTATCACTCGTCACTGACTCCTTTGTTAGACCTCTTAAGTTGTCTCCAGTCCTCAGTAATATATTTGCCAATTTGGGCCTAAACCAAACCACTTTGTAATTACATGTGTTTATAAGTGTTTTTGCTCTTTTACCAGACGAGAACATTATGAGGTATTTTTCCCTGTTAGTAAAGGTGTCACCAGATGGTACTTTTGAATCTTTGGTTTTAATTTTTGTGCGCTGGAACAAGGCTTCCCCTTCATGCCACTTTTCCATTTGCCTATGATTTTTGTGACATTTTCTTTCCATGCTAAATTTTCCTTGGTTAGATTTCTGTCCTTAGATTTAGGATGAGCAGAACCCTTCTTCCTCCCCAGCACTTAAAAGACTTGCCATTTTGTTCTGTGAAGTACATTGTGGTTACCAGATTACCCATTTTTTTGGTGAGCTTTGGTAATAAAAACAATAATACTTTATATTTACATAGTGATTTACAGATTGCTTTAAGATTAGTTTGTGTGCCCAGCCCAGGAGCACTTATCTGCCCATTTAGTGATAGTCCTTATTCTGTGGTGAATGACCTGAATTTCACTGAAGGTGTCCTTTTTAAACATTTTCTGATTGCTTTTCTAACGCTCAGTGGGTAGGTAACTGATTTTAGATCATTTAGGACTCCCCACCTCACTGTCTTGTTTTGAATGGCTTTTGCCAGGTTTCTAAGAATCTTTGTGGAATTTTTTTTCCTTCTTGCAAATGTATCTTTTAAAGTCATTTGACAGTTGAAATCGATGATCTGGTTTGTTTTCCATATTCAGTTCTTCTTAATGAATTTGCTGCCATTTGTGTATAATATGTTCCATTGTGGGATTTTTTTGGTAGTGCATATAATTTATCAAGTAATAGTCTCTGCCCAAAATTGGAATCATGTTTGCAGGAATAACAGCACTTGAGGTTTAGTGAGCCAAAAGAACTTTGGATGTGTCAGCTTTTTGATCATCAGGATAACCTTGTGAGATAAGAGTTACGTACAAGTATTAACCCTACTTTGCACTGAGGAAATTGAGGTTCAGGGAGTTTAATCAAGTGAGATCACTTAGTAAATTCAATGTAAATGGAAGAGTTGGAAGTTGAATCCAGGTCCTCTGACAGTCTCATTCTGTTTCTGCGATAACCACATTGTCCCTCAGAGATTGTTAACTATTTCAGGTCATTGGAGAGATTTTAGAAGAGATTTGAGTGAGTCAGAGTTAAGTGGGTGAAGTCTATTGATGAGGAAATAAGTTAATATTGAGAAAAATAGAGGGAAAACAAAGGACGGCTAGATTTTGGAGCTGAAAAAGCTGCAGAATTTGGAAAAGCCTTGGAAATGAGTGGAAACATACAGGACCAGATGTTATAATTAGGATATACTTATAATAATAGTAACTTACATGGATGGCATTGATTTTTTTTTTCTTCTGAGCATGGTTTGAGCTTAGTTATTTTTGGTGTTCTTGGTTGATGGCGTACAGATTTTATGAAGTGATATTCTTGTCATACTTTTAAATAGAATAACCCGTAGAGGCAATGTGTTATAGTGGAAAGAATGCTGGATTTAAGAGTTAGAAGACCTAATTACTATGTCTAATTAATTCTGTGTGCTTCAGTTTCCTCATCTCTCAATGAGGCATTTAGCCTTTAGGGGCCCCAGGGTCCTTTCTTACTCTAGCATTCTGTGATTTTTGCTATACTCTCAATATGTGCCTTTTAAATGTAAGAAGACAACAAAC
Organism: Phascolarctos cinereus; assembly: GCF_003287225.1. Taxonomy (NCBI): domain Eukaryota; kingdom Metazoa; phylum Chordata; class Mammalia; order Diprotodontia; family Phascolarctidae; genus Phascolarctos; species Phascolarctos cinereus. Next base: position 54,778,332 of record NW_027555514.1, on the reverse strand, counting down.
TCTTCCTTCCTAACCGTGTTGCCATCTTCCTGGGCCCCCTGTCCATTTGAAGACACTTCCTTCACCTTCTTTTCACTTGCCAGATGGTTGTTTAACCGGCGAAAGAGAGTATAATGAACCGAGGAGTGGACTTGGATTCCGAAGAGGCCCCATTCTGCCTGAGCTGTCGGTTGAGCCCAGTTAGGATGACCTTCAGCACTCAAACGCTTGGGCCTTTGTTTCCTCCTCTGTTAAAAGGGAAGTGAGCTTGCAGAGTTGTTGTGAGGCTTAGTGGGGGCCCAAGTACAAAAACAGTGTACATTTCTGTAACAAGGCACTGGCAAGTGTGCCGTGATCGGGAGCTGCTTCAGATAATAATAACAAGAGCTTGCATTTCTAAAGTGTTTTTCAAGTTCTCTCAAAGTTCAGCTTCTCTTGAAACAAGCCAAGTGAGGAGACAGGCAGAGAGGTCGGGATCAGTCTTATTTTCCTATCAGTGAAATGGGGTTTGAACTAGATCATTTCTAAGGACCTTTTTGAACTGTAAAATGCCACCATTCTCTAAAATAATTAAAGGACATCCTTTTTTTCCATTCCACAGATATTTCTTGTGTGCAAGCCCCTGTTAGGATCAGTGTGGTAGCTGCACAGAGGTGGGAAGTTCCTGCCCTCAGGGAACTTTTAGGATAGAGATCGTAAGAGTAAGATTGTATATGGGGTTGGATGTTCATTTTTTATCCGAAATCTTGTTAGTTTTCCATGACCAAAGTGAGCAACAACCGTTAAGAAGACCCCTGGAAAAGATTACACGAGAGTAGCTCTGTCAAGCACTTCCCCTAAGAAGTGAGTGCGCTGCTTCCATTAGACCTCATTCTTGGAGACAAAATAGGTCTAAGTTGGACAAAAGTTTATTAGATCGCCTGGCCTGCTGGATATCTTCGCTTGTAGCAGTTAATCCTTTGTTTCATTTATGGGCTTTGTATCACACCAGAAAATATGAAGTACAATTTGGCTAAAGCAAAAAGTTCCTTACTGAGGAGTTATGTAATTGTTTTTGGACAGTTGGTGGTTTTTCTTCTAAATTGGGAGTGTACCTGTAAACCCTTTGTTTATCCTTGAAAATTAATACAGTTTTGCCTAGTTAAAGAGAGACTTTAAGCGAGAACCATCTTACTGTAAAGGGCCTGAATGGCAGTGCAGGGAGTGAGGCTTGAAAGCTTTGTCAGGAATCTCAGTGATAGGGGCTTTTAGGTCTGAAAAAAAACAAGTCGAAGAGAATCTGGACAATGAGATAATCCTTCTTGTGTGGAGTATTTTTATATGTTACAGGCCAAGGGATGGATAGTCTTAAATAAGTAGCACTATTATCAATTTTTAAATTAAATTTTTTTTTTTCAGTTAACCAAAATTTACTTTCTTTTCCTCCTGCCAAAGTCCCCTTCCCCTTTTGAAAAAGGATGAAGAACAAAACCTTTATAATAAATACGTAGAATGAAACAAAAAAGAATCCCACATTAGTGTGCATGGATGTATGTGTACGTGTGTGTGTGTGTGTGTGTGTGTGTGTGTGAGAGAGAGAGAGAGAGAGAGAGAGAGGGAGGGAGGGAGAGAGGGAGAGAGAGGGAGGGAGGGAGGGAGGGAGGGAGAGAGAGAGAGAGAGAGAGAGAGAGAGAGAGAGAGAGAGAGAGAGAGAGAGAGAGGGAGGGAGGGAGGGAGGGAGGAGAGAGAGAGAGAGGGAGGGAGGAGGGAGGGAGGGAGGGAGAGGGAGAGAGAGAGAGAGAGGCAGGCCTCTGGAATCGGAGTTGACATTGCATCAGTCAGAATTTTTAAGTCTTTCAAAGTTGTTTGCTTCTACAATATTGTTATTTGGCCAATTTAGAAATTTGTTTTGCATGACTATACATATTTGTAATGAGTTTTATTTTTATTTGCCTTGACTTCTGGATTTTCCAGAATGGCTGGACAATGTTTTTTTTCTTTTCTTTTCTTTTTTTATTAATTTATTTTTAGTTTTCAACAATCACTTCTATAAGCTTTTGAGTTTTAAATTTTTTTTCACTCTCCCTCGCCATCTCCCTCCCCAAGACGGCTTGCAATCTGACATAGGTTCTACATATACATTCCTATTACATATATTTTCACATTAGTCATGTTGTAAGGAGGAACCACAAGAAAGAGAAAACAAAACAAAACAGAAGAAAAAGAAAAGAACAAATAGTATGCTTCAATCTGCATTCTATCTCCATAGTTCTTTCTCTGGATGTGGATAGCATTTTCCATTATGAGACTTTTTGGAGATGTCTTAGATCCTTGAATTGCTGAGAAGAGCTAAGTCTATCAAAGTCAGTCATCATACAACGTGGCTGTTACTGCATACAATGTTCTGGTTCTGCTCACTTCTCTCAGCATCAGTCCATACAAGTCTTTCCGGATTTTTCTGAAGTCTGCCTGCTCATCATTTCTTATAGCACAATAGTATTCCATTACATTCATATACCACAGCTTGTTCAGCCATTCCCCAATTGATGGGCATCCCCTTAATTTCCAATTCTTTGCCACCACAGAAAGAGCTGCTATAAATGTTTTGTACGTGTGGGGTCCTTTTCCCATTTTTATGATCTCTTTGGGATACAGCCGTAGAAGTGCTATTGCTAGGTGAAAGGGCATACACAATTTTATAGCCCTTTAGGCATAGTTCCAAATTGCTCTCCAGAATGGTTGGATCATTTCACAACCAGGAATGCATTAGTGTTCCAGTTTTCCCACATCTTCTTCAATATTTATCATTTTCCTGTTTTGCCATGTTGGCCAATCTGATATGTGTGATAGGTGTGATATGGTGCCTCAGAGTTGTTTTGATTTGCATTTCTCTAAACAATAGTGATTTAGAGCATTTTTTTACATGACTATAGATGGTTTTAATTTCTTCATCTGAAAACTTCCTGTTCATATCCTTTGACCATTTATCAATTGGAGAATGACTTGTAGTCTTATAAATTTGACTTAGTTCTCTACATATTTTAGAAATGAGGCCCTTAGCAGAGACACTAGTTGTAAAAATTCTTTCCTAGTTTTCTGCTTCCCTCTTAGTCTTGGTTGCATTGGCCTTGTTTGTCCAAAAACTTTTCAATTTAATGTAATCAAAATTACCCGTTTTGCATTTCATAATGTTCTCTGTCTCCTATTTGGACATAAGTTCTTCTATTCTCCATAAATCTGATAGGTGAATTATTCCTTGCTTTCCCAGTTTGCTTATAGGATCAGCCTTTATATCTAAATCATGAACCCATTTTGACTTTGTTTTGGTATAGGGTATAAGATTTTGGTCTATGCCTAGTTTCTGCCATACTCTTTTCCAGTTTTCCCAGCAGTTTTTGTCAAATAGTGAGTTCTTATCCCAGAAGCTGGGGTCTTTGGGTTTAGCAAATAGTAGGTTACTATAGTCATTGACTACTGTGTCTTGCATACCTGATCCACCACTTTATTTTTTAGCCAGTACCAAGTATGGTTGGACAAATTCACAGCTCCACCAGTAGTGTATTAATGCATGTTTTCTCACAGCCCCTCCAACTTTTGTCATTTTCCTTTTTTGCCAACTTTGCCACTCAGATGGGTGTGAGGTGGAACCTCAGAGTTCTTTAATTTGCATTTCTCTAATTATTAGTGATTTAGAGCATTTTTTAATATGGCTTTTGATTTCTTCCTTTGAAAACTGCCTATATATGCTTTGATCATTATGAATTGGGGAATGGCTCTTACGTTTTAAAATTTGAATCAGTTCCCAGTATAGCTTAGAAATGAAACAGCTGCAAAGACTTTCCCCCATTTATCTGCTTCTCTTCCAATTTTTAACTGCTTTGGTTTTGTTTGTGCAAAAACTTTTACATTTATATTTTAAATTTTATGGAATCAAAAATATCCATTTTACCTTCTGTGAGTCTCTCTATCCTTTGGTTGTGAATTTGTCCCTTCTCCAAAAATCTGACAAGTAATTTCTTCCTTGTTCTTCTGATTTCTTTATATTGTCACACTTTATGTCTAAGTTATGTACTCATTTGGAGCTTGTCTTGGTATAGATTGTAAGATGTTAGTCTATATTTAGTTTCTACCAGACTGTTTTCTATTTTTACTCATAACGTTTGTTATAGTTAAAGATCTGGTACTGCTAGGCCACCTTCCTTACCACTTCCCCCCCCCCATTATTTCCCTTTAGTTTCTTGACCTTTTGTTTTTCCAAATGAATTTTGTTATTATTTTTTCAAGTAATCCTTTAGTAGTTTGATTGGTATGGCACTGAAAATGTAAATTAATTTAGGTAGTATTGTCATTTTATTATATTGGTTTGGCCTACCCAGGAGTAATTAATATTTTTTCAATTATTTAGATTTATCTTTATTTGTGTAATGAGTGTTTTGTAGACTTGTGTATTTTGGCAGGTGGACTTCCAACTATTTGCTATGTTGTGTAGTTATTTTAAATGGAACTTACCTTTCTATTTTTCCTTGCTAGTTTTTGTTGGTAACTCAAATGCTGCATTGTGGGTGATAAAAATGTATTTAATTTTTCTGTGTTTTTGTGAGGTTTCAATCCACTAATACATGGTGAATTTTGGTAAAAGTGCTGTGCACAGCTGGGAACATATATACTCCTTTCTATTCTCATTCAGTGGTTTCAAGAGGTCTATTATATCAATATTTTAAAAAATTCTATTCAAGTTCTTAGCTTCTTGTTTATTTTTTTGTTAGATTTTTCTAAATCTGAAAGGAGCACATTGAAGCCCCCATTATTATAGTTTTACTGTCTATTTCTCCCTGTAACTTATTTAACTTTTCCTTTAAGTATTTAGATGCTATGTCATTTGGTGCAAATATATTTAGTATTGGTATTATTTCATTGTCTTTGTTACTTCAGCAATATGTTGTTTTCCCTGTTATCTCTTTTAATTCACTTTTTGCTTTGGCATTGTTTGATACTGTGATTGCTGCCCTTGCATTTTTGCTTCAGCTGAAGCATAGTAAATTTTACTCCTGCCCCTTATTTTTAACTTTGTGTGAATCTTTATGCTTCACTTGTGCTGCTTGTAAACACATTGCTGGCTTCTGTTTCCTAATCTGTTCTACTATCTTCTTCCATTTCATGAGTCCATACCATTCACATTCAGTGTGATTGTGTGTTTCCCTTCATCTTATTATGCTTTTCTTTCTCTTTGGTGATGAGAGGAGTGTGCTTAGCATCAATGCATGTTCCAAGTTTGATGCAGTTTGCATCTGCTCAATTGCTCTTCTTCTCTTTCCCTCCCCTAGAGCTAGATCATAGGTTCTTATCCTTTCTTTCTTTCCCTTTAAATCCTTCTTTTTGGATCCGCTCTATGTAGTTAGGAGTTTGTTTTGCTTAGGATTGACCCCTTCCTCAGTCTGCCTTCCCTCTTATTTCTGCTTTTCCCCTTTCCCTCCTGTTTCACCCTTTTGAATGAAATGTATTTCGTAGCCAACAATATGGATATTGTTTTCCTCCTTAGGCCATTTCAGATGAAAGTAGGGTTCACTCACTCTCCCCTCATCCCTTCCTCTCAAAAGTCGTCTTCTTGTGCTCCATGATTAGTTCCCTCTTTCTTCTCCCTGTTCCCTAATGTATTCCATCCCCTTCTCTTTATTTTGTTATCTTAAGGTCATTAAAACATATTAAAAACCACTCCCAGGCCCTCTGGATTATTGGACTCCTACAACCACCGATGATGATGGGATCCTGAGGGAACATCTTCCCATATGTTACACGTTAGAATGTAAGCAGTTTATCCTTGTTTAGTCCCTTATGATCATCCATTCATATTTGCCTTTTATATTATTCTAGACTCCTGTGTTTTTATTTTAAAGGTTCTACCAGCTCTGGTCTTTTCATTAGAAATGTTTGGCAATCCTCTGTTTCATTAAAGGTTCATTTTCCTCCCTGTAGGATCATATTCTGTTTTGCTGGCTGCGTTATTCGTGGTTGTAATCCTACTTGTCTTTATTGCCTTCTGAAATAACACATTACAAACTGTCTTCTTTGTAGTGTGCCTTCCATTGCTCTCTAACCATGCTTATTTCCTTGTTGTGTTTGATGTATTCCTACGTGTAATTCTATGTGTAGATATGTGTTTTCAGTTGTTCTTTGCTCATTTCAGATGTGAGTGAGGGCCCTCTGATATTGGCTCTGTCTCCATCTCTGGAGATGAATCTCAAGGGGTGTCAGTGGTGACTCTGGATAGAATGTTGGGGATGTCACAGTTTCTGGGTCTGTGCTGTTCCACAGTGCTCTGGGCCCTGTCATTCCCAAAACTTCAAAGGCCTGCACCTACACCTATCCTCCCTGTTTTTTTTAAGGGGGTCAGGGGGCCCGGGGTAACGGTTGCTTCTGGACAGAGTCTTGTTTCTGACTAGTCTCTGGTGATAATGACATAATGTTTGTCTGCACTGATGCTGGCTTTGTTTGGCAGGCCCCCTTTCCTATTGCATATAGGTTTCTGGCTAACTTTTTTGTACAGTTCTAGAAGTCACTTACTGTAGTTTCTCATTGGTTTTCTTGATCATTATTCAGTCAGGTGTGAATTTCAGGGTTTTGCTGGATTAGCTATATGGCTGCTGAATGGTCTGTCTGTGTTCGGTCAGCCATATTAATCGAAAGTCAAGATACATAAAACTTCATTGGTTGGAGGTGACATTGGGACGAGGAGTTGATGAAGAGTCCAGACAAGAGAAAATTGGGGCTTGAATTAGGGATAGGCTGGATGTGAGCCTTGAGAGGGCAAAGGGCTCAGAGAGGAGGACATGGCTTTGACACAGTAACCAGTCAGAAAGACAGCAGGAGAGTAAAAACTATGATAGTATGAAAATGAAGAAATAAAGTATATTTTTTCTCTGAGGTTCTTTCCTTTCATTGATACCTGTAGTAGAGGACCTTTCCTTAGGACATCTTAAGATGAGGTCTGAAATCTTCAAAGCAATAATGAGAAACTTTAAGCCTAGAGAAGAGAAGGCATGTGGGAGAGTGGGTCTGGGACTAATTCAAAGTAGATTTGTGTTTCTCAGAGATATAAAAGGGTGATAATTTAATTACACTTTGCCACAAGCATTTTATTATTTACTATGACATGAATATGAAAGAAATACTCCTTAAGAACATCTGTATTAAGCTATCTATAGTCATATGAAAAAATGCTCAAAATCACTATTGATCAGAGAAATGCAAATTAGGTACCACCTCATATCTATCAGAGTGGTTAATATGACAAAAAAGGAAAATGTTGGATATTGGAGGGGATGTGGGAAAACTGATGCACTGAATCATTCTGGAGAACAGTTTGGAACTAAGCGCAAAGGGCTATAATACTGTGCATGCTCTTTGAGCCAGTAATGCCACTGCTAGGTCTGTATCCCAAAGACATAAAAAAGGGGGAAATTACCTATTTGTACAAAAATATTCATAGCAACTGTTTTTGTGGTGTCTAAAAATTGGAAATCAAAGGGATGCCCACCAATTTAGGGAATGTCTAAACAGGCTGTGGTATATTATTATAATGGAATATTATTGTGCTGTAAGAAATGACAAGCAGGATGATTTCAGAAAAACCTGGAAAGACTAATATGAACTGATGCACAGTGAACCAGGAGGAAGTTGTACATAGTAACAGCAGTATTGTAGGAAGAATTGTGAATGACTTAGCTATTCTCAGCAATACAATAATCAAAGACAATCCTAAAGGACTAAGGATGAAGCTTACTATTCATCCACCTGTAGAGAAAGAACTAATATTGATTGAATACAGACTAAAGCATGCTGTTTTTCACTTTCTTTCATTTTCTTTTATTTAAATCTTTGAATTGCACAAAATGACTAACATGTAAACATTTTACATAATTGTACATGTATAAACTTTATCTGATTGCTTAGTGTCTCATGGAATGGGGAAGGGAGGGATAGAATTTGGAACTAAAAATTTTAAATAAAAATTTAAAAAAATTTAAAAAAAATATGTATTGATGCTCAATGTTCCAGATGATTTCTTTTCTAGAATAGAAAAATTAAATCTTTCACCCTAAATATTCTAAATATTCAATTTTTCCTGTAAACCATCTTTAGTGGAAATTCTAGAATTTTGTTTTATAGTTTTTATACAAATATAGACTGGTTCATTAGTTCCACACTTCTTCATATGAAGCATTTTCAAGATCTGTGCAGTGAAAACCTAATGTTAGCTAATTTTTCTTTTGTCCATTACATTATTTTAAAAGGTTTTTTTTCTGTAAATTAGACAGCCTCTTTAACTTAAGTGGGAATCTGTCAAACTTCCTAAGAAGCATGAAGAAGGAAGATTTGCATTTGTATCCTTTGAAATGTTATTGGAATGTAGACAGTCCCTGGTTCTTTATATTTCTTAGAAAAGGTTTGCCACGTGATAATCATTTGAAGCTGAACTGTACAATGGCTCTATTATGCAGTTTAATTATTACTAATTAATCTTTGTTCACTTGAACTTTGCTGATGGATGAATGGAATCTAATAATGTAGGAAATCAGTTTTCATGGTTTAGCTAGGCATCAGAATTTGTGTAGTTTATTGGGATATATTTAAACCTACCCAGTTTGAGGTGCCTTTTCTAGATTGATTCTTTTATGGCTTGAATAATATTTCTCTTGGGGAGAGGTTGACTTAGGTTCCTTCCTTATGTAAATGCAGAGGGTTAATAAGTCCAATTTCATCCTCCTCCCCTACCATGATGCTAAATGCAAAAGTACTTGGTGTGACTCTCAGAATTGCTACTCCCAGCAGGGTAGGATAAGAAAGGTATGAAGGTAAGGAAGCAAGATGAATTCTTGCCATCTTTAGTTGAAACTTCAAATGTATGTTTCTCATAAAAACATTGCCATAGATGATGGTTGTCTTATTAAAACAATATCAATTAATACCATGCTTCAAGTAAATAATGGGTTAAGAATAGTGTTGTGGATTCTTCTGGGCACTCACCATTTTTTATATTTACAATATTGTTTTTATAGGAAAATGAAACATTAGTACATGTCAACAATTAAAAAAAATTAATTAATGGCTTAATACAGGATCTATCCTGGGCCTTCTGTTTTCCTACTGGAGCCCAGTATGGCTTATTCTCTCTCCTGATCTTCTGTCCTGAATCAACAATTGCCTTGTGCACCTCTCCTGTAGGCAAACTCGGCATGTCCAAACAGAACTCATCATCTTTTCCTCCTAACCCTCTCCTCTTCTGAGCTTCCCTGTTACTGGTCAGGGAAACAGCGTTTTCTTAGTGCCAGCCAACCTTTCAACCTCAGTGTCGTCACTTCTCACTCTCACTTACCCCACGTATCCAGTCTAGTGTTAAATCATTGTGTTTCTACCTTCACGACATCTCTTGTACATGTCTGCCATCTTTGCATTTTTGCAGACACCATCCTAGCACAGGTTCTTGTTACCTCTCTCCTGGATTATTGCCATAGACTTCTAATTGGTGTCCCTGCCTCCAGTTTCTCCCTTCTCCAGGTTATCCTCCACTCATCTGCCAAAATGGTTTTCCTAAAGTTTAGCTTGCCTAGGATAGGTCCGAGGTGAGCTTGAACCCTTGGCCTCCTGGCTCTTTGTCATGCTGCTTCCCTTCGAAGTTGCATAGAAAAGCAAAAGACATCTTAACCCAAAAAATATTAGTCTCCACTCACTCAACCATCATTTTTGCTTAACACTTGCCTCTCATCCCAGTGAGGCTTCCAAGGAGAACTATTTGAATATCAAAGAATGATAAGAGAGAGGCTTGATAAAACTGATGAAGCCCTCAAATATGACCATGCTTAAAAAGTCAGATGACAAGTGAAGGATGTCCTATCATGCAAACATATCATCTTATTGGAAAAAGTTTGCCCAGCAGAAATCAACTTTTGGTATATTCTTGGTTTCTTCTAAGAATTAATGCATAGTTGCAAGTATAACCTAAATTTTGCTAAATGTAAGATAAAAATACCATACCATGAAATCACAAGTTCAGTCTTGATTCCTGTCAGATAAATTAAACTTTTCATAATCTTTATTTTCATTTCTAAAGTAAAGTTCTCATCAAATCCTTTTTCCATTACTATTTGCTGTGATGTATTGGTCCCTGTTTAAGTGAATTTGTTGTGAGCTAGGGGTGTTAGAAACCCTGAAATGCAAGGGTACAGTGTAGGAAGTCTGCCTTGAAAGAATTTGACTGCTCAAGCCTTCTTTCAGTCCAAGTAGCAAGTTTATTATGACACTGGTTGGGTGGGCGAGATTCTTAGTGAGATGCACATTTGTGACACCAATACAAGTGGGCCAGATTTTAAGAATCTGTGTGTTTGATGAGGATGAGACTGATACTTTTATAGGGAAAAATCCTGTGGGAAGATCTGGATGGAATCTAGAAGTGGTAAGTAGTCTGGGGTGGTCTAGAGGCAAAAGAGGAAGGACTAGGCTGGATTTAGGGGCCATAATGAAAGAACAGTTGAAAGGATTATATTGGGATGGGCTATGCCTTAGGTGAATGCCAGGGATCTGGGCTGCTGAAATTTGTGGGAAAGTTCAAGGACGTTTTTTAGAGGTTCAGGACCTATACCCCATCAGATTCACTTAATTTTAAATGATGTATTTAATCAATGATATTCTTAGATAACAAAGACTTCCTGAATTTCACCAACTTTTAACAAAATCTGTTTCCTTTTTCTTGCAATACAGTGTATAATAAACACAGACATACGTACATATGTGCATATATATGTTCATCTATGTATGCCCACACATATATTTATAGAAGTAAATTCCCTTACCTTTTTTTTCACTAGTATCATTTTCTGATACTTTGGTAATTTTTGTTACTTAAAATATGCCATATCAGAGAATTGTCTGTTGGACTTCCATTGGTAGTGATCTCCCCAATGTTTCTAACCTTACCTCAGTTTACCTCTCTTTCCAAAGAGGTAGTGTAAGGATAAGGGAATAGGACATAGGACCTGGAAGTAATCTTGGGATTCTGGAACATGCCAGACAGCAACTCAACCTTGAGAGAGCCCAGAACGATTTAGACTTAGGGTGACTGACTCAGGGCTGGGCCAAATCCACAGGGTACCTGCCAGTAAACTAATCCTGTACCACTTCCATGGAGTTCCTCCACAGCAAGCTGTTGTGTTTCCTGCCAAGAAGCCTCCAGGGGCCAGGCAGAGACACAACCAGAAGCAGTAGCTGTGTTGGACTCTCATCATGTCAGTGTAATTATTAGCTTATTTTCCTAGAGACTTACTGGAAAGATTTATGGTGCTTTTATTCCCATTCTCACAAAGTCCCATAAAAATTTGTGTCTCCACCACTTTTGCTAACAGCTTTGTAATGTCTGGCCCTGTGCCCTTCTTTTCCTTTCCCTGTAATCCCTGCTGTGTTGCCTTCCTCTTAGTTTGACATCTTTTATCTTTCTCTTCTTTACTGCTTCTCCAACTGTCCTGTATTCCCAATTTATATTTTGCTAAGTACTGGCTTTTTGTAGCTCTCAAAAATACATATGGAAGTGTCAGAGTTTCAGCATCTTCATTCATAGTGGGCTCGTTTGTATGAGGTGTTTTTTCCCTCCTTGCTAGTATTTTTGATGGGATATCGCCTGCGTGAAGGCATGTTCTGTGCTTTTATCTTTAAGCCAGTTTCAACTTACCTTTCCAGTCTGTTTTCACAGGGCTTCCCTTTCGCTTGGTGCATTTTACATTCCAGCTGGGATATACCACTGGTATTGTACTTGCTCATCCTATCTCCATGCATTTTGCATATTCCACCTCCCACACCTGTAATTAAATTTCCCCTGCATACTTCCTTATCTCCATATATTGAAATCTTTTTCTTTCTTTGAGCCCTACCCAGTTGTCCCCTCCTCAAGGAATGCTGGCTGATTCCTCCTCCTAGAAGTGTTTCCTTGCTGAAATCTATTGTGTTATTGTTTGGCTACTCACGCACCTACTAATTTCCTATTATATGTTACAGTTATTTGTGTACATACATCACCCAACCTCCCCTGCTCAACATACACATTATTTAAGATGAGATGCTCCTTGAAGACAAGGATACCCTTCATCTTGGCATTGGCTGCTCTGCCTGGTTTCAACTCCATGGAGCAAGATGCTGTTTGGCATGTCCTTCTCCAGCTTATTTTACAGACAGGAAAGTGAGGCAAAGAGGGTTAAGCATCTTGACCATGGTCACAGCTAGTAAGTGTCTGAGGCCAGATTTGAACTCGGGAAGATGAGTCTTCCTGATTCTAGGCCAGTACTCTCTCCACTGTGCTACCCAGCTGCCCAATAAATGATTATTGGATTGGATTTGTATCCTCATCTTTCTAACAGTGCTTTTCAAATAGGTGTTGAATGAATGCTTGTTGAATTTAATTGTTGAATTATGTAAGCTTTTTACTTCTGTATCTGAAATCCATATTTCATAAAATTGTCATAGATAGAATTTAGAGCTGTGTGGATACATTAGAGATCATCTGCTCCAGTATTGAAGATGAGGAAACAGAACACCCAGAGAGATGTAGCATTTATTTGTTCAGGGTCACGTCTGTTGTAGAGGTGCTCTACATGTACGGCTCTAGTTTTCTCACTAGGAGCCAAGATTCTTCCCTCTGTGCAGTGCAGAAACCACATAGTTCCAGAACACTAAGTGTAAGTGAAGGAGCCTAAATAGGAAGGAGAGAAGAGGGCACAGGGCCTCTGCTTGGGGCATATGCAGTGATGGTAGCTGATAGCAGAAAGAGGGCAGAGCTGCTTATATCATATTTTGCTTCTGTATCTTCTACCAAGGGAAACACCCTTTCCCTGGAAATGACAGAACACAAATGACTAACGGGGAGTTGACACTCGGATAAGTGAGGGAATAAGTTAGAGACCACCTAGTGACCCTGGTTAATGCAAGTTGCCAGACAGGTAAATTTTAACCTTGTGTCCTGAGAATTGTCAAGTGATTGCTGAGCCTCTGAAAGTAATATTTTAAAGCTCATGGAAAATGGGAGAGGTGTGCTACAAGACAAATGTTTTCCAGCTTTTCAAAAAAAGGGAAGAGAACAGAGCCTGTAAACTATCTATAGACCAGTGAACTGGACTTTGATTCCTGAGGAAATTTTAGAATGGCTCAGTAAAGAGTGAGTTATTAAAAATCTAGAAAGGGATGTGGTGATTGCAAAGAGTCAGCATGGCTTCACCAAGAACAAGTCGTGCCAGATCATCTTCTTTTCCTTTTCTGATAGTACTGTGGGAACTAGTAGATGAGGGGAATGTTCTGGATAGCGTTTGCTTACATTTTAGCAAAGCTTACACTTATGTCTTTCATACTATTCTCATGGAGAAGTTAGAGTCTAGCTATGGATTAGATCAGGAGTTCTTGACCTTGTGTATTTTATTTTGTATGTTTAAAAACATTCTAAGAAGGGTTCATAGGCTTCATCAGACTGCTAAAGGAGTCCACGGCACAAAAAAGTTTTGGAACCCTAAGTTTAGATGCTAGTACAGTCAGATGTATTCAGGACTTGTTGGATGGCCACATTGAAAGTATGATTTCTATTTCAGATTTATTGGTTCAACATTCAGTTGAGTACCCCAGGAAGCTACTTGGCCCTGTGTTGTTGACACATTTTTAAAATGTGTAAACATTTTTGTTAACGTCAGTATTTTTGTTAATGAATTGAATAAAGTCTTGGAAGGTGTGCTCATCACATTTGCAGACAACACGAAGTGGGGAGGCATAGCGAACGTACTGTATGACAGGATCCAGAAGATTCTTGAAGTGTTAGAGGATGGGGCTAAATCAAATGCGATGACGTTTAAAAGGAGTAAATGTAAAGTCTTACATGGGCACAAAAAATCAACCTCGCAAGTGTAAGATAGGAACGTGGTCAGATTACAAACGTTTTGAAAAGGATGTGAGGATTTTAGTGAATTATAAGCTCCGTTAAAGTCAGCAATATAATGTGGGAACCAAAAAAGCATTATACAGACTTGGGCTGCATCAAAAGAAGTTTAACTTTTTGAAATAGGAAAGTGGCAGTCCTTTGTACTCTGGCCTTGTCAGACTACTCTAGAATATTGTGTTCAGTTTAAAAGTACTCTGACAAGCTGGAAGGTGTCCATAGGAGGGCAGCCAGAATGTGAAGAGCCTTGAGTCCATGGAATATCAGGTCCAGCTGAAAGACCTGAGGATTTTGTTTGGAGAAGACAAGACTCAGGATGGGAAGAGAGAGGGAAGGTTATGATAACTGTCTTCAAGAATTGGATGAGCAGTCATATAGAAGAGGGATTACAATTATGGGCAGAATCAGGAACCCAAATGGAAATTGCAGAGACAAACTGAGGCTGGATTTCAATAGAACGTAAGCTCCCTGAGCCGGGATTGTGTCTTTTTTTTTTGTCTTTCTAGCTCTAGCACCTAGCACACTCTTTGGTGGTCTTTAAGCAGAGGCTGGAGGGTTACTGGTGAGGTATGAGGTAGCAGGGATTCCTTTTGGGTATAAATTGCATTAAATGGCTGCAGAGGTCCCTTCCAGGTGTCAGATTCTGTGATTCTTTGATTCAATGCTTTGGGACTGTGTGAGGATCGTGAAATTATCATATTTTTGAAAGAATTAGCAAATCTTGAAATACATTTCCTTGATTACTTTTTGGTTTGACTTTTAACCATGCTGGATTTTAAAGGAAATTAAATCTGTGTATTTGGTGCTTTTATAATAACCCTGTAAAAGAACTTCTTAATATCTGCACAGATATCTACATATCTACTTAATATCTTCTTTTTAAAAGAAACAAGAATGATGCTTGGCTAATCCTGATAGGGAAGTTTCAGCAATGATTTTTAAATTCAGATTGCTTGAAAAGTATTTATGTGGTCTTTGCTACCTCCATTTCTTTTAAAAGTCATATTGTACTTTACAGAATAGCATGAATGTCTATTTTTAGCAATTGTTTGTGTTAGTCTCACACTAGATGTCAGTGTTAGCATACCTGGGTAGCTATTACAGGTGTGATTATGATGAGGTCATCCAGGTGTTACTTCTGTAGTGAGGTGCAGTGATGATTTGTAACTGGGCAGCCCCCATTTATAAGTATGTATGTTGCTCAATTGGTATGTGATTTAATTCAACAAGTATTTATTAAGCACCTATTGTGTGCTCAGCTAGGGGGGCTAGGTGATATAATAGAGCCCTGGTCCTGGAGTCAGGAAGACTCATCTCCCTGAGTCCAAATCTGGCCTCAGACACTTACTAGCTGTGTGACCCTGAGCAAGTCACTTAACCTTGTTTACATCAGTTTCCTCATCTGTAAAAATGAGCTGGAGAAGGACCAGAAGCAAAACCACTCCAATATCTTTGCCAAGAAAACCCCAGATAGGGCCAACAAGAGTCAGATGTGACTGAAATGATTAAACAACAACAGTATGCTCAGTATGGTGGCTGTATTAGGTGCTAGAGAAGAGAATAAGGTTGGGGAAGAGAGATGTCAAACATACTTCAGAAAATTCCCATATGGCTGGTTTATCTTTACAAACTTTAAGCTTCATCTTAAAGAGATCTTTAACTTTTAAAAGAGATCTTTGATTTCATATTGAAGCTTATCAGTGCTGTAAGCCAATTCTTTGATAAAAAGGGTGGCATCGCTTATGTCTTGTCATATCTATTTCTTATTACAAAATATTTTTTAAAAGTTATGTAGTAGATCTTGATTTGCCAACATTTTTTATGTGTCTCTTATCAATGCTATTACTGATCTGGTCACTGCTGCAAGAATCTTCTTTACTAGAGTTGTTTGTTTTTTAACATAAAATACTCTTTTGGGAATTTTTGTCATTAGCTAATCTTAGAGTCACATACACAGGAAGACATAGAGTTAATTCTTGATTGTTGAATAGATTAAGTGTCACAGGGTAGATTTCCAGCCCCACTGAAAAAGACAAAGATCACATATCACCTGGTATCAGGCAAATTAGAATACCTAAGGGAGTGAAAATACCTAAGTGATATTGAAAACTGAATATTTTCTTTTGAAATTATTTTAAATTTATTCCATAAAAAGTTTAATGCAAGGTCCAATTAAGTCATTAGTGATAATCTTGCACTGAGTTTAATTCTTGAAATAAGTTTCAGGAAGAAAAATCTTTTTGTGGTACTAATTTTCTTTGAGTCTTTGAGTACGAATTTTCTGCTTCTTTGGCCATGGTTAGTTTTCTTGGTTATTGCTGCAGGATGTCTCCTGACTGCCTTTTTAACTGAGATAAGATCAATACCTGCAAAATAAGGGTTTTTTTTTTTAAAGGAAAGTAATAGATACCCTCACAACCAGCTTTAAATTAAAATGAGAGGCAGCAACCTAAGATACATAAATAACAATGTTATGCTTTCCAATGAAAGGCGTATACAAAGCAAATGGAACCCCGATTTTTGAGCAGAGCACCCAGGGACCACCTCAGACCATTGTTCCCCTTTTCTTCTCAGTACTTATTCACTGTTGTTCTCTAAACATGGTTGTATTCTGAATATGTTGTTTTCTCAGGCCTGCTTTCTTGGTGGTATGCTCTTTTGAATTTGGTTCCAAGGTGCCTCTGACTTCTAGCTGCTTCTAGATAATTCAAATTGGTCTGAGATATGAGATCATCATGAAATGATGTTTATAGTGGAAATGTCAAAAATGATATGATTTGGTCCTTTCATTAGGAGGTCCATTTGATAGGATGTCCATTTGGACAAAGATTTCACAGTTAGCATACAAATAGGCAAGTTTTGTTTGCTAAGTTGCCATAGCCAAAGAGTTAGTTATCAATTGGCCAGTATATTGATGTACTTAGCTGAGGTGGTCCTTGGAAAGTAGGTTCAGTCTGTTGCTGGGACCACACCTGAAGCTCTCCCAGCATAATAGATGGAACTTTCCTGAGCTCATACGTTACTGGTAGAGCCTCTGAGAATCTCCTTGGCACAAAGAGACATTGTAATAGGACTTTGTAGAGGATTGACCAATTATTCATGGTTAAAGGTATTAGTTATTCTACTGTGTCTTCATATTGGACAAAATGCCATTCTTTCCTACTTGTTCTTTTTCAATAGTAGAGCATCTTCTAAATGTTTAATTTATCATTGCAGACAGTTGTGTATCTGCAGAAGTGGTGGCTGCTATTGATGTAAACACTATTGCCAATGAAGTATACAAGCATAACTTTCCTCATACACAATTATGGGCCAAAACTATTGAGGTGAGTGAGTAATTATTATTATTTTAATAAATAGAAAGTGTGTTTGCCACTTTACAAAATGAGGACCGCATAGTCTGTGATGAATACTGTTTTTATTCAAGGACATCCATTACTCTTATAGAACAGAGGACTAAAGCCAAATGTTTTCATCTTGGTGAGAGAGGATGTTGGTTAGGAATACTCTATTTTGACTACTTGTATGTGTGATTCTGTGACCTTTTCCTAGTACTTTCCACTAGAGATTGGAAAGAAACACTAGTGGACATGAGCTTTAGATTCAGGCCACCATGTGAGGTGAACCTCAGAAACCTGCCAGAGCAAGACCAACGAACGCAGTGCTGAGGGAGCCCTTTGTAATGAGGGCTGAGGAGATAGCCAACTGAAAATGTCGTGAGAGTCCTGGACAAAAACAAAAGAAAACAATGAGTGAATCCATCAGAGGCTTTTCCTATGCAGACCCAACAGAAAGTTATATAACACTTCTTTGAGTTAATAGGAAATTTCTGTGAATCAGACATTTTCTTTTCTGAGGCATTTGGAGAAAAAGGAGGGCTTTTCTCTCTGTCCAGTGGAAAATGGTGGGCACACAGGCTTGAGGTTGGAGGGAGATGAGGATTTTCTGTTAGGAACCTAAAATATTACTGGGCCAAGACAGGGAGACAACTGCAGGCCTTGGGACTTTTGCATAGGAAAATTTCCTCCTTACTTCTTTATATTGTAGGGTGACTGAAAAGAAGAGTGATTCCATGCTTTTGTGGGGAATATTTAGAGGGAGCAGGAAGAGGCCATCAGCAAATGTCTGTGGCTTTGAGTTGGGTGGAAGCTGCTTTGGGTATGAGAGTGTGAGTATGGGAGCATAATTGTAGAGAAAGTGATTTTGCTGTATGTATGTTGAATATCAGAGTGTGTGGACTCGTGAGCTGTAGTAGTGCATTTTGGGACTCACCTGACAGTGAGTTTGGAGTGAAAGTTAGAGCTGCTAGCAAAAGCGTTATGGAACTTGCCATGTAGCTCTTTCATCTTAGGCACTGAAGCTTCTCCAAAATGAGTATGGGGTAGAGCTTTTGGCTTGGTTGCTTGTAATACCATCCCCTACTCTCTGCGCCAGTGACACACACACACACATGCCGTATACTAGTATGTAGTGAGGAAGTTTTGTGTAGTGTAACTCATATTGACCGGGGACATATCAGAGCTTACCTGTGACTTTCTGGAGAATGTCTTGGGAAGAGAGACCAAGTAAGTTCAAGATCAAGAAGTGAGAGAAGCCAAAGATTCTTAGACTTTTAAGGAGCCTCAAAGCTGCCCATTGTAAATACACTTTTCAAGAAGAGCGTCAGATGGTATTAAATAGGGAGAATCAATGTGACAAACAATGAAATTTATTGTCTTAATAGACAGGAAGTGACCAGTTGCTAGTCTTTTGAGAAATAATCTGTTTTGTGCAGTCAGATGATGAATTGGTTAGAGCAAAAGTCACTAAATGTTGCATTAGAAGAAAGGATAAAGATCAGAAGTAGACAGTATGCAGCAGAAGATTCTAGCAGGCCAGATACCTCCTGCTTAAATAAGATGTTAATTATGAAAATGGAAAGCATACAGAAGAAAGACCTTGTCTCTGTTACCATTTCCTAGGTAATTTTGACAGATACACAACAGTCACCACAAGGCGGCAGCTGAAGGACCCCAGAAATTGCCTCATTTGGCTAGTGTTCTTGTTAACTGGAAGGACATGGCACCGAAGG
Organism: Phascolarctos cinereus; assembly: GCF_003287225.1. Taxonomy (NCBI): domain Eukaryota; kingdom Metazoa; phylum Chordata; class Mammalia; order Diprotodontia; family Phascolarctidae; genus Phascolarctos; species Phascolarctos cinereus. Next base: position 54,759,343 of record NW_027555514.1, on the reverse strand, counting down.
GCAAAAGCAATTTGGAATACAATCTCACTTGCAAAACCTTATGGAGGGTGAAGGAAGCTCATGAGCAGAATCACATGATAAAACACTAAAGAGTAATTGAAGGGAAAATGAGCCTCCTTGCAGGGGTTCATGGACCCTTGTGGTAATCTAGTGAAGCCTACAGACTAACACAGAGCCAGCAGGGGCCCACAAAGAGGCCCATGATTCATATGTTTAATGAGATGGAATTTGAGCTTTGAGCTTTTCACCATTGTTCTTTCCACTAGTGCATCATTGTACAGATGGGCACTAGGACCCATCCTTTCCTTGCGTGCTGTCTACCAAATGCAGTTTACCATGCATGGCTGGAGATCACCAGCTCTTCACTTGAAAACCTGGCATGTACAAACTCATTATCCACAATGGAGAAACAAAACACAAAAAAATATACGTTGCCCAGATTATGACATGCAGCTGGCTAAATGAGTCTGTCCATATGTGCATAACAGGAACTGCTGAAGGACAATGAGGTTGGCCCAGGATTAAGCGGGAAAAGGAGATTAAATTGGTTCACATTTGTCAAATTGCACAGTTTCACTGACCCAAGCTGCTCATCATCATAAAAACCCATCTTTTAAATATAAGCATTCTCTTGGTGTTCTATGCATGTGAGTTGTGGAACAGCGTGATCTTAAAAGAATTAAAATGGAAATAATCGAACAATGGAATAACATGTGTGTATGTGTGCGTGTATATGTGTGTGAAGGTACAGCGTGTTACCCTTGATTGTGAGAAGTTTTGTCTAAGAAACATTATCAGGGGAAATGTATGCCAGAAAACAGAATGGGTCATGAATCAAGAATGGGACAATAGATGGTATGTTGATAATCCTAAGATGTTAAAAGAGGAAAAAGACAAGAGTCCAGTGAATTGGGCATATTCGCTTATGTGTGGTCTAAATGGGAAAACATTGCTAAAATTTGAGCAGAATTGAAAAGGCATCGGTAGTAGGAGTGTCCACACTAACTGATGGGATCTATCAGAGATCCATCCAAAGTACCAAAAGCAGAGCATGTAGCTGCAGAGCTCTTCATAGTTCTTTCATAGTATTGGTGGTGATCAGATAAATAGAGCAGCCTGGTTTCTTCTTCTGCATTCTCCCTTTAATCTGGTTCCTTTCTCATCTTTAAGAAGCTTTTAAGGATGGCTGGAAGGATAGTGTCATATGTGTCATATATGGATCAGTGGAAAGAGTTGGTAGTGTTTAATCTGAAGAAGAAAAGATTTGGGGATGGAGGGCGGGCATAAGAGCTTCCTGTGGGTGATGAGACTGTAGGCCTGAAGTGGTGGAGATGCTGGTGCTGCCAGGACTCAGATCTGAGCTTGGAGCCTGGACACAGCCCTACGCTGTCTTTCCATTCTTTATATTGCACTTTGAAATCTAAAATGTATTTTCAAATTTAAAAATTAAGTTCAAATAATTATAAAAGAAGTTCTCCGCTTCTGGCTCCACTGGGTGCAAAGAGCCAGAGCCAAAAAGGAATTCGTGGAGGGAGCACTGGAGTGGGAGGCAGGAGATGGTGATTCTAGTGGAAGTTCTGCTTGTGTTGTCTTTGGCGGCTTTGGGCAAGTTGCTTAACTCCTTTGCACCTCAATCACCTGATCTGTCAGATGTGGATAAGATTGTCTGTACTGTGTCTCTCATGCATTTCTTATGATGATCAAGGGCATAAGAACGTGCCTGGAAAAGTATAAAGGCCTAAACAAAGGTAACATGTTATTTACTCCTTCTCTCCTTTGTTTAAATCATGTCCATTCTTCTAAATCATCTAGGGAATTACACTCCAGGAATTTAATCAGCTATCCTTCAATATGATTTTAATGAGTCCTCCATGTCAGCCATTCACAAGGTAGGTATAATAAATCATTTTCTACTGGGGAAGATACTTGTGAAGGATTTACAAAGGATAAGACATTTCACTTTCTGTAGATACAATTCATTATATTCACAAACCTTTATTCTGTTACAAAATCAAGTAAATTACATGTTGAATGAAAATCTGGCCCACCATGTCCTAATATTTATCCATTTTTATGCCTGTTGCTTGATGGCTTATTTTCAAGTAGCTCACCTTAATATGTAATATGATTTGTTGTGGGACAGCCTGCATTTTAAAGAGCCTGGATATAGTGTAAATTCCATTCCAAAGCTCATTTGTAAGACAGTTGTTTAGAATTCAGAGTGTGTTTTCCCATAGAAATATTGCTCTGACAGGTGGTTGGGTTTTCCCTATAAACCACAAAATCCTGTTTGACTCAGACTTCACTCCTTTTGAATATTAAAGAATTTGAAATGAGGAAGCATGCTAATTTCTATTTTTCTTTTTGAACTAAAGTTCACAGAGTTAATCACGACTTTCAGAATAATTTACGATGTTAATTTTCTCCATATGTGTGTTCCTTATCCCTCTAGAATTGGCCTACAAGGAGATGTGACTGATCCGAGGACAAAGAGTTTCCTGTACATTCTTCATATCCTTCCAAGGTACAGCCTTAAATTTCTTCAGAGTCTTATATGGAGTATGAAAATTGGTCATTTGGGTGAATGTGACCCTTGCTTTCGCTGACCCCAGACACTGTAAACTGTTCTTGCTGCACATTTGACTTGGGAACTGGAAGGTCCCTTAACGCTCACCTTGTTCAGCTCTCCCATTTTACAGATTTATAAGGCCCAGAGAGATGAAGTATTAAAACCCATGGTCACACAGCGAGTTAGAGGCAGAGCCAAGACTAGAACCCAGACCTCTGTCTCTCAGTCTATTGTGTTTTATACCATATTCTCCAAAGTGAATTTAATTTAAGTTTACTTCTAAAACGATGATTTGGCTGAGCCTGATTTATCTCCACAAGGTACATGAGTGATGACTTCTCTGACTTTTTAAAGCGTTAGTAATGAATTCTTTCTCTTTGTGAATGATTTGAAATCCTAATGATAGTGTGGGTTTTGTTCCTTTTTGTAGTGTAATTTACAATAACCTTTTTCTTGCAGGCTACAAAAATTACCAAAGTATATCCTTTTAGAAAATGTTAAAGGATTTGAAGTGTCTTCTACCAGGTAAAACATATGTTTGCCTTGATTGCATTTCAAACTCAGTTGGTCTTGTAGCAAAAGATACTGAAATGGCAACTTCAGAAATGAGTTCATGCAGATACTGAAATATGACATTTATCTAGATATAAAATAGGGCCACAGTTCTGACTTTGGCTAACTTTTAATAAAAGATACTGCATTTTTTTGTGATGTGTCTACTGATTTTTTCCCTTTTCACTTTGGTCATATTTTTTGAAATATTGTCCTAATCAACGTGTTTCACACAATATCATTAATTCCCTGTAACCAAGCCCTGCCTTCACATTGTGAAATCAAAACCATAATGTTTAATATTCAAGTAAGATGGACACAGTAGCTGGAGGACTGGCTTTGCAGTGGGGGGTCATTTGGATCCATTTCCTGCCTCTGACACATCCTGACTGTATGGACATCTCAGTGTCCCAGATGCCTCTCTAGAATGTTCAGTTACAGATGAGTTGTCAGTATGCATCAGTGAAGAAAATTTCCACATCAGAGAGCTCCCCAGCACCAAGGAAATCATTGATCTGGACCGAAAAAAAAAAGAAAAATATTCAGGCTACATGATGGAGCCATTAAACTGTCTTTAAGTACAAAATTAAAACAGATTAAAACAGTAATGACTACCCACCTTTGTGGAAAGCAGTTAAAATTCTAAATTCCATTAATTTAAGAGGCATTTTCCCACAAAAACAAGTTATTTATCTTTCAGTCTCCCATAGTGTCTAAAATCGTGTAGTAAATGAAGTAGGCCCTTAGAAAATGTTTGTTGATTTTGTTAAATGATGACAGCCTCAGAGTAATAATCCACCTCTGCTACTTATTACAAAATGACCACTTAACATCCATCACCTCTTGAACTTGGGTGGGAAAAAGTTATATTTTAATTTTCACTAACCTTTTGTTATCTGTATCAATCAGTGAATGTCTCTTTTAGAAACAGAAAGTTGCTTAGTTAGAATTGGTATTATTCAAAGCTGTTTTTTGACCACTAGTTAGGGGAAAATGAACCCTATGGCAGTGCAGGTAGGGAGACGCAATTAGAATGCTTTGTTGTTATTCTCCCTTTTGATTAATGGTTGGAATAGTGTGTCGGTAGTCCCTTTCTCCTGGTTCTTTCTGTAGGAATAAGGAATGAATTCCAACCCTCTCCAATAAGTGATCTAACCAGGACTAAGCTCATATTTTGCAGTGACAGAACCTTTTGTGTAAAACAACATTTTGCATAACCATTGGAATAAAACCTTTTGAAATAAAAAAAAATACTATTGATAAAACAAAAAACTACTGAATAAAAGTGACAAAGAATGGAGAAAAAATACTGTTGATGACACCAGATAATCTAAGGCTGACAAAATATATATCATCAAATTAAATTTATTTATAATCAAAAAATACTAAAACAAAATTAATGGCAAGTGTGTAATTATTTGCCCTTAATAAGTTTTGTGCCTGGAAATGAATGCTATTGGATGTAATAACTCACTTTAAAAGATACTTCAAAACCATTTTCATTTTCTCCTTTACCTGTGTAAGCTAGTATTTGAGAGCTGTTCATTTCATTTTTACTTTTAAAATTCAATATTTTCATCTATAAATTTGCTGTATTTTTAAGCACATTAATTTTGCCAGAACCATGAAACAATTTTTAAAAATTGCTATTAACCAACAAAAAATAATTTAAGTGCTACTAGATGCCAAGTACTGTGCTAAATACTAAGGATGCAGAGAGTGAAAGAGCCTGTACTTTTAAGGAGCTTGCATTCTATTGAGGACATATCTAGGTATATGCAAGATTCAGATATTTTTTACTGGACTCATTATTTCATTAGGAGGGGGAACTCCCGGTGAAGAGTTTCCTGTGGTGCTCAAACTAGTACATCATCTGCCTTGATTCATTTTGCTTTATTACCTTTTCAGATTTCTCAGTTTTGTCTTATTACCTTTGATGGAGGCTGGTTAAAAAAAATTCCATATGAAAACCTGAAAATATAAATTGATGTTATTTTGCACGTGCTATAATCACCTGTGTATCCTATGTTATTGAATTATTTTAGTGATTTGGCATAAAACAATAGGACGTCAGTCTTTTGATCATTTGATTGATTATAGCCAATCTTCAGTGGTTAGCTAGACCATCTGAGCCCAGTATGCACAGCCATCACAGAGAGCTGAGCAGGTGTGTTGGCTTTATACACCCAGCTGCTATTACAGTGTTTTCCTTTGTGCAGTGCCAGGGATTGCTTCCCAGCATGCAATGGCACACAGTGCAGAGAAATGCTGATTACCAACTTTAATTATTCATGTCCTCGAAGAACTAGTATTAAATTGCTATAATTTTATTATAGAATTATTCTCAGAGTGCCCTTCTCTGATGCCTCATAGCCTGGTGGTGACCTTGGGTTCTTGACGGCTCTTCCTGTGGTGGGTTAGCTGTCGCAAGTCCAACGAGCCTTAGAAATTCTTTCATTTTGAGCTTAGTAATAAGATGCCGCATCTGTTATCTGAGAAACCAGCCTAGATAGGTTCAGATGGCTCACTGTCAGCTTGACCGCAGGGTGATGATTTTTGTAGAAGCTCTTGAAGATCGTTTATTGAGTCTAAGAAGAATTCAAATCTGTGTTGGTGGAGGTCATACCTATACTAGTGAAATCAAGGTTCACTGAATTATAGAAGTATTGCAGAGTTGAGCATAGCATTGGAAAAGGTCATAGTAGTGGATCAGCTCTGAGGTTGTGGCAGAACAATCCTACCCGAAATATTTAACTTCTTTTTAAAGAACTTTCTTGGAGATACAATTTTTATTTCAAATAAAGTTCTGTGTTTAATATGCGGTCTACAAGTATGTTTGCAATTGCATAACGAAATTGTTTTTTAAAACCTTTTTTTTTCAGAGACATTTTTGTGCAAACACTAGAAAATTGTGGCTTTAAATACCAAGAATTTCTATTATCTCCAACATCTGTAAGTAACAAATTATAAAGACCTGTGTATGCTATAGCTTGAAGGCTTTTATTCTAGGAATTTGCTTCATTCAATAGAATTTCTACTTTATGGACTGTTCCAGATAATGCTATTATACCTTTTGACCTTTTTAGTGGTACACACATATAGTCATGCCTAGTTATATCTTTTCACATTCTGTATATATTTTATATATGCATTTGTATGCATTGTATGTATACACACGTATTTTAATGAGAAATAAGGGCTTTTTGTAGCTTATGTTCTGTTCATTCAGTCACAACCAAATAATTGTTTAAGTGCCTAAAACATGCAAAGCACATGGCATGGTTTTTTTTAACTCATCTGTGATATAGGAGGTATTGCTATTTACTAAAAATGATTTTAAAATATGGTTTAATTGTATGATTCCAAAAATAATATTTTTGTTTCAAGTAGTATCAAAATCTTTGTCATATTTTAAAATGATCCAAAACTTTGTAAAGTTAATAATATCAAATGATAATGCTTCTAATTTAGTGTTAGATTATGACTTTATAATCTAAAAAAACCCAAATTTCCTACTTTTAGAGTAAGGCACATTTTTGATAGGCTACTGAGTCTTTTCCCCCTAATGTGCCTTTACTATCTATTCTATCTTCTTTGGTTCTTTACTTTTTGTCTTTCTATCCATATGTTTTCACATTACTCAGTTCCCTGTTATGGAAATGAAGGGAAAAGATAACATTTAAAACAACTCATTCCTGAAGCTAGTTTTACATTTTGAAAATAGGTAACGTTAAATCTCTAGAAGTATTTTAACATGTCTTCATATTTGTCTACCTTTAAATTTCTACAACATAGTGACGGTTTTATTGAATGAAATTGGATAATAAATGACAAGCCAAAAATTGGCTTAAGGAGCAGACAATTTATAGCTGAAGGGTAGGTACTATAGAGATAATTTAGTCCAAATGTATTTGAATTTCATTTACTGGAAAAATCTCAATATTTGAGTATGACTTTACTTAGCTAGGCAGCTCTAAGACTAAGTTGCAGAAAAGAAGCCCACTTGCATTAGGAAAGGAAATGTCAGTTTCTTTATTGGAGAGTTCTCTATGCTAATGAAACCATGAGTCCAATCCCTGCCCTGATCCTTACATATTTTCCTGATATTTACCTGTATAATTTACAATGAAAATGGCCCTCTGGGAGAATATTTATTGAAAGCAATCCTCATCTCCATCAGTTGAATATAAGAGCATGAATTGAGAAGGACTGAAAAATTACTTCTGCAAACAGTAGCTACATTTACTACTACAAGAAGGAAAATGTATGCTTAGAAGACTTTTTAAACACTAATTAATTGTAGTCGTTCTGATACAGCTTTTAAATTGAAATTGAAATTTGCTTTTGTGTAACTAATTGATATATTTTGTTTTTAGCTTGGTATCCCAAATTCCAGACTACGTTACTTTCTAATAGCAAAACTCCAGTCAGAACTGTTATCTTTTCAAGTTCCTGGTCAGGTATCACTTTCTGTTTTTTCTTGTTCATTTGTTTTTAAAGTATCCTATATTAATTCAAATTAGTTATATGGACACTTCTGACCTTCTTCCCTGTCTTCATACCAATTAAGTCTTAAAATGGTTATGCTCTCCATTATTTTCTATGATGTCTTAGCTGGGTAACTCAGATGATTAAACCATGGTTACAATGAATATGAGACTAATTAGGGCCTATGGCTTGTAGTTCACTAACACAACCTTTGATCACAGTGGTTTCCAGGTGAGAGATGAGATGATAAAATTGGGTCTGTGAAAATTCAAGCCTCAACCACCAAGGAGAATTCAGAACACATGTCCATCTCATTTTATGTGTAAAAGACAGCCTTTTTATCCCATATGTCACGATAGTACATAATTTGTCAAGCATAGGGTTTTAGGGGTCAGCTTTGTGAGTAAAACATAGAAAAATATCCAAGCCAAAGCATCTTTTGATTCTTTATTGAGAGTATTAAGTTGTGTTAGAAGAGTGCTTGTATTTTCTTTTACAAATGAGCCTTTGTAAAATGATCCAGATTTTACAGAAATAATTGAGCTCTTTGGAAGTTGTTGCAGGGCCTAAGGGAGCTACATGCAGTAAATACCCACTGGGTGTAAAAAGGACTTTTCTCCTTTCCATGACTGTTTTTCCTTTTGTGCATGGAAGTGATCCAGTTCTTTTTTAATGAAACTTTTGGTCCAAAACCCATTTTCAATAAGTTGTTACCCTGCCAAGTAACTATTGCTAGACTTTGCTGGACAGCTTCTCCTGTTTACTGAGGGAGAGCACAACATCCTCATATCCTATGTTATCTGACTACATATAAAAATGGACGATAGATTGTTTCTTGAGCCTTGTGATGTGTCCTTGGAAATATTGAAAAAGTGACAAAGCATTCCAGCTTCTCACTTGTAAGGCAAACATTTAAATAACCTGAGTAATTACTCCATAATGTCATTGGATTTGTCTTTGATTTTTTAAAATATTTGCATCTTTTTACTTTATGTCAGGTACTGGTTGAATTTCCCACAGTGGAATCTGCAGATTCACAAAGGCACACAGTTACCATAGATGTGAGGAAAAACAGTGAAGAGAGGAAAATGGAACCAAACCCTCACTGTGATGGCAACACACAGTGTTCTGGGAAAGAGACATTCCTTTTCAAACTGGAAACTGCAGAAGAAATGCAGAGAAAACTTCAGCAGGACAGTGATCTCTCTGTTCAAATGTTAAAAGATTTTCTTGAGGGTGACAATGATATGAGTCAGTACTTTTTGCCACCAAAGGCCTTGTTACGCTATGCTCTTCTATTAGACATTGTTCAGCCCACTTGCAGGCGATCGACGTGCTTTACAAAAGGGTAAGCTTCAAAAAGACTCTATTGATGGTCAAAAATATCTTGGTCTTATTTGCCATTGCTTCTGTGATTACCCTTCAAACAAGTGTCATGTTTTGGAAATTGTTTCTGTTAGAATTTATTTTCTCTAATTACTTGCTTTTTGGTCCAATAGAACATGAGTGAAAATTTCTTTTGGCAGAACATTATGTGCACAACCTACAAAAGCGCTTATAGAGGACAATGCCATTTGTTTGGTGACCTTCAGAGGATCTTAATTACTCATGGCAGAAACGGGATTTCTATAGATGACTGAATTCCTTAACTCCCTTCTTTTTATTGTGCCTTGAAGTTACAAAGAATCATATCTGTCAGATCCGTGCACCATTAAAATGAAACCCTCCCCGTTGTATTATTTTAAATAAATATATTGTAGAGATAGAATTGAAAGGACTTGTATGTAGTTGTACATGGGACTGAGGGCAGAGGAAAAGAGTTAAAGAGGTCTCTGAGAATGGTGATATTAAGTGATGTAGCCAACAGACTTAATATATTGTGGTCAGAGATTCATTCCGTGCCATTACTTATATGGCAGGGATACAATTTGGCAGTAAACTTTCTGACCTAAATACTTTATAATGGGCTAAAAGCAGGAGTGTGCTCAAAACAACTAGCCCAGGCTTACAATAGGTGATTGCCTCAAAAATCGACAAACACTAAAAACCAGGGCTCGATTTATAGTTCTGTTGATTATTTAGACTTAAGAAAGTGATGGAGAAAATGCTAATAATGTAGATTAAACTTAAAAGTGTGTCATATGTACACCCCCCCCAAGAGCTGGTTGTTAAACATTTACTACCATACTCCTGGCTAAACCCTCCTATATGTGTTGTTTCTCCATGGTAAAATGTAAACTTCCTGAGAGCAGAAGTGATCTTTTTCTGTCTGTAGAGCACTTAGCCCAGTGCTTTGCACATAGTAAGCGCTTAATGAATGCTTTTTTAGCAATTTTATTTTAACAAGTCATTTTTTGTTTCAGTAAGACCTATGCTGACTGTCATTATTTGGCCAACTCTTAATGAATGTTATGGAATATGGTAGGATATGTGGCTGTTTTAAAATGATGGGGGGGGTATTTAAAATAAAGTAAAATATAGGTATTTAAAACGGCTCTGAAAGTACTATAGTGTTGAGAAAGTGTGAGTGGAAGGGCTTCATGCATTTTTCCCTTGTGATTTAATTTGGGGATGGGGGCATCTAGATGGGGCAGCAGGTGGAGCACTAGGCCTGGAATCAGAAAGACCTGAGTTCAAATGTGGCTTCAGCCGTTTGACCCTGAACGAGTCACTTAACCCCCTTTTTGCCTCAGTTCCTCATATGTAAAATGGGGACACACTGAAGAAGGAAATAAAGAGTTAGAACATGACTGAATGACTGAGCAACGATATTTTTTTTAGCATTGAGATTTTTTATTCATTCATAGATAGAATTTTAGCATCCATCACTTCTGAACTGAGTAGTTCGCATTCACACTTATCTTAAGTAACTTTCATTTTTTAGATATGGCAGCTATGTAGAAGGGACTGGATCTGTCTTGCAAACTGCTGAGGATGTACAGGTAATTTACGCATTTTCAAATTTAATTAAAATCTTTAAGCAAACTAAATCATAAAGTTCTTAAAATTGTCTTCCCTATGTTTAGAGGCATTTATCTGAATAGTATTTGGCATTAATTTTACATGTCCCTGCATAATCTTGAGAAACATCATGGCCGGTTAGTGAAAGGACTTGTCTTGGAGTCAGGAAGACACCAAGCCCAGCCTCTGACATGTACTGACTGTCTGACCCTCAGCAGCACCCCTCCTTCACACCTCCCTATCTTCCCCCCACCCCCCTCCACCCTGAGAATGTCTAAGACTCTCAGTTACCCATGAGTCCTAATGTTTGTCAGGGGAGATTGTTCCTTACACTAATAAAATCATTTTTTCTGTGAAAAAAATACTATTTTACATATTCAGAATATTAATTACTATAGAATCTTTTACATTTAGTATCATTGGGTTTAAGAATGCACCAACAGTTATTTTTATGATTTTATGCAATTCCTTTTATTCCCCCCAGTATTGTCTCCATTAGTGAATATTTTGCTAATGTCTCATGCTTCTACTGACTTTACACTAGAGCCTCCCGTATACCTGTGGGTCTGTGTTACAAGGACTGCTTTCTAGTGAAGTCCAGTTCTTAACAAAATTCCTTTGGGACTTCAGCCCTAAATTTCAATGAATGGAATTGAAGTTGGACCTATTTTATACTGAATTCTACTGTAAAATAGTATAATAGCAAGGTTTCAATGCATTCTTCTCTGCCCTCTTAAAA